>NW_028270162.1:63326989-63626989 GCF_037043375.1 Chiloscyllium plagiosum
GTGGTGTTTGCGTGTGTGTGTGTGTGGTGTTTGCGTGTGTGTGTGTGTGTGGTGTTTGCGTGTGTGTGTGTGTGGTGTTTGCGTGTGTGTGTGTGTGTGGTGTTTGCGTGTGTGTGTGTGTGTGGTGTTTGCGTGTGTGTGTGGTGTTTGCGTGTGTGTGTGGTGTTTGCGTGTGTGTGTGGTGTTTGCATGTGTGTGTGTGGTGTTTGCGTGTGTGTGTGTGGTGTTTGCGCGTGTGTCTGTGTGTGGTGTTTGCGTGCGTGTGTGTGTGTGGTGTTTGCGTGCGTGTGTGTGTGTGGTGTTTGCGTGTGTGTGTGTGTGTGGTGTTTGCGTGTGTGTGTGTGTGTGGTGTTTGCGTGTGTGTGTGTGTGTGGTGTTTGCGTGTGTGTGTGTGTGGTGTTTGCGTGTGTGTGTGGTGTTTGCGTGTGTGTGTGTGTGTGGTGTTTGCGTGTGTGTGTGGTGTTTGCGTGTGTGTGTGGTGTTTGCGTGTGTGTGTGGTGTTTGCATGTGTGTGTGTGGTGTTTGCGTGTGTGTGTGTGGTGTTTGTGCGTGTGTGTGTGTGGTGTTTGCGCGTGTGTCTGTGTGTGGTGTTTGCGTGCGTGTGTGTGTGTGGTGTTTGCGTGTGTGTGTGTGTGTGGTGTTTGCGTGTGTGTGTGTGTGTGGTGTTTGCGTGTGTGTGTGTGTGGTGTTTGCGTGTGTGTGTGGTGTTTGCGTGTGTGTGTGTGTGTGTGGTGTTTGCGTGTGTGTGTGTGTGTGTGTGGTGTTTGCTTGTGTGTGTGTGTGTGGTGTTTGTGTGTGTGTGTGTGTGTGTGTGTGGTGTTTGCTTGTGTGTGTGTGTGTGTGTGTGGTGTTTGCGTGTGTGTGTGGTGTTTGCTTGTGTGTGTGTGTGTGTGTGTGTGTGGTGTTTACGTGTGTGTGTGTGTGTGTGGTGTTTACTTGTGTGTGTTTGTGTGTGGTGTTTACTTGTGTGTGTGTGTGTGTGTGGTGTTTACTTGTGTGTGTGTGTGGTGTTTACTTGTGTGTGTGTGTGGTGTTTGCTTGTGTGTGTGTGGTGTTTGCTTGTGTGTGCGTGTGGTGTGTGCTTGTGTCTGTGCGTGTGGTGTGTGCTTGTGTCTGTGCGTGTCGTGTGCGCTTGTGTCTGTGCGTGTGTTGTGTGCTTGTGTCTGTGTGTGTGTGTGCGTGTGGTGTTTGCGTGTGTGTGTGTGTGGTGTTTGCGTGTGTGTGTGTGGTGTGTGCGTGTGTGTGTGGTGTGTGCGTGTGCGTGTGTGTGTGGTGTGTGCTTGTGCGTGTGTGTGGTGTGTGCGGGTGTGTGTGGTGTGTGCTTGTGCGTGTGTGTGGTGTGTGTGATGTGTGCTTGTGCGTGTGTGTGGTGTGTGCTTGTGCATGTGGTGTGTGCTTGTGCATGTGGTGTGTGCTTGTGCATGTGGTGTGTGTGGTGTGTGCTTGTGCATGTGGTGTGTGCTTGTGCGTGTGGTGTGTTCTTGTGCGTGCGTGTGGTGTGTTCTTGTGCGTGTGTGTGGTGTGTGCTTGTGCGTGTGTGTGGTGTGTGCTTGTGTCTGTGTCTGTTGTGTGTGGTGTGTGCTTGTGAATGTTTGTGTTGTGTGCTTGTGAATGTTTGTGTTGTGTGTTTGTGTGTGGTGTGTGCTTGTGTCTGTGTGTGTGGTGTGTGCTTGTGCGTGTGTGTGGTGTGTGCTTGTGTCTGTGTCTGTTGTGTGTGGTGTGTGCTTGTGAATGTTTGTGTTGTGTGCTTGTGTTTGTGTGTGGTGTGTGCTTGTGTCTGTGTGTGTGGTGTGTGTCTGTGGTGTGTGTGTGTCTGTGGTGTGTGCGTGTGCGTGTGGTGTGTGCGTGGGTGTGTGGTGTGTGCTTGTGTATGTTTGTGGTGTGTGCTTGAGTTTGTGTGTGGTGTGTGCTTGTGTCTGTGTGTGTGGCGTGTGTTTGTGTGTGTGGTGTGTGTGTCTGTGGTTTGTGTGTGGTGTGTGCGTTTGTGTGTGGTGTGTGCGTGTGTGCGTGTGTGTGTGGTGTGTGCTTGTGCATGTGTGTGATGTGTGCTTGTGCGTGTGGTGTGTGCTTGTGCGTGTGGTGTGTGCTTGTGCGTGCGTGTGGTGTGTGCTTGTGCGTGCGTGTGGTGTGTGCTTGTGCGTGTGTGTGGTGTGTGCTTGTGCGTGTGTGTGGTGTGTGCTTGTGCGTGTGTGTGGTGTGTGCTTGTGCGTGTGTGTGGTGTGTGCTTGTGCGTGTGTGTGGTGTGTGTGCGTGTGTTGTGTGTGCGTGTGTGTGTGTTGTGTGTGCTTGTGCGTGTGGTGTGTGCTTGTGCGTGTGGTGTGTGCTTGTGCGTGCGTGTGGTGTGTTCGTGCGTGTGGTGTGTGCTTGTGCGTGCGTGTGGTGTGTGCCTGTGCGTGTGGTGTGTGGTGTGTGCTTGTGTGTGTGTGGTGTGTGCTTGTGTCTGTATGTGTTGTGTGTGGTGTGTGCTTGTGTCTGTGTGTGTTGTGTGTGGTGTGTGCTTGTGTCTGTGTGTGTTGTGTGTAGTGTGTGCTTGTGTATGTTTGTGTTGTGTGCTTGTGTTTGTGTGTGGTGTGTGTCTGTGGTTTGTGTGTGTGGCGTGTGTTTGTGTGTGTGTGTGTGTGTCTGTGGTGTGTGCTGGTGTGTGTAGTGTGTGCTGTGTGTGGTGTGTGCTTGTGTCTGTGTGTGGTGTGTACTTGTGGCTGTGTGTGTTGTGTGTACTTGTGTCTGTGTGTGTGGTGTGTACTTGTGTCTGTGTGTGTGGTGTGTACTTGTGTCTATGTGTGTGGTGTGTACTTGTGTCTGTGTGTGTGGTGTGTACTTGTGTCTGTGTGTGTGGTGTGTACTTGTGTCTGTGTGTGTGGTGTGTACTTGTGTCTGTGTATGTGGTGTGTACTTGTGTCTGTGTGTGTGGTGTGTACTTGTGTCTGTGTGTGTGGTGTGTACTTGTGTCTGTGTGTGTGGTGTGTGCTTGTGTCTGTGTGTGTGGTGAGTGTTTGGTGTGTGGTGTGTGCTTGTGTCTGTGTGGTGTGTGGTGTGTGCTTGTGTCTGTGTGGTGTGTGGTGTGTGCTTGTGTCTGTGTGGTGTATGGTGTGTGCGTGTGCGTGTGTGTGTGGTGTATGGTGTGTGCTTGTGTGTGTTTGTGGTGTGTGCTTGTGTCTGTGTGTGTGGTGTGTGTGTGTGTGGTGTGTGCTTGTGTCTGTGTGCGTTGTGTGTGGTGTGTGCTTGTGTGTGTGGTGTGTGCTTGTGTGTGGGTGTGTGGTGTGTGCGTGGGTGTGTGGTGTGTGCTTGTGTGTGTGGTGTGTGCTTGTGTGTGTGTGTGTGTGGTGTGTGCTTGTGTGTGTGTGTGTGTGGTGTGTGCTTGTGTGTGTGTGTGTGTGGTGTGTGCTTGTGTGTGTGTGGTGTGTGCTTGTGTGTGTGTGGTGTGTGCTTGTGTGTGTGTGGTGTGTGCTTGTGTGTGTGTGGTGTGTGCTTGTGTTTGTGTGTGTGGTGTGTGCTTGTGTCTGTGTGTGTGTGTGGTGTGTGCTTGTGTCTGTGTGTGTGTGGTGTGTGCTTGTGTCTGTGTGTGTTGTGTGTGGTGTGTGCTTGTGTATGTTTGTGTTGTTTGCTTGTGTTTGTGTGTGGTGTGTGCTTGTGTCTGTGTGTGTGGCGTGTGTTTGTGTGTGTGGTGTGTGTGTGGTGTGTGCTTGTGCATGTGTGTGGTGTGTGTGGTGTGTGCTTGTGTGTGTGTGTGTGGTGTGTGCTTGTGTGTGTGTGTGTGGTGTGTGCTTGTGTGTGTGTGGTGTGTGCTTGTGTGTGTGTGGTGTGTGCTTGTGTTTGTGTGTGTGGTGTGTGCTTGTGTCTGTGTGTGTGTGTGGTGTGTGCTTGTGTCTGTGTGTGTGTGGTGTGTGCTTGTGTCTGTGTGTGTTGTGTGTGGTGTGTGCTTGTGTATGTTTGTGTTGTTTGCTTGTGTTTGTGTGTGGTGTGTGCTTGTGTCTGTGTGTGTGGCGTGTGTTTGTGTGTGTGGTGTGTGTGTGGTGTGTGTGTGGTGTGTGCTTGTGCATGTGTGTGGTGTGTGTGGTGTGTGCTTGTGCGTGTGGTGTGTGCTTGTGCGTGTGGTGTGTGCTTGTGTGTGTGCTTGTGTGTGTGGTGTGTGCTTGTGCGTGTGTGTGGTGTGTGTGTGGTGTGTGCTTGTGCATGTGTGTGGTGTGTGTGGTGTGTGCTTGTGCGTGTGGTGTGTGCTTGTGTGTGTGGTGTGTGCTTGTGCGTGTGTGTGTGTTGTGTGTGCTTGTGCGTGTGGTGTGTCCATGTGCGTGTGGTGTGTGTGTGGTGTGTGCTTGTGCGTGTGTGTGGTGTGTGCTTGTGTGTGTGGTGTGTGCTTGTGTCTGTGTGTGTGGTGTGTGCTTGTGTCTGTGTGTGTGGTGTGTGCTCGTGTCTGTGTGTGTGGTGTGTGGTGTGTGCGTGTGTGTTGTGTGCTTGTGTGTGTGTGGTGTGCGTGTGGTGTATGTTTGTGTGTGGCGTGTGTTTGTGTGTGTGGTGTGTGTTTGTGTGCTTGTGTGTGTTTGGCGTGTGTTTGAGTCTGTGTAGTCTGTTGGTGTATGTATTGTGTGTGCTTGTGTCTGTGCGTGTTGTGTGCTGGTGTGTGGGGTGTGTGCTGTGTGTGGTGTGTGCTTGTGTCTGTGTGTGTGGTGTGTACTTGTGTCTGTATGTGTGGTGTGTGCTTGTGTGTGTGGTGTGTGCTTATGTGTGTGGTGTGTGCTTGTGTGTGTGGTGTGTGCTTCTGTGTGTGGTGTGTGTCTGTGTGTGTGGTGTGTGCTCGTGTCTGTGTGTGTGGTGTGTGGTGTGTGCGTGTGTGTTGTGTGCTTGTGTGTGTGTGGTGTGCGTGTGGTGTATGTTTGTGTGTGGCGTGTGTTTGTGTGTGTGGTGTGTGTTTGTGTGCTTGTGTGTGTTTGGCGTGTGTTTGAGTCTGTGTAGTCTGTTGGTGTATGTATTGTGTGTGCTTGTGTCTGTGCGTGTTGTGTGCTGGTGTGTGGGGTGTGTGCTGTGTCTGGTGTGTGCTTGTGTCTGTGTGTGTGGTGTGTACTTGTGTCTGTATGTGTGGTGTGTACTTGTGTGTGTGGTGTGTGCTTGTGTGTGTGGTGTGTGCTTGTGTGTGTGGTGTGTGCTTGTGTGTGTGGTGTGTGCTTGTGTGTGTGGTGTGTGCTTGTGTGTGTGGTGTGTGCTTCTGTGTGTGGTGTGTGTGGTGTGTGTGGTGTGTGTGGTGTGTGCTCGTGTGTGTGGTGTGTGCTTGTCCGTGTGTGTGGTGTGCGCTTGTGCGTTTGTGTGGTGTGTGCTTGTGCGTGTGTGTGGTGTGTGCTTGTGTCTGTGTGTGTTGTGTGTGTTTGTGTGCTTGTGTGTGTGTGGTGTGTGCTTGTGTGTGTTTGGCGTGTGTTTGAGTCTGTGGTCTGTGTAGTCTGTTGGTGTATGTATTTTGTGTGCTTGTGTCTGTGCGTGTTGTGTGCTGGTGTGTGCTGTGTGAGGTGTGCGCTTGTGTCTGTGTGTGTGGTGTGTACTTGTGTCTGTATGTGTGGTGTGTACTTGTGTGTGTGGTGTGTACTTGTGTGTGTGGTGTGTGCTTGTGTGTGTGGTGTGTGCTTGTGTGTGTGGTGTGTGCTTCTGTGTGTGGTGTGTGTGGTGTGTGTGGTTTGTGTGCTTGTGCGTGTGTGTGGTGTGTGCTTGTGTCTGTGTGTTGTGTGTGGTGTGTGCTTGTGTGTGTGTGGGGTGTGTGCTTGTGTATGTGTGTGGTGTGTGCTTGTGTATGTGTGTGGTGTGTGCTTGTGTATGTGTGTGGTGTGTGCTTGTGTATGTTTGTGTTGTGTGCTTGTGTATGTTTGTGTTGTGTGCTTGTGTTTGTGTGTGGCGTGTGCTTGTGTCTGTGTGTGTGGCGTGTGTTTGTGTGTGTGGTGTGTGTTTGTGTGTGGTGTGTCCTTGTGTGTGTGGTGTGTCCTTGTGTGTGTGGTGTGTCCTTGTGTGTGTGGTGTGTCCTTGTGTGTGTGGTGTGTGCTTGTGTGCGTGTGGTGTGTCCTTGTGTGTGTGGTGTGTCCTTGTGTGTGTGGTGTGTCCTTGTGTGTGTGGTGTGTGCTTGTGTGTGTGGTGTGTGCTCGTGTGTGTGGTGTGTGCTTGTGCGTGTGTGTGGTGTGTGCTTGTGCTTGTGTGTGTGTGCTTGTGTCTGTGTGTGTTGTGTGTGGTGTGTGCTTGTGTATGTTTGTGTTGTGTGCTTGTGTTTGTGTGTGTTGTGTGCTTGTGTTTGTGTGTGGTGTGTGCTTGTGTCTGTGTGTGTGGCGTGTGTTTGTGTGTGTGGCGTGTGTGTGTGTCTGTGGTGTGTGTTTGTGTGTGGTGTGTGCGTGTGTGTGTGGTGTGTGCTTGTGCGTGTGGTGTGTGCTTGTGCGTGTGTGTGAGTTGTGTGTGCGTGTGTGAGAGTTGTGTGTGCGTGTGTGAGAGTTGTGTGTGCGTGTGTGTGAGTTGTGTGTGCGTGTGTGTGTGTGCATGTGTGTGTGTTGTGTGTGCTTGTGCATGTGGTGTGTGCTTGTGCGTGCATGTGGTGTGTGCTTGTGCGTGCGTGTGGTGTGTGCTTGTGCGTGTGTGTGGTGTGTGCTTGTGTGTGTGTGTGGTGTGTGCTTGTGTGTGTGTGGTGTGTGCTTGTGTCTGTGTGTGTTGTGTGTGGTGTGTGCTTGTGTCTGTGTGTGTTGTGTGTAGTGTGTGCTTGTGTATGTTTGTGTTGTGTGCTTGTGTTTGTGTGTGGTGTGTGGCGTGTGTTTGTGTGTGTGGCGTGTGTTTGTGTGTGTGGTGTGTGTGTCTGTGGTGTGTGCTTGTGTGTGTGGTGTGTGCTTGTGTGTGTTTGGTGTGTGTTTGTGTCTGTGGTCTGTGTAGTCTGTTGGTGTGTGTATTGTGTGCTGCTGTGTGCTGGTGTGTGTAGTGTGTGCTGTGTGTGGTGTGTGCTTGTGTCTGTGTGTGGTGTGTACTTGTGTCTGTGTGTGTTGTGTGTACTTGTGTCTGTGTGTGTGGTGTGTACTTGTGTCTGTGTGTGGTGTGTACTTGTGTCTGTGTGTGTGGTGTGTACTTGTGTCTGTGTGTGTGGTGTGTACTTGTGTCTGTGTGTGTGGTGTGTACTTGTGTATGTGTGTGTGGTGTGTGCTTGTGTCTGTGTGTGTGGTGTGTGCTTGTGTGTGTGTGTGTGGTGAGTGTTTGGTGTGTGGTGTGTGTGTGGTGTATGGTGTGTGCGTGTGTGTGTGGTGTATGGTGTGTGCGTGTGCTTGTGTGTGTGGTGTATGGTGTGTGCTTGTGTGTGTGTGTGTGGTGTGTGCTTGTGTCTGTGTGTGTGTGTGGTGTGTGGTGTGTGCTTGTGTGTGTGGTGTGTGCTTGTGTGTGTGGTGTGTGCTTGTGTGTGGTGTGTGCGTGTGTGTGTGGTGTATGGTGTGTGCTTGTGTCTGTGTGTGGTGTGTGCTTGTGTCTGTGTGTGTGGTGTGTGCTTGTGTCTGTGTGTGTGGTGTGTGCTTGTGTCTGTGTGTGTGGTGTGTGCTTGTGTCTGTGTGTTGTGTGTGCTTGTGTGTGTTTGTGTTGTGTGCTTGTGTGTGTGGTGTGCGTGTGCTTGTGGTGTGTGTTTGTGTGTGGTGTGTGTCTGTGTGTGTGGCGTGTGTTTGTGTGTGTGGTGTGTGTTTGTGTGCTTGTGTGTGTGGTGTGTGCTTTTGTGTGTTTGGCGTATGTTTGAGTCTGTGCTCTGTGTTGTCTGTTGGTGTATGTATTGTGTGTGCTTGTGTCTGTGCGTGTTGTGTGCTGGTGTGTGGGGTGTGTGCTGTGTGTGGTGTGTGCTTGTGTCTGTGTGTGTGGTGTGTGTTTGTGTCTGTGTGTGTGGTGTGTGCTTGTGTGTGTGGTGTGTGCTTGTGTGTGTGGTGAGTGTGTGGTGTGTGCTTGTGTGTGTGTGTGTGTGTTGAGTGTTTGGTGTGTGGTGTGTGCGTGTGTGTGTGGTGTATGGTGTGTGCTTGTGTCTGTGTGTGGTGTGTGCTTGTGCCTGTGTGTGGTGTGTGCTTGTGCCTGTGTGTGGTGTGTGTTTGTGTCTGTGGTCTGTGTAGTCTGTTGGTGTGTGTATTGTGTGCTGCTGTGTGCTGGTGTGTGTAGTGTGTGCTGTATGTGGTGTGTGCTTGTGTCTGTGTGTGTGGTGTGTACTTGTGTCTGTGTGTGTTGTGTGTACTTGTGTCTGTGTGTGTGGTGTGTACTTGTGTCTGTGTGTGGTGTGTACTTGTGTCTGTGTGTGTGGTGTGTACTTGTGTCTCTGTGTGTGGTGTGTACTTGTGTCTGTGTGTGTGTGGTGTGTACTTGTGTCTGTGTGTGTGTGGTGTGTACTTGTGTCTGTGTGTGTGGTGTGTGCTTGTGTCTGTGTGTGTGGTGTGTGCTTGTGTCTGTGTGTGTGGTGTGTGCTTTGTGTGTGTGTGGTGAGTGTTTGGTGTGTGGTGTGTGTATGGTGTGTGCGTGTGTGTGTGGTGTATGGTGTGTGCTTGTGTGTGTGGTGTATGGTGTGTGCTTGTGTGTGTGTGGTGTGTGCTTGTGTCTGTGTGTGTGGTGTGTGTGTGTGGTGTGTGGTGTGTGCTTGTGTGTGTGGTGTGTGCTTGTGTGTGTGGTGTGTGCTTGTGTGTGGTGTGTGCGTGTGTGTGTGGTGTATGGTGTGTGCTTGTGTCTGTGTGTGGTGTGTGCTTGTGTCTGTGTGTGTGGTGTGTGCTTGTGTCTGTGTGTGTGGTGTGTGCTTGTGTCTGTGTGTGTGGTGTGTGCTTGTGTCTGTGTGTTGTGTGTGCTTGTGTGTGTTTGTGTTGTGTGCTTGTGTGTGTGGTGTGCGTGTGCTTGTGGTGTGTGTTTGTGTGTGGCGTGTGTTTGTGTGTGTGGTGTGTGTTTGTGTGCTTGTGTGTGTGGTGTGTGCTTTTGTGTGTTTGGCGTATGTTTGAGTCTGTGGTCTGTGTTGTCTGTTGGTGTATGTATTGTGTGTGCTTGTGTCTGTGCGTGGTGTGTGCTGTGTGTGGTGTGTGCTTGTGTCTGTGTGTGTGGTGTGTGCTTGTGTCTGTGTGTGTGGTGTGTGCTTGTGTCTGTGTGTGTGGTGTGTGCTTGTGTGTGTGGTGTGTGCTTGTGTGTGTGGTGAGTGTGTGGTGTGTGCTTGTGTGTGTGTGTGTTGAGTGTTTGGTGTGTGGTGTGTGCGTGTGTGTGTGGTGTATGGTGTGTGCTTGTGTCTGTGTGTGGTGTGTGCTTGTGTCTGTGTGTGGTGTGTGCTTGTGTCTGTGTGTGTGGTGTGTGCTTGTGTCTGTGTGTGTGGTGTGTGCTTTTGTGTGTGTGTGTGGTGTGTGCTTGTGTTTGTGTGTGTGGTGTGTGCTTGTATTTGTGTGTGTGGTGTGTGCTTGTGTTTGTGTGTGGTGTGTGCTTGTGTCTGTGTGTGTTGTGTGTGCTTGTGTCTGTGTGTGGTGTGTGCTTGTGTCTGTGTCTGTGTGTGTGTGGTGTGTGCTTGTGTCTGTGTCTGTGTGTGTGGTGTGTGCTTGTGTCTGTGTCTGTGTGTGTGGTGTGTGCTTGTGTCTGTGTGTGTGGTGTGTGCTTGTGTCTGTGTGTGTGGTGTGTGCTTGTGTCTGTGTGTGTGGTGTCTGTGTGTGGTGTGTGTGTGTGTGTGTGTGGTGTGTGCTTGTGTCTGTGTGTGCTTGTATGTGCTTGTGTCTGTGTGTGCTTGTATGTGCTTGTGTCTGTGTGTGTGGTGTGTGCTTGTGTCTGTGTGTGTTGTGTGCTTGTGTGTGTTTGTGTTGTGTGCTTGTGTTCGTGTTGTGTGCTTGTGTGTGTGGTGTGTGTTTGTGTGTGGTGTGTGCTTGTGTCTGTGTGTGTGGCGTGTGTTTGTGTGTGTGGCGTGTGTGTGTGTGGTGTGTGTTTGTGTGTGGTGTGTGCTTGTGTGTGTTTGGCGTGTGTTTGTGTCTGTGGTCTGTGTAGTCTGGTGTGTGTATTGTGTGCTGTAGTGTGCCTTCTGTGTGTGGTGTGTGCTTGTGTGTGTGGTGTGTGCTTGTGTCTGTGCGTGCTGTGTGCTGGTGTGTGTGGAGTGTGTGCTGTGTGTGGTGTGTGCTTGTGGTGCGTCTTTGTGTGTGTTGCGTGTTTGTGTCTGTGCCTGTGTGTGTGGTGTTTGCTTGTGTCTGTGTCTGTGCCTGTGTGTGGTGTTTGCTTGTGTTTGTGCCTGTGTGTGTGTTTGCTTGTGTCTGTGAATGTGTGTGAGGTGTTTGCTTCTGCCTATGCCTGTGTGTATGTGTGTGTGTGTGTGTGTGTGTGTGTGTGTCTGTGCTTGTGTGTGTGGTGTTTGCTTGTGTCTGTGCCTGTGTGTGTGGTGTTTGCTTCTGTCTGTGCCTGTGTGTGTGGTGTTTGCTTGTGTCTGTGCCTATGTGTGTGGTGTTTGCTTGTGTCTGTGCCTGTGTGTGTGGTGTTTGATTGTGTCTGTGCCTGTGTGTGTGGTGTTTGCTTGTGCCTGTGCCTGTGTGTGTGTGGTGTTTGCCTGTGTCTGTGCCTGTGCGTGTGTGGTGTTTGCCTGTGTCTGTGCCTGTGTGTGTGTGGTGTTTGCCTGTGCCTGTGTGTGTGTGGTGTTTGCTTGTGTCTGTGCCTGTGTGTATGTGGTGTTTGCTTGTGTCTGTGCGTGTGTGTGTGGTGTTTGCTTGTGTCTGTGTCTGTGTGTGTGTGTGTCTATGTGGTGTTTGCTTTTGTCTATGTCTGTGTGTGTGTGGTGTTTGCTTGTGTGTGTGTGTGGTGTTTGCTTGTGCGTGTGTGTTGTGTGGTGTTTGCTTGTGTCAGTGCCTGTGTGTATGTGGTGTTTGCTTGTGTCTGTGCCTGTGTGTGTGGGTGTGTTTGCTTGTGTCTGTGCCTGTGTGTGTGGTGTTTGCTTGTGTGTGTATGGTGTGTGCGTGTGTGGTGTGTGCTTGTGTGTGTGTGTGGTGTGTGTGTGTGTGGTTTGTGTGTGTGTGTGTGGTGTGTGCTTGTGTCTGTGTGTGGTGTGTGCTTGTGTCTGTGTGTGTGGTGTGTGCTTTTGTCTGTGTGTGTGGTGTGTGCTTGTGTCTGTGTGTGTGGTGTGTGTGCTTGTGTGTGTGGTCTGTGTGTGTGCTTGTGTGTGTGGTGTGTGTTTGTGTGGTGTGTGCGTGTGTCTGTGTGTGTGGTGTGTGGTTGTGTCTGTGTGTGTTGTGTGTGTTGTGTGTGGTGTGTGTCTGTGTGTGGTGTGTGTCTGTGTGTGATGTGTGTGTCTGTGTGTGTTGTGTGTGTCTGTGTGTGTTGTGTGTGGTGTGTGCTTGTGTGTGTGTGTGGTGTGTGCTTGTGTGTGTGGTGTGTGCATGTGTCTGTGTGTGTGGTGTGTGCTTGTGCGTGTGGTGTGTGTTTGTGTGGTGTGTGCATGTGTCTGTGTGTGTGGTGTGTGCTTGTGTGTGTGTGTGGTGTGTGCTTGTGTCTGTGTGGTGTGTTTGTGTGGTGTGTGCGGTGTCTGTGTGTGTGGTGTGTGCTTGTGTGTGTGTGTGGTGTGTGCTTGTGTCTGTGTCTGTGTGTGTGGTGTGTGTTTGTGTGTGTGTGTGGTGTGTGCTTGTGTGTGGTGTGTGCTTGTGTGTGTGGTGTGTGTTTGTGTGGTGTGTGCTTGTGTCTGTGGTGTGTGCTTGTGTCTGTGTGTGTGGTGTGTGCTTGTGTCTGTGTGTGTGGTGTGTGCTTGTGTCTGTGTGTGTGGTGTGTGCTTTTGTCTGTGTGTGGTGTGTGCTTTTGTTTGTGTGTGTGGTGTGTGCTTTTGTTTGTGTGTGTGGTGTGTGTGGTGTGTGCTTGTGTGTGTGGTGTGTTCTTGTGTGTGCTTTTGTCTGTGTGTGTGGTGTGTGCTTGTGTCTGTGTGTGTGGTGTGTGCTTGTGTGTGTGTGGTGTGTGCTTGTGCGTGTGTGTGGTGTGTGCTTGTGCGTGTGTGTGGTGTGTGTTTGTGGTGTTGCTTGTGTTTGTGGTGTTGCTTGTGTTTGTGGTGTGTGTTTGTGGTGTGTGCTTGTGTTTGTGGTGTTGCTTGTGTTTGTGGTGTTGCTTGTGTTTGTGGTGTGTGCTTGTGTCTGTGTCTGTGCCTGTGTGTGAGAGTGTGTGTGGTGTTTGCTTGTGTCTGTGCCTGTGCCTGTGTGTGAGACTGTGTGTGGTGTTTGCTTGTGCCTGTGCCTGTGTGTATGTGGTGTTTGCTTGTGTCTGTGCCTGTTTGTATGTGGTGTTTGCTTGTGTCTGTGCCTGTGTGTGTGTGGTATTTGCTTGTGTCTGTGCCTGTGTGTGTGCCTGTGTGTGGTGTTTGCTTGTGTGTGTGCCTGTGTGGTGTTGCTTATGCCTCTGTGTGGCGAGTGCTTGTGTGTGTGCCTGTGTGGTGTTGCTTGTGCCTGTGTGTGTGTGCGTGTGTGTGATGTGTGTGTGTGGTGTGTGCTTGTGTCTGTGTGTGTGTGGTGTGTGCTTGTGTCTGTGTGTGTGTGGTGTGTGCTTGTGTCTGTGTGGTGTGTGCTTGTGTCTGTGTGTGTGTGGTGTGTGCTTGTGTCTGTGTGTGTGTGGTGTGTGCTTGTGTCTGTGTGTGTGTGGTTTGTGCTTGTGTCTGTGTGTGTGTGGTGTGTGCTTGTATCTGTGTGTGGGGTGTGTGCTTGTGTCTGTGTGTGGGGTGTGTGTGGTGTGTGCTTGTGTATGTGCATGTGGTGTGCGCTTGTGTCTGTGCATGTGATGTGTGCTTGTGTCTGTGTGTGTTGTGTGCTGGTGTGTGGTGTGTGCTGGTGTTTGTGTGTGTGGTGTGTGTTTGTGTGTGTGGTGTGTATGGTGTGTGTGGTGTGTCTGTGTGTGTGGTGCATCTTTGTGTGTGTGGTGCATCTTTGTGTGTGTGATGCATGTTTGTGTGTGTTGCGGGTTTGTGTCTGTACCTGTGTGTGTGATGTTTGCTTGTGTCTGTGCCTGTGTGTGGTGTTTGCTTGTGTCTGTGCCTGTGTGTGGTGTTTGCTTGTGTTTGTGCCTGTATGTGTGGTGTTTGCTCGTGTCTGTGTCTGTGCCTGTGTGTGTGTGTGTGTGTGTGTGTGTGTGTGTGGTGTTTGCTTGTGTCTGTGTCTGTGCCTGTGTGTGTGTGGTGTTTGCTTGTGTCTGTGCCTGTGCGTCTGTGGTGTTTGCCTGTGCCTGTGCGTCTGTGGTGTTTGCTGGTGTCTGTGCCTGTGTGTATGGGTGTGTTTGCTTGTGTCTGTGCCTGTGTGTGTGTGTGGTGTTGCTTGTGTGTGTGTGGCGTGTGCTTGTGTGTGTGTGGTGTGTGCTTGTGTGTGTGTGTGGCGTGTGCTTGTGTGTGTGTGGCGTGTGCTTGTGTGTGGTGTGTGTGTGGTGTGTGTTTGGTGTGTGCTTGTGTGTGTGTGTGTGTGTGGTGTGTGTGTGTGTGTGGTGTTTGCTTGTGCCTGTGCCTGTGTGTGTGTGGTGTTTGCTTGTGCTTGTGCCTGTGTGTGTGTGAGTGTGTGGTGTTTGCTTGTGTCTGTGTGTGTGGTGTGTGCTTGTGTCTGTGTGTGTGGTGTGTGCTTGTGCCTGTGTGTGTGGTGTGTGCTTGTGTCTGTGTGTGTGGTGTGTGCTTGTGTCTGTGTGTGTGGTGTGTGCTTGTGTCTGTGTGTGTGGTGTGTGCTTGTGCCTGTGTGTGTGGTGTGTGCCTGTGTGTGTGGTGTGTGCTTGTGTCTGTGTGTGTGGTGTGTGCTTGTGTCTGTGCGTGTGGTGTGTGGTGTGTGCTTGTGTCTGTGTCTGTGTCTGTGTGTGTGGTGTGTGCTTGTGTCTGTGTCTGTGTGTGTGGTGTGTGCTTCTGTCTGTGTCTGTGTGTGTGGTGTGTGCTTGTGTCTGTGTGTGTGGTGTGTGCTTGTGTCTGTGTGTGTGGTGTGTGCTTGTGCCTGTGTGTGTGGTGTGTGTTGTGCCTCTGCGTGTGGTGTGTGCTTGTGCCTGTGTGTGGTGTGTGTGCTTGTGTCTGTGTGTGGTGTGTGTGCTTGCGTGTGTGTGGAGTGTGTGTTTGTGTGGTGTGTGGTGTGTGTTTGTGTGGTGTGTGTTTGTGTGGTGTGTGTGGGTGTGTGTTTGTGTGGTGTGTGCGTGTGTCTGTGTGTGGTGTTTACTTGTGTGTGTGGTGTGTGCTTGTGTGTGTGTGTGTGTGGTGTGTGCGTGTGTGTGTGTGTGTGTGGTGTGTGCTTGTGTGTGTGTGTGGTGTGTGCTTGTGTCTGTGAGTTTGGTGTGTGCTTGTGTGTGTTTGTGGTGTGTGCTTGTGTGCGTGTGCTTGTGTGCGTGTGTTTGTGGTGTGTGCTTGTGTTTGTGGTGTTGCTTGTGTGTGTGGTGTGTGTTTGTGTGTGTGTGGTGTGTTTGTGTGTGTGTGGTGTGTGCGTGTGTGTGTGGTGAATGCGTGTGGTGTGTGCGTGTGTGTGTGGTGTGTGCGTGTGTGTGTGTTGTGTGCGTGAGTCTGTGTGTGTGGTGTGTGTTTGTGGTGTGTGCGTGTGTCTGTGTGTGTGGTGTGTGCTTGTGTCTGTGTGTGTGGTGTGTGCTTGTGTCTGTGTGTGTGGTGTGTGCTTGTGCCTGTGTGTGTGGTGTGTGCTTGTGTCTGTGTGTGTGGTGTGTGCTTGTGTCTGTGCGTGTGGTGTGTGGTATGTGCTTGTGACTGTGTCTGTGTGTGTGGTGTGTGCTTGTGTCTTTGTCTGTGTGTGTGGTGTGTGCTTGTGTCTGTGTGTGTGGTGTGTGCTTGTGTCTGTGTGTGTGGTGTGTGCTTGTGCCTGTGTGTGTGGTGTGTGCTTGTGCCTGTGTGTGTGGTGTGTGCTTGTGCCTGTGTGTGGTGTGTGTGCTTGTGTTTGTGTGGTGTGTGGTGTGTGTTTGTGTGGTGTGTGTTTGTGTGGTGGGTGTGTGTTTGTGTGGTGTGTGCTTGTGTGTGTGGTGTGTGCTTGTGTGTGTGGTGTGTGCTTGTGTGTGTGGTGTGTGCTTGTGTCCGTGTGTGTTGTGTGTGGTGTTTGCTTGTGTGTGTTTGTGGTGTGTGCTTGTGTGTGTTTGTGGTGTGTGCTTGTGTGTGTTTGTGGTGTGTGCTTGTGTGTGTTTGTGGTGTGTGCTTGTGTGTCTGTGGTGTGTGCTTGTGTCTGTGTGTGGTGTGTGTGTGTGGTGTGTGTGGTGTGTGCGTGTGTGTGTGTGTGTGGTGTGTGCGTGTGTGTGTGCGTGTGGTGTGTGCGTGTGTCTGTGTGTGTGTGTGTTGTGTGCTTGTGTGTGTGTGTGGTGTGTGCTTGTGTGTGTGCTTGTGTGTGTTTGTGGTGTGTGCTTGTGTGTGTTTGTGGTGTGTGCTTGTGTGTGTTTGTGGTGTGTGCTTGTGTCTGTGTGTGTGGTGTGTGCTTGTGTCTGTGTGTGTGGTGTGTGCTTGTGTCTGTGTGTGTGGTGTGTGCTTGTGTGTGTGTGTGGTGTGTGTGCGTGTGTGTGTGTGGTGTGTGTGCTTGTGTGTGTGCTTGTGTGGTGTGTTTGTGTGGTGTGTGTGTGGTGTGTGTGTGCTTGTGTCTGTGTCTGTGTGTGTGTGGTGTGTGCGTGTGTCTGTGTGTGTGGTGTGTGCTTGTGTCTGTGTCTGTGTGTGTGGTGTGTGCTTGTGTCTGTGTCTGTGCGTGTGGTGTATTCTTGTGTCTGTGTCTGTGCGTGTGGTGTGTGCTTGAGTCTGTGCGTGTGGTGTGTGCTTGTGTCTGTGCGTGTGGTGTGTGCTTGTGTCTGTGTCTGTGTGTGTGGTGTGTGCTTGTGTCTGTGTGTGTGGTGTGTGCTTGTGTCTGTGTGTGTGGTGTGTGTGGAGTGTGTGTTTGTGTGGTGTGTGGTGTGTGCGTGGGTGTGTGCGTGTGTCTGTGTGTGTGGTGTGTGCATGTGTCTGTGTGTGTGTCTGTGTGTGTGGTGTGTGCGTGTGTCTGTGTGTGTGGTGTGTGCTTGTGTCTGTGTGTGTGGTGTGTGCGTGTGTCTGTGTGTGTGGTGTGTGCGTGTGTCTGTGTGTGTGGTGTGTGCGTGTGTCTGTGTGTGTGGTGTGTGCTTGTGTCTGTGTGTGTGGTGTGTGCTTGTGTCTGTGTGTGTTGTGTGTGGTGTGTGCTTGTGTGTGGTGTGTGCTTGTGTGTGTGTGTGGTGTGTGCTTGTGTGTGGTGTGTGGTGTGTGCTTGTGTGTGTTTGTGGTGTGTGCTTGTGTGTGTTTGTGGTGTGTGCTTGTGTCTGTGTTTGTGGTGTGTGCTTGTGTCTGTGTGTGTGGTGTGTGCTTGTGTCTGTGTGTGTGGTGTGTGCTTGTGTCTGTGTGTGGTGTGTGTGCTTGTGTCTGTGTGTGTGGTGTGTGCTTGTGTCTGTGTGTGGTGTGTGTGTGTGTGGTGTGTGTGCTAGTGTGTGTGTTTGTGTGGTGTTTGTGTGGTGTGTGTGTGGTGTGTGTGTGCTTGTGTCTGTGTCTGTGTGTGTGTGGTGTGTGCGTGTGTCTGTGTGTGTGGTGTGTGCTTGTGTCTGTGTCTGTGTGTGTGGTGTGTGCTTGTGTCTGTGTCTGTGCGTGTGGTGTTTTCTTGTGTCTGTGTCTGTGCGTGTGGTGTGTGCTTGTGTCTGTGCGTGTGGTGTGTGCTTGTGTCTGTGCGTGTGGTGTGTGCTTGTGTCTGTGTCTGTGTGTGTGGTGTGTGCTTGTGTCTGTGTGTGTGGTGTGTGCTTGTGTCTGTGTGTGTGGTGTGTGTGGAGTGTGTGTTTGTGTGGTGTGTGGTGTGTGCGTGGGTGTGTGCGTGTGTCTGTGTGTGTGGTGTGTGCATGTGTCTGTGTGTGTGTCTGTGTGTGTGGTGTGTGCGTGTGTCTGTGTGTGTGGTGTGTGCTTGTGTCTGTGTGTGTGGTGTGTGCGTGTGTCTGTGTGTGTGGTGTGTGCGTGTGTCTGTGTGTGTGGTGTGTGCGTGTGTCTGTGTGTGTGGTGTGTGCTTGTGTCTGTGTGTGTGGTGTGTGCTTGTGTCTGTGTGTGGTGTGTGCTTGTGTGTGGTGTGTGCTTGTGTGTGTGTGTGGTGTGTGCTTGTGTGTGGTGTGTGGTGTGTGCTTGTGTGTGTTTGTGGTGTGTGCTTGTGTGTGTTTGTGGTGTGTGCTTGTGTCTGTGTTTGTGGTGTGTGCTTGTGTCTGTGTGTGTGGTGTGTGCTTGTGTCTGTGTGTGTGGTGTGTGCTTGTGTCTGTGTGTGGTGTGTGTGCTTGTGTCTGTGTGTGTGGTGTGTGCTTGTGTCTGTGTGTGGTGTGTGTGTGTGTGTGGTGTGTGTGCTAGTGTGTGTGTTTGTGTGGTGTGTGTGTGGTGTGTGTGTGCTTGTGTCTGTGTCTGTGTGTGTGTGGTGTGTGCGTGTGTCTGTGTGTGTGGTGTGTGCTTGTGTCTGTGTGTGTGGTGTGTGCTTGTGTCTGTGTCTGTGCGTGTGGTGTGTGCTTGTGTCTGTGCGTGTGGTGTGTGCTTGTGTCTGTGCGTGTGGTGTGTGCTTGTGTCTGTGCGTGTGGTGTGTGCTTGTGTCTGTGTGTGTGGCGTGTGCTTGTGTCTGTGTGTGTGGTGTGTGCTTGTGTCTGTGTGTGTGGTGTGTGCTTGTGTCTGTGTCTGTGTGTGTGGTGTGTGCTTGTGTCTGTGTGTGTTGTGTGTGGTGTGTGCTTGTGTGTGTTTGTGGTGTGTGCTTGTGTGTGTTTGTGGTGTGTGCTTGTGTCTGTGTGTGTGGTGTGTGCTTGTGTCTGTGTGTGTGGTGTGTGCTTGTGTCTGTGCGTGTGGTGTTTGCTTGTGTCTGTGCGTGTGGTGTGTGCTTGTGTCTGTTTGTGGTGTGTGCTTGTGTCTGTGTGTGGTGTGTGCTTGTGTCTGTGTGTGGTGTGTGCTTGTGTCTGTGTGTGTGGTGTGTGCTTGTGTCTGTGTGTGTGGTGTGTGCTTGTGTCTGTGTGTGGTGTGTGTGTGTGTTTGGTGTGTGTGCTTGTGTGTGTGGTGTGTGTTTGTGTGGTGTGTGCGTGTGTGTGTGTGGTGTGTGCGTGTGTCTGTGTGTGTGGTGTGTGCGTGTGTCTGTGTCTGTGTGTGTGTCTGTGTCTGTGTGTGTGGTGTGTGCTTGTGTCTGTGTGTGTGGGGTGTGCTTGTGTCTGTGTGTGTGGTGTCTGCTTGTGTCTGTGCGTGTGGTGTGTGCTTGTGTCTGTGCGTGTGGTGTGTGCTTGTGTCAGTGCGTGTGGTGTGTGCTTGTGTCTGTATGTGTGTGGTGTGTGCTTGTGTCTGTGTGTGTGGTGTGTGCTTGTGTCTGTGTGTGTGGTGTGTGCTTGTGTCTGTGGGTGTTGTGTGAGGTGTGTGACTGTGTGTGTTTGTGGTGTGTGCTTGTGTGTGTTTGTGGTGTGTGCTTGTGTGTGTTTGTGGAGTGTGCTTGTGTGTGTTTGTGGTGTGTGCTTGTGTGTGTTTGTGGTGTGTGGTTGTGTGTGTTTGTGGTGTGTGCATGTGTGTGTTTGTGGTGTGTGCTTGTGTCTGTGTGTGTTTGTGGTGTGTGCTTGTGTCTGTGTGTGTGGTGTTTGCTTGTGTCTGTGTGTGTGGTGTGTGCTTGTGTCTGTGCGTGTGGTGTGTGCTTGTGTCTGTGCGTGTGGTGTGTGCTTGTGTCTGTTTGTGGTGTGTGCTTGTGTGTGTTTGTGGTGTGTGCTTGTGTCTGTGTGTGGTGTGTGTGTGTGTGGTGTGTGCGTGTGTGTGGTGTGTGCGTGTGTGTGTGCGTGGGTTTGTGGTGTGTGCGTGTGTCTGTGTGTGTGGTGTGTGCTTGTGTCTGTGTGTGTGGTGTGTGTGTGTGTGTTGTGTGTGGTGTGTGCTTGTGTGTGTGTGTGGTGTGTGCTTGTGTGTGTGTGGTGTGTGCTTGTGTGTGTTTGTGGTGTGTGCTTGTGTGTGTTTGTGGTGTGTGCTTGTGTGTGTTTGTGGTGTGTGCTTGTGTCTGTGTTTGTGGTGTGTGCTTGTGTCTGTGTGTGTGGTGTGTGCTTGTGTCTGTGTGTGTGGTGTGTGCTTGTGTCTGTGTGTGTGGTGTGTGCTTGTGTGTGTGTGTGGTGTGTGTGCTTGTGTGTGTGCTTGTGTGTGTGCTTGTGTGGTGTGTTTGTGTGGTGTGTGTGTGGTGTGTGTGTGCTTGTGTCTGTGTCTGTGTGTGTGTGGTGTGTGCGTGTGTCTGTGTGTGTGGTGTGTGCTTGTGTCTGTGTCTGTGTGTGTGGTGTGTGCTTGTGTCTGTGTGCGTGTGGTGTTTTCTTGTGTCTGTGTCTGTGCGTGTGGTGTGTGCTTGTGTCTGTGCGTGTGGTGTGTGCTTGTGTCTGTGCGTGTGGTGTGTGCTTTTGTCTGTGCGTGTGGTGTGTGCTTGTGTCTGTGTGTGTGGTGTGTGCTTGTGTCTGTGTCTGTGTGTGTGGTGTGTGCTTGTGTCTGTGTGTGTGGTGTGTGCTTGTGCCTGTGTGTGTGGTGTGTGCTTGTGCCTGTGTGTGTGGTGTGTGCTTGTGCCTGTGTGTGTGGTGTGTGCTTGTGTCTGTGTGTGTGGTGTGTGCTTGTGTCTGTGTGTGTGGTGTGTGCTTGTGTCTGTGCGTGTGGTGTGTTGTGTGTGCTTGTGTCTGTGTGTGTGGTGTGTGCTTGTGTCTGTGTGTGTGGTGTGTGTGGAGTGTGTGTTTGTGTGGTGTGTGGTGTGTGCGTGGGTGTGTGCGTGTGTCTGTGTGTGTGGTGTGTGCATGTGTCTGTGTGTGTGTCTGTGTGTGTGGTGTGTGCGTGTGTCTGTGTGTGTGGTGTGTGCTTGTGTCTGTGTGTGTGGTGTGTGCGTGTGTCTGTGTGTGTGGTGTGTGCGTGTGTCTGTGTGTGTGGTGTGTGCGTGTGTCTGTGTGTGTGGTGTGTGCGTGTGTCTGTGTGTGTGGTGTGTGCTAGTGTCTGTGTGTGTGGTGTGTGCTTGTGTCTGTGTGTGTTGTGTGTGGTGTGTGCTTGTGTGTGGTGTGTGCTTGTGTGTGTGTGTGGTGTGTGCTTGTGTGTGGTGTGTGGTGTGTGCTTGTGTGTGTTTGTGGTGTGTGCTTGTGTCTGTGTTTGTGGTGTGTGCTTGTGTCTGTGTGTGTGGTGTGTGCTTGTGTCTGTGTGTGTGGTGTGTGCTTGTGTCTGTGTGTGTGGTGTGTGCTTGTGTCTGTGTGTGGTGTGTGTGCTTGTGTCTGTGTGTGTGGTGTGTGCTTGTGTCTGTGTGTGGTGTGTGTGTGTGTGGTGTGTGTGCTAGTGTGTGTGTTTGTGTGGTGTGTGTGTGGTGTGTGTGTGCTTGTGTCTGTGTCTGTGTGTGTGTGGTGTGTGCGTGTGTCTGTGTGTGTGGTGTGTGCTTGTGTCTGTGTGTGTGGTGTGTGCTTGTGTCTGTGTCTGTGCGTGTGGTGTGTGCTTGTGTCTGTGCGTGTGGTGTGTGCTTGTGTCTGTGCGTGTGGTGTGTGCTTGTGTCTGTGCGTGTGGTGTGTGCTTGTGTCTGTGTGTGTGGCGTGTGCTTGTGTCTGTGTGTGTGGTGTGTGCTTGTGTCTGTGTGTGTGGTGTGTGCTTGTGTCTGTGTCTGTGTGTGTGGTGTGTGCTTGTGTCTGTGTCTGTGTGTGTGGTGTGTGCTTGTGTCTGTGTGTGTTGTGTGTGGTGTGTGCTTGTGTGTGTTTGTGGTGTGTGCTTGTGTGTGTTTGTGGTGTGTGCTTGTGTCTGTGTGTGTGGTGTGTGCTTGTGTCTGTGTGTGTGGTGTGTGCTTGTGTCTGTGCGTGTGGTGTTTGCTTGTGTCTGTGCGTGTGGTGTGTGCTTGTGTCTGTGTGTGGTGTGTGCTTGTGTCTGTGTGTGGTGTGTGCTTGTGTCTGTGTGTGGTGTGTGCTTGTGTCTGTGTGTGTGGTGTGTGCTTGTGCCTGTGTGTGTGGTGTGTGCTTGTGTCTGTGTGTGGTGTGTGTGTGTGTTTGGTGTGTGTGCTTGTGTGTGTGGTCTGTGTTTGTGTGGTGTGTGCGTGTGTGTGTGTGTGTGGTGTGTGCGTGTGTCTGTGTGTGTGGTGTGTGCTTGTGTCTGTGTGTGTGGGGTGTGCTTGTGTCTGTGTGTGTGGTGTCTGCTTGTGTCTGTGCGTGTGGTGTGTGCTTGTGTCTGTGCGTGTGGTGTGTGCTTGTGTCAGTGCGTGTGGTGTGTGCTTGTGTCTGTATGCGTGTGGTGTGTGCTTGTGTCTGTGTGTGTGGTGTGTGCTTGTGTCTGTGTGTGTGGTGTGTGCTTGTGTCTGTGGGTGTTGTGTGAGGTGTGTGACTGTGTGTGTTTGTGGTGTGTGCTTGTGTGTGTTTGTGGAGTGTGCTTGTGTGTGTTTGTGGAGTGTGCTTGTGTGTGTTTGTGGTGTGTGCTTGTGTGTGTTTGTGGTGTGTGGTTGTGTGTGTTTGTGGTGTGTGCATGTGTGTGTTTGTGGTGTGTGCTTGTGTCTGTGTGTGTTTGTGGTGTGTGCTTGTGTCTGTGTGTGTGTTGTGTGTGCTTGTGTCTGTGTGTGTGGTGTGTGCTTGTGTCTGTGCGTGTGGTGTGTGCTTGTGTCTGTGCGTGTGGTGTGTGCTTGTGTCTGTTTGTGGTGTGTGCTTGTGTCTGTGTGTGTGGTGTGTGCTTGTGTCTGTGTGTGTGGTGTGTGCTTGCGTCTGTGTGTGTGGTGTGTGCTTGTGTGTGTGGTGTGTGCACTTGTGTGTGTGGTGTGTGTTTGTGTGGTGTGTGCGTCTGTCTGTGTGTGTGGTGTGTGCGTCTGTCTGTGTGTGTGGTGTGTGCGTGTGTCTGTGTGTGTGGTGTGTGCGTGTGTCTGTGTGTGTTGTGTGTGGTGTTTGCTTGTGTGTGTTTGTGGTGTGTGCTTGTGTGTGTTTGTGGTGTGTGCTTGTGTGTGTTTGTGGTGTGTGCTTGTGTTTGTGGTGTGTGCTTGTGTCAGTGTCTGTGTGTGTGGTGTGTGCTTGTGTCTGTGTCTGTGTGTGTGGTGTGTGCTTGTGTGTGGGTGTGTGCTTGTGTGTGTGTGGTGTGTGCTTGTGTGTGTGGTGTGTGGTGTGTGCTTGTGTCTGTGTGTGGTGTGTGCTTGTGTCTGTGTGTGGTGTGTGCTGGTGACTGTGTGTGTTGTGTGTGGTGTGTGCTTGTGTGTGTTTGTGGTGTGTGCTTGTGTGTGTTTGTGCTGTGTGGTTGTGTGTGTTTGTGCTGTGTGGTTGTGTGTGTTTGTGGTGTGTGCTTGTGTTTGTGCGTGTGGTGTGTGCTTGTGTCTGTGCGTGTGGTGTGTGCTTGTGTCTGTGCGTGTGGTGTGTGCTTGTGTCTGTGCGTGTGGTGTGTGCTTGTGTCTGTGCGTGTGGTGTGTGCTTGTGTCTGTGCGTGTGGTGTGTGCTTGTGTCTGTGCGTGTGGTGTGTGCTTGTGTGTGTGGTGTGTGCTTGTGTCTGTGTCTGCGTGTGTGGTGTGTGCTTGTGTCTGTGTGTGGTGTGTGCTTGTGTCTGTGTGTGTTGTGTGTGGTGTGTGCTTGTGTGTGTTTGTGCTGTGTGGTTGTGTGTGTTTGTGGTGTGTGCTTGTGTGTGTTTGTGGTGTGTGCTTATGTTTGTGGTGTGTGCTTGTGTCTGTGCGTGTGGTGTGTGCTTGTGTCTGTGCGTGTGGTGTGTGCTTGTGTCTGTGCGTGTGGTGTGTGCTTGTGTCTGTGCGAGTGGTGTGTGCTTGTGTCTGTGCGTGTGGTGTGTGCTTGTGTCTGTGTGTGTGGTGTGTGCTTGTGTCTGTGTCTGTGTGTGTGGTGTGTGCTTGTGTCTGTGTGTGGTGTGTGCTTGTGTCTGTGTGTGTTGTGTGTGGTGTGTGCTTGTGTGTGTTTGTGCTGTGTGGTTGTGTGTGTTTGTGGTGTGTGCTTGTGTGTGTTTGTGGTGTGTGCTTATGTTTGTGGTGTGTGTCTGTGCGTGTGGTGTGTGCTTGTGTCTGTGCGTGTGGTGTGTGCTTGTGTCTGTGCGTGTGGTGTGTGCTTGTGTCTGTGCGTGTGGTGTGTGCTTGTGTCTGTGCGTGTGGTGTGTGCTTGCTTGTGTCTGTGCGTGTGGTGTGTGCTTGTGTCTGTGTGTGTGGTGTGTGGTTGTGTCTGTGTGTGTGGTGTGTGCTTGTGTCTGTGTCTGTGTGTGTGGTGTGTGCTTGTGTCTGTGTGTGTGGTGTGTGCTTGTGTCTGTGTGTGTTGTGTGTGCTTGTGTCTGTGTGTGTTGTGTGTGCTTGTGTCTGTGTGTGTTGTGTGTGGTGTGTGCTTGTGTGTGGTGTGTGCTTGTGTGTGTGTGTGGTGTGCGCTTTGTGTGTGTGTGTGGTGTGTGCTTGTGTGTTAGTGTGTGTGGTGTGTGCTTGTGTGTGTTTGTGGTGTGTGCTTGTGTGTGTTTGTGGTGTGTGCTTGTCTGTGTGTGTGGTGTGTGCTTGTGTCTGTGTGTGTGGTGTGTGCTTGTGTCTGTGTGTGTGGTGTGTGCTTGTGTCTGTGTGTGTGGTGTGTGCTTGTGTGTGTGTGTGGTGTGTGTGCTTGTGTGTGTGCTTGTGTGTGTGCTTGTGTGTGTGCTTGTGTGGTGTGTTTGTGTGGTGTGTGTGTGGTGTGTGTGTGCTTGTGTCTGTGTCTGTGTGTGTGTGGTGTGTGCGTGTGTCTGTGTGTGTGGTGTGTGCTTGTGTCTGTGTCTGTGTGTGTGGTGTGTGCTTGTGTCTGTGTCTGTGCGTGTGGTGTTTTCTTGTGTCTGTGTCTGTGCGTGTGGTGTGTGCTTGTGTCTGTGTGTGTGGTGTGTGCTTGTGTCTGTGCGTGTGGTGTGTGCTTGTGTCTGTGCGTGTGGTGTGTGCTTGTGGTGTGTGCTTGTGTCTGTGCATGTGGTGTGTGCTTGTGTCTGTGTGTGGTGTGTGCTTGTGTCTGTGTGTGTGGTGTGTGCTTGTGTGCTTGTGTCTGTGTGTGTGGTGTGTGCTTGTGGGTGTGTGCTTGTGTGTGTGTGTGGTGTGTGTGGTGTGTGTGCTTGTGTGTGTGGTGGTGTGTGTGTGGTGTGTGTGTGCTTGTGCCTGTGTCTGTGTGTGTGTGGTGTGTGCGTGTGTCTGTGTGTGTGGTGTGTGCTTGTGTCTGTGTCTGTGTGTGTGGTGTGTGCTTGTGTCTGTGTGTGTGGTGTGTGCTTGTGCCTGTGTGTGTGGTGTGTGCTTGTGCCTGTGTGTGGTGTGTGTGCTTGTGTCTGTGTGTGGTGTGTGTGCTTGTGTGTGTTTGGAGTGTGTGTTTGTGTGTGTGTGGAGTGTGTGTTTGTGTGGTGTGTGTTTGTGTGGTGTGTGTGGTGTGTGTTTGTGTGGTGTGTGTGGGTGTGTGTTTGTGTGGTGTGTGCGTGTGTCTGTGTGTGGTGTGTGCTTGTGTGTGTGGTGTTTGCTTGTGTGTGTTTGTGGTGTGTGCTTGTGTGTGTTTGTTGTGTGTGCTTGTGTGTGTTTGTGGTGTGTGCTTGTGTGTGTTTGTGGTGTGTGCTTGTGTGTGTTTGTGGTGTGTGCTTGTGTGTGTTAGTGGTGTGTGCTTGTGTGTCTGTGTGTGGTGTGTGTGTGGTGTGTGTGTGTGTGGTGTGTGTGTGTGTGCGTGTGTGTGTGTGGTGTGTGCGTGGGTGTGTGGTGTGTGCGTGTGTCTGTGTGTGTGGTGTGTGCGTGTGTCTGTGTGTGTGGTGTGTGCTTGTGTCTGTGTGTGTGGTGTGTGCGTGTGTCTGTGTGTGTGGTGTGTGCTTGTGTGTGTGCGTGTGGTGTGTGCTTGTGTGTGTTTGTGGTGTGTGCTTGTGTGTGTGTGGTGTGTGTGTGTGTGTGTTGTGTGTGCTTGTGTGTGTGTGGTGTGTGTGTGTGTGTTGTGTGTGCTTGTGTGTGTGTGGTGTGTGTGTGTGTGTTGTGTGTGCTTGTGTGTGGTGTGTGCTTGTGTGTGTTTGTGGTGTGTGCTTGTGTGTGTTTGTGGTGTGTGCTTGTGTGTGTTTGTGGTGTGTGCTTGTGTGTGTTTGTGGTGTGTGCTTGTGTCTGTGTGTGTGGTGTGTGCTTGTGTCTGTGTGTGTGGTGTGTGCTTGTGTCTGTCTGTGTGGTGTGTGCTTGTGTCTGTGTGTGTGGTGTGTGCTTGTGTCTGTGTGTGTGGTGTGTGCTTGTGTCTGTGTGTGTGGTGTGTGCTTGTGTCTGTGTGTGTGGTGTGTGCTTGTGTCTGTGTGGTGTGTGTGTGTGTGTGTGTGTGTGGTGTGTGTGCTTGTGCGTGTGTTTGTGTGCTGTGTGTGTGGTGTGTGCTTGTGTCTGTGTCTGTGCGTGTGGTGTGTGCTTGTGTCTGTGTCTGTGCGTGTGGTGTGTGCTTGTGTCTGTGTCTGTGCGTGTGGTGTGTGCTTGTGTCTGTGCGTGTGGTGTGTGCTTGTGTCTGTGCGTGTGGTGTGTGCTTGTGTCTGTGCGTGTGGTGTGTGCTTGTGTCTGTGCGTGTGGTGTGTGCTTGTGTCTGTGCGTGTGGTGTGTGCTTGTGTCTGTGTGTGTGGTGTGTGCTTGTGTCTGTGTCTGTGCGTGTGGTGTGTGCTTGTGTCTGTGTCTGTGCGTGTGGTGTGTGCTTGTGTCTGTGTCTGTGTGTGTGGTGTGTCTGTGTCTGTGTGTGCGGTGTGTGCTTGTGTCTGTGTCTGTGTGTGTGGTGTGTGCTTGTGCCTGTGTGTGTGGTGTGTGCTTGTGCCTGTGTGTGGTGTGTGTGCTTGTGTCTGTGTGTGGTGTGTGTGCTTGTGTGTGTTTGGAGTGTGTGTGTGTGTGGTGTGTGTGTGTGGAGTGTGTGTTTGTGTGGTGTGTGGTGTGTGTTTGTGTGGTGTGTGTTTGTGTGGTGTGTGGTGTGTGTTTGTGTGGTGTGTGGTGTGTGTTTGTGTGGTGTGTGTTTGTGTGGTGTGTGTGGGTGTGTGTGTGTGTGGTGTGTGCGTGTGTCTGTGTGTGGTGTGTGCTTGTGTGTGTGTTGTGTGCTTGTGTCTGTGCGTGTGGTGTGTGCTTGTGTCTGCGTGTGTGGTGTGTGCTTGTGTCTGTGCGTGTGGTGTGTGCTTGTGTCTGTGTCTGTGTGTTCGGTGTGTGCTTGTGTCTGTGTCTGTATGTGTGGTGTGTGCTTGTGTCTGTGTGTGTGGTGTGTGCTTGTGCCTGTGTGTGTGGTGTGTGCTTGTGCCTGTGTGTGGTGTGTGTGCTTGTGCCTGTGTGTGGTGTGTGTGCTTGTGTCTGTGTGTGGTGTGTGTGCTTGTGTGTGTTTGGAGTGTGTGTTTGTGTGGTGTGTGTGTGTGGAGTGTGTGTTTGTGTGGTGTGTGGTGTGTGTTTGTGTGGTGTGTGGTGTGTGTGTGTGGAGTGTGTGTTTGTGTGGTGTGTGGTGTGTGTTTGTGTGGTGTGTGTTTGTGTGGTGTGTGTGGGTGTGTGTTTGTGTGGTGTGTGCGTGTGTCTGTGTGTGTTGTGTGCTTGTGTCCGTGTGTGTTGTGTGTGGTGTTTGCTTGTGTGTGTTTGTGGTGTGTGCTTGTGTGTGTTTGTGGTGTGTGCTTGTGTGTCTGTGGTGTGTGCTTGTGTCTGTGTGTGGTGTGTGTGTGTGTGTGTGTGTGGTGTGTGCGTGTGTGTGTGCGTGTGTGTGTGTGTGGTGTGTGTGTTTGTGTGGTGTGTGGTGTGTGTTTGTGTGGTGTGTGTTTGTGTGGTGTGTGGTGTGTGCGTGTGTCTGTGTGTGGTGTGTGCTTGTGTGTGTGGTGTGTGCTTGTGTGTGTGTTGTGTGCTTGTGTCCGTGTGTGTTGTGTGTGGTGTTTGCTTGTGTGTGTTTGTGGTGTGTGCTTGTGTGTGTTTGTGGTGTGTGCTTGTGTGTGTTTGTGGTGTGTGCTTGTGTCTGTGTTTGTGGTGTGTGCTTGTGTCTGTGTGTGTGGTGTGTGCTTGTGTCTGTGTGTGTGGTGTGTGCTTGTGTCTGTGTGTGTGGTGTGTGCTTGTGTCTGTGTGTGGTGTGTGTGTGTGTGTGTGTGTGTGTGTGTGGTGTGTGTGCTTGTGCGTGTGTTTGTGTGCTGTGTGTGTGGTGTGTGTGCTTGTGCGTGTGTTTGTGTGCTGTGTGTGTGGTGTGTGTGTGCTTGTGTCTGTGTCTGTGTGTGTGTGGTGTGTGCGTGTGTCTGTGTGAGTGGTGTGTGCTTGTGTCTGTGTGTGTGGTGTGTGCTTGTGTCTGTGTGTGTGGTGTGTGCTTGTGTCTGTGTCTGTGCGTGTGGTGTGTCCTTGTGTCTGTGTCTGTGCGTGTGGTGTGTGCTTGTGTCTGTGCGTGTGGTGTGTGCTTGTGTCTGTGCGTGTGGTGTGTGCTTGTGTCTGTGCGTGTGGTGTGTGCTTGTGTCTGTGCGTGTGGTGTGTGCTTGTGTCTGTGCGTGTGGTGTGTGCTTGTGTCTGTGTCTGTGCGTGTGGTGTGTGCTTGTGTCTGTGTCTGTGCGTGTGGTGTGTGCTTGTGTCTGTGTCTGTGCGTGTGGTGTGTGCTTGTGTCTGTGTCTGTGTGTGTGTGGTGTGTCTGTGTCTGTGTGTGTGGTGTGTGCTTGTGTCTGTGTCTGTGTGTGTGGTGTGTGCTTGTGTCTGTGTGTGTGGTGTGTGCTTGTGCCTCTGTGTGTGGTGTGTGCTTGTGCCTGTGTGTGTGGTGTGTGCTTGTGCCTGTGTGTGGTGTGTGTGCTTGTGCCTGTGTGTGGTGTGTGTGCTTGTGCCTGTGTGTGGTGTGTGTGCTTGTGTCTGTGTGTGGTGTGTGTGCTTGTGTGTGTTTGGAGTGTGTGTGGTGTGTGTGTGTGCAGTGTGTGTTTGTGTGGTGTGTGGTGTGTGTTTGTGTGGTGTGTGGTGTGTGTTTGTGTGGTGTGTGTTTGTGTGGTGTGTGTGGGTGTGTGTTTGTGTGGTGTGTGCGTGTGTCTGTGTGTGTTGTGTGCTTGTGTCCGTGTGTGTTGTGTGTGGTGTTTGCTTGTGTGTTTTTGTGGTGTGTGCTTGTGTGTGTTTGTGGTGTGTGCTTGTGTGTCTGTGGTGTGTGCTTGTGTCTGTGTGTGGTGTGTGTGTGTGTGTGTTTGGTGTGTGCGTGTGTGTGTGTGTGTGGTGTGTGCGTGTGTGTGTGTGTGTGTGTGTGGTGTGTGCGTGGGTGTGTGGTGTGTGCGTGTGTCTGTGTGTGTGTGTGGTGTGTGCTTGTGTCTGTGTGTGTGGTGTGTGCGTGTGTCTGTGTGTGTGGTGTGTGCGTGTGTGTGTGCTTGTGTGTGTGTGTGGTGTGTGCTTGTGTGTGTTTGTGGTGTGTGCTTGTGTGTGTTTGTGGTGTGTGCTTGTGTGTGTTTGTGGTGTGTGCTTGTGTGTGTTTGTGGTGTGTGCTTGTGTCTGTGTTTGTGGTGTGTGCTTGTGTCTGTGTTTGTGGTGTGTGCTTGTGTCTGTGTGTGTGGTGTGTGCTTGTGTCTGTGTGTGTGGTGTGTGCTTGTGTCTGTGTGTGTGGTGTGTGCTTGTGTCTGTGTGTGTGGTGTGTGCTTGTGTCTGTGTGTGGTGTGTGTGCTTGTGCGTGTGTTTGTGTGCTGTGTGTGTGGCGTGTGTGTGCTTGTGTCTGTGTCTGTGTGTGTGTGGTGTGTGCGTGTGTCTGTGTGTGTGGTGTGTGCTTGTGTCTGTGTGTGTGGTGTGTGCTTGTGTCTGTGTCTGTGCGTGTTGTGTGTGCTTGTGTCTGTGTCTGTGTCTGTGCGTGTGGTGTGTGCTTGTGTCTGTGCGTGTGGTGTGTGCTTGTGTCTGTGCGTGTGGTGTGTGCTTGTGTCTGTGCGTGTGGTGTGTGCTTGTGTCTGTGCGTGTGGTGTGTGCTTGTGTCTGTGCGTGTGGTGTGTGCTTGTGTCTGTGCGTGTGGTGTGTGCTTGTGTCTGTGCGTGTGGTGTGTGCTTGTGTCTGTGCGTGTGGTGTGTGCTTGTGTCTGTGTGTGTGGTGTGTGCTTGTGTCTGTGTGTGTGGTGTGTGCTTGTGTCTGTGTCTGTGTGTGTGGTGTGTGCTTGTGCCTGTGTCTGTGTGTGTGCTTGTGTCTGTGTGTGTGGTGTGTGCTTGTGTCTGTGCGTGTGGTGTGTGGTGTGTGCTTGTGTCTGTGTCTGTGTGTGCGGTGTGTGCTTGTGTCTGTGTGTGTGGTGTGTGCTTGTGCCTCTGTGTGTGGTGTGTGCTTGTGCCTGTGTGTGTGGTGTGTGCTTGTGCCTGTGTGTGGTGTGTGTGCTTGTGTCTGTGTGTGGTGTGTGTGCTTGTGTGTGTTTGGAGTGTGTGTTTGTGTGGTGTGTGGTGTGTGTGTGTGGAGTGTGTGTTTGTGTGGTGTGTGGTGTGTGTTTGTGTGGTGTGTTGTGTGTGTTTGTGTGGTGTGTGGTGTGTGTTTGTGTGGTGTGTGTGGGTGTGTGTTTGTGTGGTGTGTGCTTGTGTGTGTAGTGTGTGCTTGTGTGTGTGTTGTGTGCTTGTGTCCGTGTGTGTTGTGTGTGGTGTTTGCTTGTGTGTGTTTGTGGTGTGTGCTTGTGTGTGTTTGTGGAGTGTGCTTGTGTGTGTTTGTGGTGTGTGCTTGTGTGTGTTTGTGGTGTGTGCTTGTGGGTGTTTGTGGTGTGTGCTTGTGTGTGTTTGTGGTGTGTGCTTGTGTGTGCTTGTGTGTGTTTGTGGTGTGTGCTTGTGTGTGTTTGTGGTGTGTGCTTGTGTGTGTTTGTGGTGTGTGCTTGTGTGTGTTTGTGGTGTGTGCTTGTGTGTCTGTGGTGTGTGCGTGTGTGTGTGTGTGGTGTGTGTGTGTGTGGTGTGTGCGTGTGTCTGTGTGTGTGGTGTGTGCGTGTGTCTGTGTGTGGTGTGTGCTTGTGTCTGTGTGTGTGGTGTGTGCGTGTGTCTGTGTGTGTGGTGTGTGCTTGTGTGTGTGTGTGGTGTGTGCTTGTGTGTGTGTGGTGTGTGTGTGTGTGTGGTGTGTGCTTGTGTGTGTGTGTGGTGTGTGCTTGTGTGTGGTGTGTGCTTGTGTGTGTTTGTGGTGTGTGCTTGTGTGTGTTTGTGGTGTGTGCTTGTGTGTGTTTGTGGTGTGTGCTTGTGTGTGTTTGTGGTGTGTGCTTGTGTGTGTTTGTGGTGTGTGCTTGTGTCTGTGTTTGTGGTGTGTGCTTGTGTCTGTGTGTTTGGTGTGTGCTTGTGTCTGTGTGTTTGGTGTGTTCTTGTGTCTGTGTGTGTGGTGTGTGCTTGTGTCTGTGTGTGTGGTGTGTGCTTGTGTCTGTGTGTGTGGTGTGTGCTTGTGTCTGTGTGGTGTGTGTGCTTGTGTGTGTTTGGAGTGTGTGTTTGTGTGGTGTGTGGTGTGTGTGTGTGGAGTGTGTGTTTGTGTGGTGTGTGGTGTGTGTTTGTGTGGTGTGTGGTGTGTGTTTGTGTGGTGTGTGGTGTGTGTTTGTGTGGTGTGTGTGGGTGTGTGTTTGTGTGGTGTGTGCTTGTGTGTGTAGTGTGTGCTTGTGTGTGTGTTGTGTGCTTGTGTCCGTGTGTGTTGTGTGTGGTGTTTGCTTGTGTGTGTTTGTGGTGTGTGCTTGTGTGTGTTTGTGGAGTGTGCTTGTGTGTGTTTGTGGTGTGTGCTTGTGTGTGTTTGTGGTGTGTGCTTGTGGGTGTTTGTGGTGTGTGCTTGTGTGTGTTTGTGGTGTGTGCTTGTGTGTGTTTGTGGTGTGTGCTTGTGTGTGTTTGTGGTGTGTGCTTGTGTGTGTTTGTGGTGTGTGCTTGTGTGTGTTTGTGGTGTGTGCTTGTGTGTCTGTGGTGTGTGCGTGTGTGTGTGTGTGGTGTGTGTGTGTGTGGTGTGTGCGTGTGCGTGTGTCTGTGTGTGTGGTGTGTGCGTGTGTCTGTGTGTGGTGTGTGCTTGTGTCTGTGTGTGTGGTGTGTGCGTGTGTCTGTGTGTGTGGTGTGTGCTTGTGTGTGTGTGTGGTGTGTGCTTGTGTGTGTGTGGTGTGTGTGTGTGTGTGGTGTGTGCTTGTGTGTGTGTGTGGTGTGTGCTTGTGTGTGGTGTGTGCTTGTGTGTGTTTGTGGTGTGTGCTTGTGTGTGTTTGTGGTGTGTGCTTGTGTGTGTTTGTGGTGTGTGCTTGTGTGTGTTTGTGGTGTGTGCTTGTGTCTGTGTTTGTGGTGTGTGCTTGTGTCTGTGTGTTTGGTGTGTGCTTGTGTCTGTGTGTTTGGTGTGTTCTTGTGTCTGTGTGTGTGGTGTGTGCTTGTGTCTGTGTGTGTGGTGTGTGCTTGTGTCTGTGTGTGTGGTGTGTGCTTGTGTCTGTGTGGTGTGTGTGTGTGTGGTGTGTGTGCTTGTGTGTGTGTTTGTGTGCTGTCTGTGTGGTGTGTGTGCTTGTGTCTGTGTCTGTGTGTGTGTGGTGTGTGCGTGTGTCTGTGTGTGTGGTGTGTGTGCTTGTGTCTGTGTGTGTGGTGTGTGCTTGTGTCTGTGTCTGTGCGTGTGGTGTGTGCTTCTGTCTGTGCGTGTGGTGTGTGCTTGTGTCTGTGCGTGTGGTGTGTGCTTGTGTCTGTGCGTGTGGTGTGTGCTTGTGTCTGTGCGTGTGGTGTGTGCTTGTGTCTGTGCGTGTGGTGTGTGCTTGTGTCTGTGTGTGCGGTGTGTGCTTGTGTCTGTGTCTGTGTGTGTGGTGTGTGCTTGTGTCTGTGTCTGTGTTGTGTGTGGTGTGTGCTTGTGTGTGTTTGTGGTGTGTGCTTGTGTGTGTTTGTGGTGTGTGCTTGTGTGTGTTTGTGGTGTGTGCTTGTGTGTGTTTGTAGTGTGTGTTTGTGGTGTGTGCTTGTGTGTGTTTGTGGTGTGTGCTTGTGTCTGTGTGTGTGGTGTGTGCTTGTGTCTGTGTGTGTGGTGTGTGCTTGTGTCTGTGTGTGTGGTGTGTGCTTGTGTCTGTGTATGTGGTGTGTGTGTGTGTTTGGTGTGTGTGCTTGTGTGAGTGGTGTGTGCTTGTGTGGTGTGTGCGTGTGTGGTGTGTGCTTGTGTCTGTGTGTGTGGTGTGTGCTTGTGTCTGTGTGTGTTGTGTGAGGTGTGTGCCTATGTGTGTTTGTGGTGTGTGCTTGTGTGTGTTTGTGGTGTGTGCTTGTGTGTGTTTGTGGTGTGTGCTTGTGTGTGTTTGTGGTGTGTGCTTGTGTGTCTGTGGTGTGTGCTTGTGTCTGTGTGTGGTGTGTGTGTGTGTGGTTTGTGTGTGTGTGGTGTGTGCGTGTGTGTGTGGTGTGTGCGTGTGTGTGTGTGTGTGTGTGTGTGCGTGTGTGTGTGTGTGGTGTGTATCTGTGTGTGTGGTGTGTGCGTGTGTCTGTGTGTGTGGTGTGTGCGTGTGTCTGTGTGTGTGGTGTGTGCTTGTGTCTGTGTGTGTGGTGTGTGCGTGTGTCTGTGTGTATGGTGTGTGGTGTGTGTGTGTGTGGTGTGTGCTTGTGTGTGTGGTGTGTGCTTGTGTGTGTGGTGTGTGCTTGTGTGTGTTTGTGGTGTGTGCTTGTGTGTGTTTGTGGTGTGTGCTTGTGTGTGTTTGTGGTGTGTGCTTGTGGTGTGTGCTTGTGTGTGTTTGTGGTGTGTGCTTGTGTGTGTTTGTGGTGTGTGCTTGTGTGTGTTTGTGGTGTGTGCTTGTGTGTGTTTGTGGTGTGTGCTTGTGTCTGTGTTTGTGGTGTGTGCTTGTGTCTGTGTTTGTGGTGTGTGCTTGTGTCTGTGTTTGTGGTGTGTGCTTGTGTCTGTGTGTGTGGTGTGTGCTTGTGTCTGTGTGTGTGGTGTGTGCTTGTGTCTGTGTGGTGTGTGCTTGTGTCTGTGTGTGTGGTGTGTGCTTGTGTCTGTGTGTGGTGTGTGTGTTTTTGGTGTGTGTGCTTGTGCGTGTGTTTGTGTGCTGTGTGTGTGGTGTGTGTGTGCTTGTGTCTGTGTGTGGTGTGTGTGTGTGCGTGTGTGTGTGTGGTGTGTGCGTGGGTGTGTGCGTGTGTCTGTGTGTGTGGTGTGTGCGTGTGTGTGTGCGTGTGTCTGTGTGTGTGGTGTGTGCGTGTGTCTGTGTGTGTGGTGTGTGCTTGTGTCTGTGTGTGTGGTGTGTGCGTGTGTCTGTGTGTGTGGTGTGTGCGTGTGTCTGTGTGTGTGGTGTGTTCTTGTGTGTGTGTGTGGTGTGTGCTTGTGTCTGTGTCTGTGCGTGTGGTGTGTGCTTGTGTCTGTGTCTGTGCGTGTGGTGTGTGCTTGTGTCTGTGTGTGTGGTGTGTGCTTGTGTCTGTGCGTGTGGTGTGTGCTTGTGTCTGTGCGTGTGGTGTGTGCTTGTGTCTGTGTGTGTGGTGTGTGCTTGTGTCTGTGCGTGTGGTGTGTGCTTGTGTCTGTGCGTGTGGTGTGTGCTTGTGTCTGTGTCTGTGCGTGTGGTGTGTGCTTGTGTCTGTGTCTGTGTGTGTGGTGTGTCTGTGTCTGTGTGTGCGGTGTGTGCTTGTGTCTGTGTCTGTGTGTGTGGTGTGTGCTTGTGTCTGTGTGTGTGGTGTGTGCTTGTGCCTCTGTGTGTGGTGTGTGCTTGTGCCTGTGTGTGTGGTGTGTGCTTGTGCCTGTGTGTGGTGTGTGTGCTTGTGCCTGTGTGTGCTTGTGTCTGTGTGGTGTGTGTGTGCTTGTGTGTGTTTGGAGTGTGTGTTTGTGTGGTGTGTGGTGTGTGTGTGTGGAGTGTGGTGTGTGTTTGTGTGGTGTGTGGTGTGTGTTTGTGTGGTGTGTGTGGGTGTGTGTTTGTGTGGTGTGTGCGTGTGTCTGTGTGTGGTGTGTGCTTGTGTGTGTCGTGTGTGCTTGTGTGTGTGTTGTGTGCTTGTGTCCGTGTGTGTTGTGTGAGGTGTTTGCTTGTGTGTGTTTGTGGTGTGTGCTTGTGTGTGTTTGTGGTGTGTGCTTGTGTGTGTTTGTGGTGTGTGCTTGTGTCTGTGTTTGTGGTGTGTGCTTGTGTCTGTGTGTGTGGTGTGTGCTTGTGTCTGTGTGTGTGGTGTGTGCTTGTGTCTGTGTGTGTGGTGTGTGCTTGTGTCTGTGTGTGTGGTGTGTGCTTGTGTCTGTGTGTGTGGTGTGTGTGTGTGTGTGTGGTGTGTGTGCTTGTGCGTGTGTTTGTGTGCTGTGTGTGTGGTGTGTGTGTGCTTGTGTCTGTGTCTGTGTGTGTGTGGTGTGTGCGTGTGTCTGTGTGTGTGGTGTGTGCTTGTGTCTGTGTCTGTGGTGTGTGCTTGTGTCTGTGTCTGTGCGTGTGGTGTGTGCTTGTGTCTGTGTCTGTGCGTGTGGTGTGTGCTTGTGTCTGTGCGTGTGGTGTGTGCTTGTGTCTGTGCGTGTGGTGTGTGCTTGTGTCTGTGCGTGTGGTGTGTGCTTGTGTCTGTGCGTGTGGTGTGTGCTTGTGTCTGTGCGTGTGGTGTGTGCTTGTGTCTGTGCGTGTGGTGTGTGCTTGTGTCTGTGTCTGTGTGTGTGGTGTGTCTGTGTCTGTGTGTGCGGTGTATGCTTGTGTCTGTGTCTGTGTGTGTGGTGTGTGCTTGTGTCTGTGTGTGTGGTGTGTGCTTGTGCCTCTGTGTGTGGTGTGTGCTTGTGCCTGTGTGTGTGGTGTGTGCTTGTGCCTGTGTGTGTGGTGTGTGCTTGTGCCTGTGTGTGTGGTGTGTGCTTGTGCCTGTGTGTGGTGTGTGTGCTTGTGTCTGTGTGTGGTGTGTGTGCTTGTGTGTGTTTGGAGTGTGTGTTTGTGTGGTGTGTGGTGTGTGTGTGTGGAGTGTGTGCGTGTGTGGTGTGTGTTTGTGTGGTGTGTGTTTGTGTGGTGTGTGTGGGTGTGTGTTTGTGTGGTGTGTGCGTGTGTCTGTGTGTGGTGTGTGATTGTGTGCTTGTGTGTGTGTTGTGTGGTTGTGTCCGTGTGTGTTGTGTGTGGTGTTTGCTTGTGTGTGTTTGTGGTGTGTGCTTGTGTGTGTTTGTGGTGTGTGCTTGTGTGTCTGTGGTGTGTGCTTGTGTCTGTGTGTGGTGTGTGTGTGTGTGTGTGTGGTGTGTGCGTGTGTGTGTGTGGTGTGTGCGTGTGTGTGTGGTGTGTGCGTGTGTCTGTGTGTGTGGTGTGTGCGTGAGTCTGTGTGTGTGGTGTGTGTCTGTGTGTGTGGTGTGTGCGTGTGTGTGTGGTGTGTGCGTGTGTCTGTGTGTGTGGTGTGTGTCTGTGTGTGTGGTGTGTGCGTGTGTGTGTGGTGTGTGCGTGTGTCTGTGTGTATGGTGTGTGGTGTGTGTGTGTGTGGTGTGTGCTTGTGTGTGTGGTGTGTGCTTGTGTGTGTGGTGTGTGCTTGTGTGTGTTTGTGGTGTGTGCTTGTGTGTGTTTGTGGTGTGTGCTTGTGTGTGTTTGTGGTGTGTGCTTGTGGTGTGTGCTTGTGATGTGTGCTTGTGTGTGTTTGTGGTGTGTGCTTGTGTGTGTTTGTGGTGTGTGCTTGTGTGTGTTTGTGGTGTGTGCTTGTGTGTGTTTGTGGTGTGTGCTTGTGTGTGTTTGTGGTGTGTGCTTGTGTCTGTGTTTGTGGTGTGTGCTTGTGTCTGTGTGTGTGGTGTGTGCTTGTGTCTGTGTGTGTGGTGTGTGCTTGTGTCTGTGTGGTGTGTGCTTGTGTCTGTGTGTGGTGTGTGCTTGTGTCTGTGTGTGGTGTGTGTGTGTGTGGTGTGTGTGCTTGTGCGTGTGTTTGTGTGCTGTGTGTGTGGTGTGTGTGTGCTTGTGTCTGTGTGTGGTGTGTGCGTGTGTGTGTGTGTGCGTGTGTGTGTGGTGTGTGCGTGGGTGTGTGCGTGTGTCTGTGTGTGTGGTGTGTGCGTGTGTGTGTGGTGTGTGCGTGTGTCTGTGTGTGTGGTGTGTGCGTGTGTCTGTGTGTGTGGTGTGTGCGTGTGTCTGTGTGTGTGGTGTGTGCTTGTGTCTGTGTGTGTGGTGTGTGCGTGTGTCTGTGTGTGTGGTGTGTGCTTGTGTGTGTGTGTGGTGTGTGCTTGTGTCTGTGTCTGTGCGTGTGGTGTGTGCTTGTGTCTGTGTCTGTGCGTGTGGTGTGTGCTTGTGTCTGTGTTTGTGCGTGTGGTGTGTGCTTGTGTCTGTGCGTGTGGTGTGTGCTTGTGTCTGTGCGTGTGGTGTGTGCTTGTGTCTGTGCGTGTGGTGTGTGCTTGTGTCTGTGCGTGTGGTGTGTGCTTGTGTCTGTGTGTGTGGTGTGTGCTTGTGTCTGTGTCTGTGCGTGTGGTGTGTGCTTGTGTCTGTGTCTGTGTGTGTGGTGTGTCTGTGTCTGTGTGTGCTTGTGTCTGTGTCTGTGTGTGTGGTGTGTGCTTGTGTCTGTGTGTGTGGTGTGTGCTTGTGCCTCTGTGTGGTGTGTGCTTGTGCCTGTGTGTGTGGTGTGTGCTTGTGCCTGTGTGTGGTGTGTGTGCTTGTGCCTGTGTGTGCTTGTGTCTGTGTGTGGTGTGTGTGCTTGTGTGTGTTTGGAGTGTGTGTTTGTGTGGTGTGTGGTGTGTGTGTGTGGAGTGTGGTGTGTGTTTGTGTGGTGTGTGGTGTGTGTTTGTGTGGTGTGTGTGGGTGTGTGTTTGTGTGGTGTGTGCGTGTGTCTGTGTGTGGTGTGTGCTTGTGTGTGTCGTGTGTGCTTGTGTGTGTGTTGTGTGCTTGTGTCCGTGTGTGTTGTGTGTGGTGTTTGCTTGTGTGTGTTTGTGGTGTGTGCTTGTGTGTGTTTGTGGTGTGTGCTTGTGTGTGTTTGTGGTGTGTGCTTGTGTCTGTGTTTGTGGTGTGTGCTTGTGTCTGTGTGTGTGGTGTGTGCTTGTGTCTGTGTGTGTGGTGTGTGCTTGTGTCTGTGTGTGTGGTGTGTGTGTGTGTGTGTGTGTGTGGTGTGTGTGCTTGTGCGTGTGTTTGTGTGCTGTGTGTGTGGTGTGTGTGTGCTTGTGTCTGTGTCTGTGTGTGTGTGGTGTGTGCGTGTGTCTGTGTGTGTGGTGTGTGCTTGTGTCTGTGTCTGTGGTGTGTGCTTGTGTCTGTGTCTGTGCGTGTGGTGTGTGCTTGTGTCTGTGTCTGTGCGTGTGGTGTGTGCTTGTGTCTGTGCGTGTGGTGTGTGCTTGTGTCTGTGCGTGTGGTGTGTGCTTGTGTCTGTGCGTGTGGTGTGTGCTTGTGTCTGTGCGTGTGGTGTGTGCTTGTGTCTGTCTGTGTGGTGTGTGCTTGTGTCTGTGCGTGTGGTGTGTGCTTGTGTCTGTGTCTGTGTGTGTGGTGTGTCTGTGTCTGTGTGTGCGGTGTGTGCTTGTGTCTGTGTCTGTGTGTGTGGTGTGTGCTTGTGTCTGTGTGTGTGGTGTGTGCTTGTGCCTCTGTGTGTGGTGTGTGCTTGTGCCTGTGTGTGTGGTGTGTGCTTGTGCCTGTGTGTGTGGTGTGTGCTTGTGCCTGTGTGTGTGGTGTGTGCTTGTGCCTGTGTGTGGTGTGTGTGCTTGTGTCTGTGTGTGGTGTGTGTGCTTGTGTGTGTTTGGAGTGTGTGTTTGTGTGGTGTGTGGTGTGTGTGTGTGGAGTGTGTGCGTGTGTGGTGTGTGTTTGCGTGGTGTGTGTTTGTGTGGTGTGTGTGGGTGTGTGTCTGTGTGTGGTGTGTGATTGTGTGTGTGGTGTGTGCTTGTGTGTGTGTTGTGTGGTTGTGTCCGTGTGTGTTGTGTGTGGTGTTTGCTTGTGTGTGTTTGTGGTGTGTGCTTGTGTGTGTTTGTGGTGTGTGCTTGTGTGTCTGTGGTGTGTGCTTGTGTCTGTGTGTGGTGTGTGTGTGTGTGTGTGTGTGTGTGTGGTGTGTGCGTGTGTGTGTGTGGTGTGTGTGCGTGTGTGTGTGTGGTGTGTGCGTGTGTGTGTGTGTGGTGTGTGCGTGTGTGTGTGGTGTGTGCGTGTGTGTGTGGTGTGTGTGTGTGTCTGTGTGTGTGGTGTGTGCGTGTGTCTGTGTGTGTGGTGTGTGCTTGTGTCTGTGTGTGTGGTGTGTGCGTGTGTCTGTGTGTGTGGTGTGTGCGTGTGTCTGTGTGTGTGGTGTGTGCGTGTGTCTGTGTGTGTGGTGTGTGCTTGTGTGTGTGTGTGGTGTGTGCTTGTGTGTGTGTGTGGTGTGTGCTTGTGTGTGTGTGTGGTGTGTGCTTGTGTGTGTGTGTGGTGTGTGCTTGTGTGTGTGTGTGGTGTGTGCTTGTGTGTGTGTGTGGTGTGTGCTTGTGTGTGTTTGTGGTGTGTGCTTGTGTGTGTTTGTGGTGTGTGTTTGTGGTGTGTGCTTGTGTGTGTTTGTGGTGTGTGCTTGTGTGTGTTTGTGGTGTGTGCTTGTGTCTATGTGTGTGGTGTGTGCTTGTGTCTGTGTGTGTGGTGTGTGCTTGTGTCTGTGTGTGTGGTGTGTGCTTGTGTCTGTGTGTGTGGTGTGTGCTTGTGTCTGTGTGTGTGGTGTGTGCTTGTGTCTGTGTGTGTGGTGTGTGCTTGTGTCTGTGTGTGGTGTGTGTGTGTGTGTCTGGTGTGTGTGCTTGTGCGTGTGTTTGTGTGCTGTGTGTGTGGTGTGTGTGTGCTTGTGTCTGTGTGTGTGTGGTGTGTGCGTATGTCTGTGTGTGTGGTGTGTGCGTGTGTCTGTGTGTGTGGTGTGTGCTTGTGTCTGTGTGTGTGGTGTGTGCTTGTGTCTGTGTCTGTGCGTGTGGTGTGTGCTTGTGTCTGTGCGTGTGGTGTGTGCTTGTGTCTGTGCGTGTGGTGTGTGCTTGTGTCTGTGCGTGTGGTGTGTGCTTGTGTCTGTGTGTGGGGTGTGTGCTTGTGTCTGTGCGATTGGTGTGTGCTTGTGTCTGTGTCTGTGCGTGTGGTGTGTGCTTGTGTCTGTGTGTGTGTGGTGTGTGCTTGTGCCTGTGTGTGTGGTGTGTGCTTGTGTCTGTGTGTGTGGTGTGTGCTTGTGTCTGTGCGTGTGGTGTGTGGTGTGTGCTTGTGTCTGTGTCTGTGTGTGCGGTGTGTGCTTGTGTCTGTGTGTGTGGTGTGTGCTTGTGTCTGTGTGTGTGGTGTGTGCTTTTGCCTCTGTGTGTGGTGTGTACTTGTGCCTGTGTGTGTGGTGTGTGCTTGTGCCTGTGTGTGGTGTGTGTGCTTGTGTCTGTGTGTGGTGTGTGTGCTTGTGTGTGTTTGGAGTGTGTGTTTGTGTGGTGTGTGGTGTGTGGTGTGTGTGTGTGGAGTGTGTGTTTGTGTGGTGTGTGTTTGTGTGGTGTGTGTGGGTGTGTGTTTGTGTGGTGTGTGCGTGTGTCTGTGTGTGGTGTGTGCTTGTGTGTGTGGTGTGTGCTTGTGTGTGTGTTGTGTGCTTGTGTCCGTGTGTGTTGTGTGTGGTGTTTGCTTGTGTGTGTTTGTGGTGTGTGCTTGTGTGTGTTTGTGGTGTGTGCTTGTGTGTGTTTGTGGTGTGTGCTTGTGTGTGTTTGTGGTGTGTGCTTGTGTGTGTTTGTGGTGTGTGCTTGTGTGTGTTTGTGGTGTGTGCTTGTGTGTCTGTGGTGTGTGCTTGTGTCTGTGTGTGGTGTGTGTGTGTGTGGTGTGCGTGTGTGTGTGCGTGTGTCTGCGTGTGTGGTGTGTGCGTGTGTCTGTGTGTGTGGTGTGTGCTTGTGTCTGTGTGTGTGGTGTGTGCGTGTGTCTGTGTGTGTGGTGTGTGCTTGTGTGTGTGTGTGGTGTGTGCTTGTATGTGTGTGGTGTGTGTGTGTGGTGTGTGCTTGTGTGTGTGTGGTGTGTGCTTGTGTGTGTGTGTGGTGTGTGCTTGTGTGTGTGTGGTGTGTGCTTGTGTGTGTTTGTGGTGTGTGCTTGTGTGTGTTTGTGGTGTGTGCTTGTGTGTGTGTTTGTGGTGTGTGCTTGTGTGTGTTTGTGGTGTGTGCTTGTGTCTGTGTTTGTGGTGTGTGCTTGTGTCTGTGTGTGTGGTGTGTGCTTGTGTATGTGTGTGTGGTGTGTGCTTGTGTCTGTGTGTGGTGTGTGCTTGTGTGTGTTTGTGGTGTGTGCTTGTGTCTGTGTTTGTGGTGTGTGCTTGTGTCTGTGCGTGTGGTGTGTGCTTGTGTCTGCGTGTGGTGTGTGCTTGTGTCTGTGCGTGTGGTGTGTGCTTGTGTCTGTGTGTGTGGTGTGTGCTTGTGTCTGTGTCTGTGTGTGTGGTGTGTGCTTGTGTCTGTGTCTGTGTGTGTGGTGTGTGCTTGTGTCTGTGTCTGTGTGTGTGGTGTGTGCTTGTGTCTGTGTCTGTGTTGTGTGTGGTGTGTGCTTGTGTGTGTTTGTGGTGTGTGCTTGTGTGTGTTTGTGGTGTGTGCTTGTGAGTGTTTGCGGTGTGTGCTTGTGTGTGTTTGTGGTGTGTGCTTGTGTCTGTGTGTGTGGTGTGTGCTTGTGTCTGTGTGTGTGGTGTGTGCTTGTGTCTGTGTGTGTGGTGTGTGCTTGTGTCTGTGTGTGTGGTGTGTGTGTGTGTTTGGTGTGTGTGCTTGTGTGTGTGGTGTGTGTTTGTGTGGTGTGTGTGTGTGTGTGTTGTGTGTGTGTGGTGTGTGTGTGTGTCTGTGTGTGTGGTGTGTGCTTGTGTCTGTGTGTGTGGTGTGTGCTTGTGTCTGTGTGTGTGGTGTGTGCTTGTGTCTGTGTGTGTGGTGTGTGCTTGTGTCTGTGTGTGTGGTGTGTGTGTGTGTTTGGTGTGTGTGCTTGTGTGTGTGGTGTGTGTTTGTGTGGTGTGTGCGTGTGTGTGGTGTGTGTGTGTGTCTGTGTGTGTGGTGTGTGCGTGTGTCTGTGTGTGTGGTGTGTGCGTGTGTCTGTGTCTGTGTGTGTGGAGTGTGCTTGTGTCTGTGCGTGTGGGGAGTGCTTGTGTCTGTGTCTGTGTGTGTGGTGTCTGCTTGTGTCTGTGCGTGTGGTGTGTGCTTGTGTCTGTGCGTGTGGTGTGTGCTTGTGTCTGTGCGTGTGGTGTGTGCTTGTGTCTGTGTGTGTGGTGTGTGCTTGTGTTTGTGTGTTTGGTGTGTGCTTGTGTCTGTGTGTGTGGTGTGTGCTTGTGTCTGTGTGTGTGGTGTGTGCTTGTGCCTGTGTGTGTTGTGTGTGGTGTGTGCCTTTGTGTGTTTGTGGTGTGTGCTTGTGTCTGTGTGTGGTGTGTGTGTGTGTGTGTGTGGTGTGTGTGCTTGTGTGTGTGTTTGTGTGCGGTGTGTGTGCTTGTGTCTGTGTCTGTGTGTGTGTGGTGTGTGCGTGTGTCTGTGTGTGGTGTGTGCTTGTGTCTGTGTGTGTAGTTTGTGCTTGTGTCTGTGTCTGTGCGTGTGGTGTGTGCTTGTGTCTGTGTGTGTTGTGTGTGGTGTGTGCTTGTGTCTGTGCGTGTGGTGTGTGCTTGTGTCTGTGCGTGTGGTGTGTGCTTGTGTCTGTGCGTGTGGTGTGTGCTTGTGTCTGTGCGTGTGGTGTGTGCTTGTGTCTGTGCGTGTGGTGTGTGCTTGTGTCTGTGTGTGTGGTGTGTGCTTGTGTCTGTGTCTGTGTGTGTGGTGTGTGCTTGTGTCTGTGTCTGTGTGTGTGGTGTGTGCTTGTGTCTGTGTCTGTGTTGTGTGTGGTGTGTGCTTGTGTGTGTTTGTGGTGTGTGTTTGTGTGTGTTTGTGGTGTGTGCTTGTGTCTGTGTGTGGTGTGTGCTTGTGTCTGTGTGTGTGGTGTGTGCTTGTGTCTGTGTGTGTGGTGTGTGCTTGTGCCTGTGTGTGTGGTGTGTGCTTGTGTCTGTGTGTGTGGTGTGTGTGTGTGTTTGGTGTGTGTGCTTGTGTGTGTGGTGTGTGTGTGTGTTTGGTGTGTGTGCTTGTGTGTGTGGTGTGTGTTTGTGTGGTGTGTGCGTGTGTGTGTGTGTGTTGTGTGTGTGTGGTGTGTGTGTGTGTCTGTGTGTGTGGTGTGTGCGTGTGTCTGTGTCTGTGTGTGTGGAGTGTGCGTGTGGGGTGTGCTTGTGTCTGTGTGTGTGGTGTGTGCTTGTGTCTGTGTCTGTGTGTGTGGTGTGTGCTTGTGTCTGTGTCTGTGTGTGTGGTGTGTGCTTGTGTCTGTGTCTGTGTTGTGTGTGGTGTGTGCTTGTGTGTGTTTGTGGTGTGTGCTTGTGTCTGTTTGTGGTGTGTGCTTGTGTCTGTGTGTGTGGTGTGTGCTTGTGTCTATGTGTGTGGTGTGTGCTTGTGTCTGTGTGTGTGGTGTGTGCTTGTGTCTGTGTGTGTGGTGTGTGCTTGTGCCTGTGTGTGTGGTGTGTGCTTGTGTCTGTGTGTGTGGTGTGTGTGTGTGTTTGGTGTGTGTGCTTGTGTGTGTGGTGTGTGTGTGTGTTTGGTGTGTGTGCTTGTGTGTGTGGTGTGTGTTTGTGTGGTGTGTGCGTGTGTGTGTGTGTGTTGTGTGTGTGTGGTGTGTGTGTGTGTCTGTGTGTGTGGTGTGTGCGTGTGTCTGTGTCTGTGTGTGTGGAGTGTGCGTGTGGGGTGTGCTTGTGTCTGTGTGTGTGGTGTCTGCTTGTGTCTGTGCGTGTGGTGTGTGCTTGTGTCTGTGCGTGTGGTGTGTGCTTGTGTCAGTGCGTGTGGTGTGTGCTTGTGTCTGGGTGTGTGCTTGTGTTTGTGTGTGTGGTGTGTGCTTGTGTCTGTGTGTGTGGTGTGTGCTTGTGTCTGTGTGTGTGGTGTGTGCTTGTGTCTGTGTGTGTTGTGTGAGGTGTGTGCCTTTGTGTGTTTGTGGTGTGTGCTTGTGTGTGTTTGTGGTGTGTGCTTGTGTGTGTTTGTGGTGTGTGCTTGTGTGTGTTTGTGGTGTGTGCTTGTGTGTGTTTGTGGTGTGTGCTTGTGTGTGTTTGTGGTGTGTGCTTGTGTCTGTGTGTTTGTGGTGTGTGCTTGTGTCTGTGCGTGTGGTGTGTGCTTGTGTCTGTGTGTGTGGTGTGTGCTTGTGTCTGTGTCTGTGTGTGTGGTGTGTGCTTGTGTCTGTGTGTGTGGTGTGTGCGTGTGTCTGTGTGTGGTGTGTGCTTGTGTCTGTGTGTGTGGTGTGTGCTTGTGTCTGTGTGTGTGGTGTGTGCGTGTGTCTGTGTGTGGTGTGTGCTTGTGTCTGTGTGTGTGGTGTGTGCTTGTGTCTGTGTGTGTGGTGTGTGCTTGTGTCTGTGTGTGTGGTGTGTGCTTGTGTCTGCGTGTGGTGTGTGCTTGTGTCTGTGCGTGTGGTGTGTGCTTGTGTCTGTGTCTGTGTGTGCTTGTGTGTGCTTGTGTCTGTGTGTGTGGTGTGTGCTTGTGTGTGTGGTGTGTGCTTGTGTGTGGTGTATGCTTGTGTCTGTGTGTGGTGTGTGTGCTTGTGTGTGTGGTGTGTGTGGTGTGTGTGCTTGTGTGTGTGGTGTGTGCGCTTGTGTGTGTGGTGTGTGTTTGTGTGGTGTGTGCGTCTGTCTGTGTGTGTGGTGTGTGCGTCTGTCTGTGTGTGTGGTGTGTGCGTGTGTCTGTGTGTGTTGTGTGTGGTGTTTGCTTGTGTGTGCTTGTGTGTGTTTGTGGTGTGTGCTTGTGTGTGTTTGTGGTGTGTGCTTGTGTGTGTTTGTGGTGTGTGCTTGTGTGTGTTTGTGGTGTGTGCTTGTGTCTGTGCATGTGGTGTGTGCTTGTGTCTGTGTGTGTGGTGTGTGCTTGTGTCTGTGTGTGTGGTGTATGCTTGTGTCTGTGCGTGTGGTGTGTGCTTGTGTCTGTGCGTGTGGTGTGTGCTTGTGTCTGTGTCTGTGTGTGTGGTGTGTGCTTGTGTCTGTGTGTGTGGTGTGTGCTTGTGTCTGTGTGTGTGGTGTGTGCTTGTGTCTGTGTGTGTGGTGTGTGCTTGTGTGCTTGTGTCTGTGTGTGTGGTGTATGCTTGTGTCTGTGTGTGGTGTGTGTGCTTGTGTGTGTGGTGTGTGTGGTGTGTGTGCTTGTGTGTGTGGTGTGTGTGGTGTGTGTGCTTGTGTGTGTGGTGTGTGCGCTTGTGTGTGTGGTGTGTGTTTGTGTGGTGTGTGCGTCTGTCTGTGTGTGTGGTGTGTGCGTCTGTCTGTGTGTGTGGTGTGTGCGTCTGTCTGTGTGTGTGGTGTGTGCGTGTGTCTGTGTGTGTTGTGTGTGGTGTTTGCTTGTGTGTGTTTCTGGTGTGTGCTTGTGTGTGTTTGTGGTGTGTGCTTGTGTGTGTTTGTGGTGTGTGCTTGTGTGTGTTTGTGGTGTGTGCTTGTGTGTGTTTGTGGTGTGTGCTTGTGTTTGTGGTGTGTGCTTGTGTTTGTGGTGTGTGCTTGTGTCTGTGTCTGTGTGTGTGGTGTGTGCTTGTGTGTGGGTGTGTGCTTGTGTGTGTGTGGGTGTGTGCTTGTGTGTGTGTGGTGTGTGCTTGTGTCTGTGTGTGTGGTGTGTGCTTGTGTCTGTGTGTGGTGTGTGCTTGTGTCTGTGTGTGGTGTGTGCTTGTGTCTGTGTGTGTTGTGTGTGGTGTGTGCTTGTGTGTGTTTGTGGTGTGTGCTTGTGTGTGTTTGTGGTGTGTGCTTGTGTGTGTTTGTGCTGTGTGGTTGTGTGTGTTTGTGGTGTGTGCTTGTGTGTGTTTGTGCTGTGTGGTTGTGTGTGTTTGTGGTGTGTGCTTGTGTCTGTGCGTGTGGTGTGTGCTTATGTTTGTGGTGTGTGCTTATGTCTGTGCGTGTGGTGTGTGCTTGTGTCTGTGCGTGTGGTGTGTGCTTGTGTCTGTGCGTGTGGTGTGTGCTTGTGTCTGTGCATGTGGTGTGTGCTTGTGTCTGTGCGTGTGGTGTGTGCTTGTGTCTGTGCGTGTGGTGTGTGCTTGTGTCTGTGTCTGTGTGTGTGGTGTGTGCTTCTGTCTGTGTCTGTGTGTGTGGTGTGTGCTTGTGTCTGTGTCTGTGTGTGTGGTGTGTGCTTGTGTCTGTGTCTGTGTGTGTGGTGTGTGCGTGTGTCTGTGTGTGTGGTGTGTGCGTGTGTCTGTGCGTGTGGTGTGTGCTTGTGTCTGTGCGTGTGGTGTGTGCTTGTGTCTGTGCGTGTGGTGTGTGCTTGTGTCTGTGCGTGTGGTGTGTGCTTGTGTCTGTGTGTGTGGTGTGTGCTTGTGTCTGTGTCTGTGTGTGTGGTGTGTGCTTGTGTCTGTGTCTGTGTTGTGTGTGGTGTGTGCTTGTGTGTGTTTGTGGTGTGTGTTTGTGTGTGTTTGTGGTGTGTGCTTGTGTCTGTGTGTGTGGTGTGTGCTTGTGTCTGTGTGTGTGGTGTGTGCTTGTGTCTGTGTGTGTGGTGTGTGCTTGTGCCTGTGTGTGTGGTGTGTGCTTGTGTCTGTGTGTGTGGTGTGTGTGTGTGTTTGGTGTGTGTGCTTGTGTGTGTGGTGTGTGTGTGTGTTTGGTGTGTGTGCTTGTGTGTGTGTGTTTGGTGTGTGTGCTTGTGTGTGTGGTGTGTGTTTGTGTGGTGTGTGCGTGTGTGTGTGTGTGTTGTGTGTGTGTGGTGTGTGTGTGTGTCTGTGTGTGTGGTGTGTGCGTGTGTCTGTGTCTGTGTGTGTGGAGTGTGCGTGTGGGGTGTGCTTGTGTCTGTGTGTGTGGTGTGTGCTTGTGTCTGTGTCTGTGTGTGTGGTGTGTGCTTGTGTCTGTGTCTGTGTGTGTGGTGTGTGCTTGTGTCTGTGTCTGTGTGTGTGGTGTGTGCTTGTGTCTGTGTCTGTGTTGTGTGTGGTGTGTGCTTGTGTGTGTTTGTGGTGTGTGCTTGTGTGTGTTTGTGGTGTGTGCTTGTGTCTGTGTGTGTGGTGTGTGCTTGTGTCTATGTGTGTGGTGTGTGCTTGTGTCTGTGTGTGTGGTGTGTGCTTGTGCCTGTGTGTGTGGTGTGTGCTTGTGTCTGTGTGTGTGGTGTGTGTGTGTGTTTGGTGTGTGTGCTTGTGTGTGTGGTGTGTGTGTGTGTTTGGTGTGTGTGCTTGTGTGTGTGTGTTTGTGTGGTGTGTGCGTGTGTGTGTTGTGTGTGTGTGTGTGTGTCTGTGTGTGTGGTGTGTGCGTGTGTCTGTGTCTGTGTGTGTGGAGTGTGCGTGTGGGGTGTGCTTGTGTCTGTGTGTGTGGTGTCTGCTTGTGTCTGTGCGTGTGGTGTGTGCTTGTGTCTGTGCGTGTGGTGTGTGCTTGTGTCAGTGCGTGTGGTGTGTGCTTGTGTCTGGGTGTGTGCTTGTGTTTGTGTGTGTGGTGTGTGCTTGTGTCTGTGTGTGTGGTGTGTGCTTGTGTCTGTGTGTGTGGTGTGTGCTTGTGTCTGTGTGTGTTGTGTGAGGTGTGTGCTTGTGTGTGTTTGTGGTGTGTGCTTGTGTGTGTTTGTGGTGTGTGCTTGTGTGTGTTTGTGGTGTGTGCTTGTGTGTGTTTGTGGTGTGTGCTTGTGTCTGTGTGTTTGTGGTGTGTGCTTGTGTCTGTGCGTGTGGTGTGTGCTTGTGTCTGTGTGTGTGGTGTGTGCTTGTGTCTGTGTCTGTGTGTGTGGTGTGTGCTTGTGTCTGTGTGTGTGGTGTGTGCGTGTGTCTGTGTGTGGTGTGTGCTTGTGTCTGTGTGTGTGGTGTGTGCTTGTGTCTGTGTGTGTGGTGTGTGTGGTGTGTGCTTGTGTCTGTGTGTGTGGTGTGTGCGTGTGTCTGTGTGTGGTGTGTGCTTGTGTCTGTGTGTGTGGTGTGTGCTTGTGTCTGTGTGTGTGGTGTGTGCTTGTGTCTGTGTGTGTGGTGTGTGCTTGTGTCTGCGTGTGGTGTGTGCTTGTGTCTGTGCGTGTGGTGTGTGCTTGTGTCTGTGTCTGTGTGTGTGGTGTGTGCTTGTGTCTGTGTGTGTGGTGTGTGCTTGTGTGTGTGGTGTGTGCTTGTGTGTGGTGTATGCTTGTGTCTGTGTGTGCTTGTGTGTGTGGTGTGTGTGGTGTGTGTGCTTGTGTGTGTGGTGTGTGCGCTTGTGTGTGTGGTGTGTGTTTGTGTGGTGTGTGCGTCTGTCTGTGTGTGTGGTGTGTGCGTCTGTCTGTGTGTGTGGTGTGTGCGTGTGTCTGTGTGTGTTGTGTGTGGTGTTTGCTTGTGTGTGCTTGTGTGTGTTTGTGGTGTGTGCTTGTGTGTGTTTGTGGTGTGTGCTTGTGTGTGTTTGTGGTGTGTGCTTGTGTGTGTTTGTGGTGTGTGCTTGTGTGTGTTTGTGGTGTGTGCTTGTGTCTGTGCGTGTGGTGTGTGCTTGTGTCTGTGTGTGTGGTGTGTGCTTGTGTGTGGTGTGTGCTTGTGTCTGTGTGTGTGGTGTATGCTTGTGTCTGTGCGTGTCGTGTGTGCTTGTGTCTGTGCGTGTGGTGTGTGCTTGTGTCTGTGTCTGTGTGTGTGGTGTGTGCTTGTGTCTGTGTGTGTGGTGTGTGCTTGTGTCTGTGTGTGTGGTGTGTGCTTGTGTCTGTGTGTGTGGTGTGTGCTTGTGTGCTTGTGTCTGTGTGTGTGGTGTATGCTTGTGTCTGTGTGTGGTGTGTGTGCTTGTGTGTGTGGTGTGTGTGGTGTGTGTGCTTGTGTGTGTGGTGTGTGTGGTGTGTGTGCTTGTGTGTGTGGTGTGTGCGCTTGTGTGTGTGGTGTGTGTTTGTGTGGTGTGTGCGTCTGTCTGTGTGTGTGGTGTGTGCGTCTGTCTGTGTGTGTGGTGTGTGCGTCTGTCTGTGTGTGTGGTGTGTGCGTGTGTCTGTGTGTGTTGTGTGTGGTGTTTGCTTGTGTGTGTTTCTGGTGTGTGCTTGTGTGTGTTTGTGGTGTGTGCTTGTGTGTGTTTGTGGTGTGTGCTTGTGTGTGTTTGTGGTGTGTGCTTGTGTGTGTTTGTGGTGTGTGCTTGTGTGTGTTTGTGGTGTGTGCTTGTGTTTGTGGTGTGTGCTTGTGTTTGTGGTGTGTGCTTGTGTCTGTGTCTGTGTGTGTGGTGTGTGCTTGTGTGTGGGTGTGTGCTTGTGTGTGTGTGGTGTGTGCTTGTGTCTGTGTGTGTGGTGTGTGCTTGTGTCTGTGTGTGGTGTGTGCTTGTGTCTGTGTGTGGTGTGTGCTTGTGTCTGTGTGTGTTGTGTGTGGTGTGTGCTTGTGTGTGTTGTGTGTGGTGTGTGCTTGTGTGTGTTTGTGGTGTGTGCTTGTGTGTGTTTGTGCTGTGTGGTTGTGTGTGTTTGTGGTGTGTGCTTGTGTGTGTTTGTGCTGTGTGGTTGTGTGTGTTTGTGGTGTGTGCTTGTGTCTGTGCGTGTGGTGTGTGCTTATGTTTGTGGTGTGTGCTTATGTCTGTGCGTGTGGTGTGTGCTTGTGTCTGTGCGTGTGGTGTGTGCTTGTGTCTGTGCGTGTGGTGTGTGCTTGTGTCTGTGCGTGTGGTGTGTGCTTGTGTCTGTGCGTGTGGTGTGTGCTTGTGTCTGTGTCTGTGTGTGTGGTGTGTGCTTCTGTCTGTGTCTGTGTGTGTGGTGTGTGCTTGTGTCTGTGTCTGTGTGTGTGGTGTGTGCTTGTGTCTGTGTCTGTGTGTGTGGTGTGTGCGTGTGTCTGTGTGTGTGGTGTGTGCGTGTGTCTGTGTGTGTGGTGTGTACGTGTGTCTGTGTGTGTGGTGTGGGCTTGTGTCTGTGTGTGTGGTGTGTGTGGGTGTGTGCGTGTGTCTGTGTGTGGTGTGTGCTTGTGTGTGTGTGGTGTGTGCTTGTGTGTGTTTGTGGTGTGTGCTTGTGTGTGTTTGTGGTATGTGCTTGTGTGTGTTTGTGGTGTGTGCTTGTGTCTGTGTTTGTGGTGTGTGCTTGTGTTTGTGTGTGTGGTGTGTGCTTGTGTCTGTGTGTGTGGTGTGTGCTTGTGTCTGTGTGTGTGGTGTGTGCTTGTGTCTGTGTGTGTGTGGTTTGTGCTTGTGTCTGTGTGTGTGGTGTGTGCTTGTGTCTGTGTCTGTGCGTGTGGTGTGTGCTTGTGTCTGTGACTGTGCGTGTGATGTGTGCTTGTGTCTGTGCGTGTGATGTGTGCTTGTGTCTGTGCGTGTGGTGTGTGTTTGTGCCTGTGGGTGTGGTGTGTGCTTGTGTCTGTGCGTGTGGTGTGTGCTTGTGTCTGTGCGTGTGGTGTGTGCTTGTGTCTGTGCGTGTGGTGTGTGCTTGTGTCTGTGCATGTGGTGTGTGCTTGTGTCTGTGCGTGTGGTGTGTGTTTGTGTCTGTGTGTGTGGTGTGTGCTTGTGCCTGTGTGTGTGGTGTGTGCTTGTGCCTGTGTGTGTGGTGTGTGCTTGTGCCTGTGTGTGTGGTGTGTGCTTGTGTCTGTGTGTGTGGTGTGTGCTTGTGTCTGTGCGTGTGGTGTGTGGTGTGTGCTTGTGTCTGTGTCTGTGTGTGTGGTGTGTGCTTGTGTCTGTGTGTGTGGTGTGTGCTTGTGCCTGTGTGTGTGGTGTGTGCTTGTGCCTGTGTGTGTGGTGTGTGCTTGTGCCTGTGTGTGTGGTGTGTGCTTGTGCCTGTGTGTGGTGTGTGTGCTTGTGTCTGTGTGTGGTGTGTGTGCTTCTGTGTGTGTGGAGTGTGTGTTTGTGTGGTGTGTGGTGTGTGTTTGTGTGGTGTGTGTGGGTGTGTGCGTGTGTCTGTGTGTGGTGTGTGCTTGTGTGTGTGGTGTGTGCTTGTGTCTGTGTGTGTGGTGTGTGCTTGTGTGTGTGTGTGGTGTGTGCGTGTGTGTGTGTGGTGTGTGCTTGTGTGTGTGTGTGGTGTGTGCTTGTGTGTGTTTGTGGTGTGTGCTTGTGTTTGTTTGTGGTGTGTGCTTGTGTGTCTGTGGTGTGTGCTTGTGTCTGTGTGTGGTGTGTGCGTGTGTGTGTGGTGTGTGTGTGTGTGGTGTGTGCGTGTGTGTGGTGTGTGTGTGTGTGTGTGCGTGGGTGTGTGTGGTGTGTGCGTGGGTGTGGTGTGTGTGGTGTGTGCGTATGTCTGTGTGTGTGGTGTGTGCGTGTGTCTGTGTGTGTGGTGTGTGCGTGTGTCTGTGTGTGTGGTGTGTGCGTGTGTCTGTGTGTGTGGTGTGTGCTTGTGTCTGTGTGTGTGGTGTGTGCTTGTGTCTGTGTGTGTTGTGTGTGGTGTGTGCTTGTGTGTGTGTGTGTGTGTGGTGTGTGCTTGTGTGTGGTGTGTGCTTGTGTGTGTGTGTGTGTGGTGTGCTTGTGTGTGGTGTGTGCTTGTGTGTGTGTGTGTGTGGTGTGTGCTTGTGTGTGGTGTGTGCTTGTGTGTGGTGTGTGCTTGTGTGTGTGTGTGGTGTGTGCTTGTGTGTGTTTGTGCTGTGTGCTTGTGTGTGTTTGTGCTGTGTGCTTGTGTGTGTTTGTGCTGTGTGCTTGTGTGTGTTTGTGCTGTGTGCTTGTGTGTGTTTGTGCTGTGTGCTTGTGTGTGTTTGTGCTGTGTGCTTGTGTGTGTTTGTGCTGTGTGCTTGTGTGTGTTTGTGCTGTGTGCTTGTGTGTGTTTGTGCTGTGTGCTTGTGTGTGTTTGTGCTGTGTGCTTGTGTGTGTTTGTGGTGTGTGCTTGTGTGTGTTTGTGCTGTGTGCTTGTGTCTGTGTGGGTGGTGTGTGCTTGTGTGTGTGTGGTGTGTGCTTGTGTGTGTTTGTGCTGTGTGCTTGTGTGTGTTTGTGGTGTGTGCTTGTGTGTGTTTGTGGTGTGTGCTTGTGTGTGTTTGTGGTGTGTGCTTGTGTCTGTGTGGGTGGTGTGTGCTTGTGTCTGTGTGGGTGGTGTGTGCTTGTGTCTGTGTGTGTGGTGTGTGCTTGTGGTGTGTGTGCTTGTGTGTGTGTTTGTGTGGTGTGTGTGTGCTTGTCCCTGTGTCTGTGTGTGTGTGGTGTGTGCGTGTGTCTGTGTGTGTGGTGTGTGCTTGTGTCTGTGTCTGTGTGTGTGTGGTGTGTGCGTGTGTCTGTGTGTGTGGTGTGTGCTTGTGTCTGTGTCTGTGCGTGTGGTGTGTGCTTGTGTCTGTGCGTGCGGTGTGTGCTTGTGTCTGTGCGTGCGGTGTGTGCTTGTGTCTGTGCGTGCGGTGTGTGCTTGTGTCTGTGCGTGTGGTGTGTGCTTGTGTCTGTGCGTGTGGTGTGTGCTTGTGTCTGTGCGTGTGGTGTGTGCTTGTGTCTGTTTGTGGTGTGTGCTTGTGTCTGTGCGTGTGGTGTGTGCTTGTGTCTGTTTGTGGTGTGTGCTTGTGTCTGTGTGTGTGGTGTGTGCTTGTGTCTGTGTGTGGTGTGTGTGTGTGTTTGGTGTGTGTGCTTGTGTGTGTGGTGTGTGTTTGTGTGGTGTGTGTGTGTGTTTGTGTGTGGTGTGTGGTGTGTGCGTGTGTCTGTGTGTGTGGTGTGTGCGTGTGACTGTGTCTGTGTGTGTGGTGTGTGCTTCTGTCTGTGTGTGTGGTGTGTGCTTGTGTCTGTGCGTGTGGTGTGTGCTTGTGTCAGTGCGTGTGGTGTGTGCTTGTGTCAGTGCGTGTGGTGTGTGCTTGTGTGTGTTTGTGCTGTGTGCTTGTGTGTGTTTGTGCTATGTGCTTGTGTGTGTTTGTGCTGTGTGCTTGTGTGTGTGTGTGCTTGTGTGTGTTTGTGGTGTGTGCTTGTGTGTGTTTGTGGTGTGTGCTTGTGTGTGTTTGTGGTGTGTGCTTGTGTGTGTTTGTGGTGTGTGCTTGTGTCTGTGTGTGTGGTGTGTGCTTGTGTCTGTGTGTGGGGTGTGTGCTTGTGTCTGTGTGTGGTGTGTGTGTGCTTGTGTGTGTGGTGTGTGTTTGTGTGGTATGTGCGTGTGTGTGGTGTGTGTTTGTGTGGTGTGTGTGTGTGTGTGGTGTGTGCGTGTGCCTGTGTGTATGGTGTGTGCGTGTGTGTGGTGTGTGCTTGTGCCTGTGTGTGTTGTGTGTGGTGTGTGCTTGTGTGTGTGGTGTGTGTTTGTGTGGTGTGTGCGTGTGTGTGGTGTGTGTGTGTGTGGTGTGTGCGTGTGCGTGTGTCTGTGTGTGGTGTGTGCGTGTGTGTGGTGTGTGCTTGTGTCTGTGTGGGTTGTGTGCTTGTGTGTGTTTGTGCTGTGTGCTTGTGTGTGTTTGTGCTGTGTGCTTGTGTGTGTTTGTGCTGTGTGCTTGTGTGTGTTTGTGGTGTGTGCTTGTGTGTGTTTGTGGTGTGTGCTTGTCTGTGCGTGTGGTGTGTGCTTGTGTCTGTGCGTGTGGTGTGTGCTTGTGTCTGTGTCTGTGCGTGTGGTGCATGTCTGTGTCTGTGCGTGTGGTGTGTGTCTGTGTCTGTGCGTGTGTTGTGTGCTTGTGTCTGTGCGTGTGGTGTGTGCTTGTGTCTGTGCGTGTGGTGAGTGCTTGTGTCTGTGCGTGTGGTGTGTGCTTGTGTCTGTGCGTGTGATGTGTGCTTGTGTCTGTGTGTGTGGTGTGTGCTTGTGCCTGTGTGTGGTGTGTGCTTGTGTCTGTGTCTGTGTGTGTGGTGTGTGCTTGTGTCTGTGTGTGTGGTGTGTGCTTGTGTCTGTGTGTGTGGTGTGTGCTTGTGTCTGTGTATGTGGTGTGTGCTTGTGTCTGTGTGTGTGGTGTGTGCTTGTGTCTGTGTGTGTGGTGTGTGCTTGTGTCTTTGTGTGTGGTGTGTGCTTGTGTCTGTGTGTGGTGTGTGTGCTTGTGTGTGTGGTGTGTGTGCTTGTGTGTGTGGTGTGTGTGCTTGTGTGTGTTTGTGGTGTGTGCTTGTGTGTGTTTGTGGTGTGTGCTTGTGTGTGTTTGTGTTTGTGGTGTGTGCTTGTGTCTGTGTGTGTTTGTGGTGTGTGCTTGTGTCTGTGTGTGTGGTGTGTGCTTGTGTCTGTGTGTGTGGTGTGTGCTTGTTTCTGTGTGTGTGGTGTGTGCTTGTGTCTGTTTGTGGTGTGTGCTTGTGTTTGTGGTGTGTGCTTGTGTCTGTGTTTGTGGTGTGTGCTTGTGTCTGTGTCTGTGTGTGTGGTGTGTGCTTGTGTCTGTGTCTGTGTGTGTGGTGTGTGCTTGTGTCTGTGTGTGTGGTGTGTGCTTGTGTCTGTGTGTGTGGTGTGTGCATGTGTCTGTGTGTGTGGTGTGTGCATGTGTCTGTGTTTGTGGTGTGTGCTTGTGTCTGTGTGTGTTGTGTGCTTGTGTGTGTTTGTGGTGTGTGCTTGTGTTTGTGGTGTGTGCTTGTGTGTGTGGTGTGTGCTTGTGTATGTGGTGTGTGCTTGTGTGTGTGGTGTGTGCTTGTGTCTGTGTGCGGTGTGTGCTTGTGTCTGTGTGTGTGGTGTGTGCTTGTGTCTGTGTTTGTGGTGTGTGCTTGTGTCTGTGTTTTTGGTATGTGTGTGGTGTGTGCTTGTGTCTGTGTGTGGTGTGTGTGCTTGTGTGTGTGGTGTGTGTGCTTGTGTGTGTGGTGTGTGTGCTTGTGTGTGTGGTGTGTGTGCTTGTCTGTTTGTGTGGTGTGTGCGTGTGTCTGTGTTTGTGGTGTGTGCTTGTGTCTGTGTGTGTTGTGTGTGGTGTGTGCTTGTGTGTGTTTGTGGTGTGTGCTTGTGTGTGTTTGTGGTGTGTGCGTGTGTTTGAGGTGTGTGCTTGTGTTTGTGGTGTGTGCTTGTGTGTGTGGTGTGTGGTGTGTGCTTGTGTATGTGGTGTGTGCTTGTGTGTGTGGTGTGTGCTTGTGTCTGTGTGTGCGGTGTGTGCTTGTGTCTGTGTGTGTGGTGTGTGCTTGTGTCTGTGTGCGGTGTGTGCTTGTGTCTGTGTGTGTGGTGTGTGCTTGTGTCTGTGTGTGGTGTGAGCTTGTGTGTGTGGTGTGTGTTTGTGTGGTGTGTGCGTGTGTGTGGTGTGTGTTTGTGTGGTGTGTGCGTGTGTGTGTGTATGGTGTGTGCATTGTCTGTGTGTGTGGTGTTTGCGTGTGTGTGGTGTGTGTGGTGTTTGCATGTGTGTGGTGTTTGCGTGTGTGTGGGGTGTGCTTGTGTCGTTGTGTGTGGTGTGTGCTTGTGTGTGTTTGTGCTGTGTGCTTGTTTGTGTTTGTGGTGTGTGCTTGTGTGTGTTTGTGGTGTGTGCTTGTGTGTGTTTGTGGTGTGTGCTTGTCTGTGCGTGTGGTGTGTGCTTGTGTCGGTGCGTGTGGTGTGTGCTTGTGTCTGTGCATGTGGTGTGTGCTTGTGTCTGTGCGTGGTGTGTGCTTGTGTCTGTGCGTGTGATATGTGCTTGTGTCTGTGCGTGTGGTGTGTGCTTGTGTCTCTGTCTGTGCGTGTGGTGTGTGTCTGTGTCTGTGCGTGTGGTGTGTGCTTGTGTCTGTGCGTGTGGTGTGTGCTTGTGTCTGTGCGTGTGGTGTGTCTCTGTGTCTGTGCGTGTGGTGTGTGCTTGTGTCTGTGCGTGTGGTGTGTGCTTGTGTCTGTGTCTGTGCGTGTGGTGTGTGCTTGTGTCTGTGTGTGTGGTGTGTGCTTGTGTCTGTGTGTGTGGTGTGTGCTTGTGTCTGTGCGTGTGGTGTGTGCTTGTGTCTGTGCGTGTGGTGTGTGCTTGTGTCTGTGCGTGTGGTGTGTGCTTGTGTCTGTGCGTGTGGTGTGTGCTTGTGTCTGTGTGTGTGGTGTGTGCTTGTGTCTGTGCGTGTGGTGTGTGGTGTGTGCTTGTGTCTGTGTCTGTGGTGTGTGGTGTGTGCTTGTGTCTGTGTGTTTGTGTGTGCTTGTGTCTGTGTCTGTGTGTGTGGTGTGTGCTTGTGTCTGTGTGTGTGGTGTGTGCTTGTGTCTGTGTGTGTGGTGTGTGCGCTTTTGTGTGTGGTGTGTGCGCTTGTGTGTGTGGTGTGTGCGCTTGTGTGTGTGGTGTGTGTTTGTGTCGTGTGTGCGTGTGCCTGTGTGTGTGGTGTGTGCTTGTGTGTGTGGTGTGTGCTTGTGTCTGTGTGTGTTGTGTGTGGTGTGTGCTTGTGTGTATTTGTGGTTTGTGCTTGTGTGTGTTTGTGGTGTGTGCTTGTGTGTGTTTGTGGTGTGTGCTTGTGTGTGTTTGTGGTGTGTGCTTGTGTGTGTTTGTGGTGTGTGCTTGTGTTTGTGGTGTGTGCTTGTGTCTGTGTGTGTGGTGTGTGCTTGTGTCTGTGTGTGGTGTGTGTGTGTGTGTGTGTGTGCTGTGTGTTTGTGTGGTGTGTGCGTGTGTGTGTATGTGGTGTGTGCGTGTGGTGTGTGCGTGTGGTGTGTGCTTGTGTCTGTGCGTGTGTTGTGTGCTTGTGTCTGTGCGTGTGGTGTGTGCTTGTGTCTGCGTGTGGTGTATGCTTGTGTCTGTGCGTGTGGTGTGCGGTGTGTGCTTGTGTCTGTGTCTGTGGTGTGTGGTGTGTGCTTGTGTCTGTGTCTGTGTGTGTGGTGTGTGCTTGTGTCTGTGTCTGTGTGTGTGGTGTGTGCGCTTGTGTGTGTGGTGTGTGCGCTTGTGTGTGTGGTTTGTGCGCTTGAGTCGTGTGTGCGTGTGCCTGTGTGTGTGGTGTGTGCTTGTGTGTGTGGTGTGTGCTTGTGTCTGTGTGTGTTGTGTGTGGTGTGTGCTTGTGTGTATTTGTGGTTTGTGCTTGTGTGTGTTTGTGTTTGTGGTGTGTGCTTGTGTGTGTTTGTGTTTGTGGTGTGTGCTTGTGTGTGTTTGTGGTGTGTGCTTGTGTGTGTTTGTGGTGTGTGCTTGTGTGTATTTGTGCTGTGTGCTTGTGTGTGTTTGTGGTGTGTGCTTGTGTGTGTTTGTGGTGTGTGCTTGTGTGTGTTTGTGGTGTGTGCTTGTGTGTGTTTGTGGTGTGTGCTTGTGTTTGTGGTGTGTGCTTGTGTTTGTGGTGTGTGCTTGTGTCTGTGGTGTGTGCTTGTGTCTGTGTGTGTGGTGTGTGCTTGTGTCTGTGTGTGGTGTGTGTTTGTGTGGTGTGTGCGTGTGGTGTGTGCTTGTGTCTGTGCGTGTGGTGTGTGCTTGTGTCTGTGCGTGTGGTGTGTGGTGTGTGCTTGTGTCTGTGTCTGTGTGTGTGGTGTGTGCTTGTGTCTGTGTGTGTGGTGTGTGCTTGTGTCTGTGTGTGTGGTGTGTGCTTGTGTCTGTGTGTGGTGTGTGTGCTTGTGTGTGTGGTGTGTGTTTGTGTGGTGTGTGTTTGTGTGGTGTGTGTGTGTGGTGTGTGTGTGTGGTGTGTGGTGTGTGTGTGTGGTGTGTGCTTGTGTGTGTGGTGTGTGCTTGTGTGTGTGGTGTGTGCTTGTGTCTGTGTGTGGTGTGTGCTTGTGTGTTTTTGTGGTGTGTGCTTGTGTGTATTTGTGGTGTGTGCTTGATTGTGTTTGCTGTGTGCTTGTGTTTGTGGTGTGTGCTTGTGTCTGTGCATGTGTGTGAGGTGTGTGCTTGTGTCTGTGTGTGTGGTGTGTGCTTGTGTCTGTGTGTGTGGTGTGTGCTTGTGTCTGTGTGTGTGGTGTGTGCGTGTGTGTGTGTGGTGTGTGCGTGTGTCTGTGTGTGTAGTGTGTGCCTGTGTCTGTGTGTGTGGTGTGTGCGTGTGTCTGTGTGTGTGGTGAGTGCTTGTGTCTGTGTGTGTGGTGTGTGCTTGTGTCTGTGTGTGGTGTGTGTGCTTGTGTGTGTGGTGTGTGTTTGTGTGGTGTGTGTGCTTGTGTGTGTGGTGTGTGTTTGTGTCTGTGTGTGTGGTGTGTGGTGTGTGTTTGTGTCTGTGTGTGTGGTGTGTGCGTGTGCCTGTGTCTGTGTGTGTGGTGTGTGCTTGTGTCTGTGTGTTTTGTGTGTGGTGTGTTGTGTGTGTTTGTGGTGTGTGCTTGTGTGTGTGGTGTGTGCTTGTGTGTGTGGTGTGTTCTTGTGTGTGTGGTGTGTGCTTGTGTCTGTGTGTGTGGTGTGTGCTTGTGCCTGAGTGTGTGGTGTGTGCTTGTGTGTGTGTGGTGTGTGCTTGTGTGTGTGTGTGGTGTGTGCTTTTGTGTGTGGTGTGTGTCTGTGTCTGTTTGTGTGGTGTGTGCTAGTGTCTGTGTGTGTGGTGTGTGCTTTTGTCTGTGTGTGGTGTGTGTGCTTGTGTGTGTGGTGTGTGTTTGTGTGGTGTGTGAGTGGGTCTGTGTGTGTGGTGTGTGCGTGTGTCTGTGTGTGTGGTGTGTGCTTGTGTCTGTGTGTGCTTGTGTTTGTGGTGTGTGCTTGTGTCTGTGTGTGGTGTGTGCTTGTGTGTGTGTGGTGTGTGCTTGTGTCTGTGTGTGGTGTGTGTGTGTGTGTGCTGTGTGTTTGTGTGGTGTGTGCTTGTGTCTGTGTGTGTGGTGTGTGCTTGTGTCTGTGTGTGGTGTGTGTGTGTGTGTGTGCTGTGTGTTTGTGTGTGTGTGTGTGTGCTGTGTGTGTGTGGTGTGTGCGTGTGTGTGTGTATGTGGTGTGTGCGTGTGGTGTGTGCGTGTGGTGTGTGCTTGTGTCTGTGCGTGTGGTGTGTGCTTGTGTCTGTGCGTGTGGTGTGTGCTTGTGTCTGTGCGTGTGGTGTATGCTTGTGTCTGTGCGTGTGGTGTGCGGTGTGTGCTTGTGTCTGTGCGTGTGGTGTGTGGTGTGTGCTTGTGTCTGTGCGTGTGGTGTGTGGTGTGTGCTTGTGTCTGTGTCTGTGGTGTGTGGTGTGTGCTTGTGTCTGTGTGTTTGGTGTGTGCTTGTGTCTGTGTGTGTGGTGTGTGCTTGTGTCTGTGTGTGTGGTGTGTGCTTGTGTCTGTGTCTGTGTGTGTGGTGTGTGCGCTTGTGTGTGTGGTGTGTGCGCTTGTGTGTGTGGTGTGTGTTTGAGTCGTGTGTGCGTGTGCCTGTGTGTGTGGTGTGTGCTTGTGTGTGTGGTGTGTGCTTGTGTCTGTGTGTGTTGTGTGTGGTGTGTGCTTGTGTGTATTTGTGGTTTGTGCTTGTGTGTGTTTGTGTTTGTGGTGTGTGCTTGTGTGTGCTTGTGGTGTGTGCTTGTGTGTGTTTGTGGTGTGTGCTTGTGTGTGTTTGTGGTGTGTGCTTGTGTGTATTTGTGCTGTGTGCTTGTGTGTGTTTGTGGTGTGTGCTTGTGTGTGTTTGTGGTGTGTGCTTGTGTGTGTTTGTGGTGTGTGCTTGTGTGTGTTTGTGGTGTGTGCTTGTGTGTGTTTGTGGTGTGTGCTTGTGTTTGTGGTGTGTGCTTGTGTCTGTGTGTGTGGTGTGTGCTTGTGTCTGTGTGTGTGGTGTGTGCTTGTGTCTGTGTGTGGTGTGTGTGTGTGTGGTGTGTGTTTGTGTGGTGTGTGCATGTGGTGTGTGCTTGTGTCTGTGCGTGTGGTGTGTGCTTGTGTCTGTGCGTGTGGTGTGTGGTGTGTGCTTGTGTCTGTGTCTGTGTGTGTGGTGTGTGCTTGTGTCTGTGTGTGTGGTGTGTGCTTGTGTCTGTGTGTGTGGTGTGTGCTTGTGTCTGTGTGTGGTGTGTGTGCTTGTGTGTGTGGTGTGTGTTTGTATGGTGTGTGTTTGTGTGGTGTGTGTGTGTGGTGTGTGCTTGTGGTCTGTGTGTGTGGTGTGTGCTTGTGTCTGTGTGTGTGATGTGTGCTTGTGTCTGTGTGTGTGGTGTGTGCGTGTGTCTGTGTGTGGTGTGTGCTTGTGTCTGTGTGTGTGGTGTGTGCTTGTGTCTGTGTGTGTGGTGTGTGCTTGTGTCTGTGTGTGGTGTGTGTGCTTGTGTGTGTGGTGTGTGTTTGTATGGTGTGTGCTTGTGTCTGTGTGTGGTGTGTGCTTGTGTGTTTTTGTGGTGTGTGCTTGTGTGTTTTTGTGGTGTGTGCTTGTGTGTATTTGTGGTGTGTGCTTGTGTGTTTTTGTGGTGTGTGCTTGTGTGTATTTGTGGTGTGTGCTTGATTGTGTTTGTGGTGTGTGCTTGTGTCTGTGCATGTGTGTGAGGTGTGTGCTTGTGTCTGTGTGTGGTGTGTGCTTGTGTCTGTGTGTGTGGTGTGTGCTTGTGTCTGTGTGTGTGGTGTGTGCGTGTGTGTGTGTGGTGTGTGCGTGTGTCTGTGTGTGTGGTGTGTGCTTGTGTCTGTGTGTGTGGTGTGTGCGTGTGTGTGTGTGGTGTGTGCGTGTGTCTGTGTGTGTGGTGTGTGCTTGTGTGTGTGGTGTGTGCTTGTGTCTGTGCGTGTGGTGTGTGTTTGTGTCTGTGCGTGTGGTGTGTGCTTGTGTCTGTGCGTGTGGTGTGTGGTGTGTGCTTGTGTCTGTGTCTGTGTGTGTGGTGTGTGCTTGTGTCTGTGTCTGTGTGTGTGGTGTGTGCTTGTGTCTGTGTCTGTGTGTGTGGTGTGTGCTTGTGTCTGTGTCTGTGTGTGTGGTGTGTGCTTGTGTCTTTGTCTGTGTGTGTGCTTGTGTCTGTGTGTGGTGTGTGTGCTTGTGTGTGTGGTGTGTGCGCTTGTGTGTGTGGTGTGTGTTTGTGTGGTGTGTGCGTGTGTCTGTGTGTGTGTGGTGTGTGCGCTTGTGTGTGTGGTGTGTGTTTGTCTGATGTGTGCGTGTGTCTGTGTGTGTGGTGTGTGCTTGTGTGTGTGGTGTGTGCTTGTGTCTGTGTGTGTGGTGTGTGCTTGTGTCTGTGTGTGTGGTGTGTGCTTGTGTCTGTGTGTGTTGTGTGTGGTGTGTGCTTGTGTGGATTTGTGGTGTGTGCTTGTGTGTATTTGTGGTGTGTGCTTGTGTGTGTTTGTGCTGTGTGCTTGTGTTTGTGCTGTGTGCTTGTGTCTGTGTCTGTGCGTGTGATGTGTGCTTGTGTCTGTGTCTTTGCGTGTGGTGTGTGCTTGTGTCTGTGCGTGTGGTGTGTGGTGTGTGCTTGTGTCTGTGCGTGTGGTGTGTGCTTGTGTCTGTGTGTGTGGTGTGTGCTTGTGTCTGTGTCTGTGCGTGTGGTGTGTGCTTGTGTCTGTGTCTGTGCGTGTGGTGTGTGCTTGTGTCTGTGCGTGTGGTGTGTGCTTGTGTCTGTGCGTGTGGTGTGTGCTTGTGTCTGTGCGTGTGTTTTGTGCTTGTGTCTGTGCGTGTGGTGTGTGGTGTGTGCTTGTGTCTGTGGTGTGTGCTTGTGTCTGTGTCTGTGTGTGTGGTGTGTGCTTGTGTCTGTGTCTGTGTGTGTGGTGTGTGCTTGTGTCTGTGTGTGGTGTGTGTGCTTGTGTTTGTGGTGTGTGCGCTTGTGTGTGTGGTGTGTGTTTGTGTGGTGTCTGTGTGTGTGGTGTGTGCTTGTGTGTGTGGTGTGTGCTTGTGTGTGTGGTGTGTGCTTGTGTCTGTGTGTGTTGTGTGTGGTGTGTGCTTGTGTGTGTTTGTGCTGTGTGCTTGTGTGTGTTTGTGCTGTGTGCTTGTGTGTGTTTGTGCTGTGTGCTTGTGTTTGTGGTGTGTGCTTGTGTCTGTGCTTGTGTGTGGTGTGTGCTTGTGTCTGTGTGTGGTGTGTGCTTGTGTCTGTGTTTGTGGTGTGTGCTTGTGTCTGTGTGTGTGGTGTGTGCTTGTGTCTGTGTGTGTGGTGTGTGCTTGTGTCTGTGTGTGGTGTGTGCTTGTGTCTGTGTGTGGTGTGTGCGTGTGTCTGTGTGTGGTGTGTGCGTGTGTCTGTGTGTGGTGTGTGCTTGTGTGTGGTGTGTGCTTGTGTGTGGTGTGTGCTTGTGTGTGGTGTGTGTTTGTGTGTGGTGTGTGCGTGTGTGTGGTGTGTGGCTGTGCCTGTGTGTGTGGTGTGTGCTTGTGTCTGTGTGTGTTGTGTGTGGTGTGTGGTTGTGTGTGTTTGTGGTGTGTGCTTGTGTGTGTGGTGTGTGTCTGTGTCTGTTTGTGTGGTGTGTGCTTGTGTCTGTGTGTGTGGTGTGTGTCTGTGTCTGTGTGCGGTGTGTGTGTTTGTGTGGTGTGTGCGTGTGTCTGTGTGTGTGGTGTGTGCTTGTGTCTGTGTGTGGTGTGTGCGTGTGTCTGTGTGTGGTGTGTGCGTGTGTGGTGTGTGCTTGTGTGTGGTGTGTGCTTGTGTGTGTGTGTGGTGTGTGCTTGTGTGTGTGTGTGGTGTGTGCTTGTGTGTGTGTGTGGTGTGTGCTTGTGTGTGTGTGTGGTGTGTGCTTGTGTGTGTTTGTGGTGTGTGCTTGTGTGTGTTTGTGGTGTGTGCTTGTGTGTGTGGTGTGTGTCTGTGTCTGTTTGTGTGGTGTGTGCTTGTGTCTGTGTGTGTGGTGTGTGTCTGTGTCTGTGTGTGGTGTGTGTGTGTGTGGTGTGTGCGTGTGTCTGTGTGTGTGCGTGTGTGTGTGTGTCTGTGTGTGTGGTGTGTGCTTGTGTCTGTGTGTGGTGTGTGTGCTTGTGTGTGTGGTGTGTGCGCTTGTGTGTGTGGTGTGTGTTTGTGTGGTGTGTGCGTGTGTCTGTGTGTGTGGTGTGTGCTTGTGTGTGTGGTGTGTGCTTGTGTCTGTGTGTGTTGTGTGTGGTGTGTGCTTGTGTCTGTGTGTGTTGTGTGTGGTGTGTGCTTGTGTGGATTTGTGGTGTGTGCTTGTGTGTATTTGTGGTGTGTGTTTGTGCTGTGTGCTTGTGTTTGTGGTGTGTGCTTGTGTCTGTGTCTGTGCGTGTGGTGTGTGCTTGTGTCTGTGTCTGTGCGTGTGGTGTGTGCTTGTGTCTGTGCGTGTGGTGTGTGCTTGTGTCTGTGCGTGTGGTGTGTGCTTGTGTCTGTGCGTGTGTTGTGTGCTTGTGTCTGTGCGTGTGGTGTGTGGTGTGTGCTTGTGTCTGTGGTGTGTGCTTGTGTCTGTGCCTGTGTGTGTGGTGTTTGCTTGTGTCTGTGCCTGTGTGTGTGGTGTTTGCTTGTGTCTGTGCCTGTGTGTGTGGTGTTTGATTGTGTCTGTGCCTGTGTGTGTGGTGTTTGCTTGTGTCTGTGCCTGTGTGTGTGGTGTTTGCTTGTGCCTATGCCTGTGTGTATGTGGTGTTTGCTTGTGCCTGTGCCTGTGTGTATGTGGTGTTTGCTTGTGCCTGTGCCTGTGTGTGTGTGGTATTTGCTTGTGTCTGTGCCTGTGTGTGTGGTGTTTGCTTGTGTGTGTGACTGTATGGTGTTGCTTATGCCTGTGTGTGGTGAGTGCTTGTGTGTGTGCCTGTGTGGTGTTGCTTGTGCCTGTGTGTGGTGTGTGCTTGTGTGTGTGCGTGGTGTGTGCTTGTGTCTGTGTGTGTGGTGTGCGCTTGTGTCTGTGCGTGTCGTGTGCGCTTGTGTCTGTGCGTGTGGTGTGTGCTTGTGTCTGTGTGTGTGGTGTGTGCTTGTGTCTGTGCCTGTGTGTATGTGGTGTTTGCTTGTGCCTGTGCCTGTGTGTGTGTGGTATTTGCTTGTGTCTGTGCCTGTGTGGTGTTGCTTATGCCTGTGTGTAGTGAGTGCTTGTGTGTGTCTGTGTGGTGTTGCTTGTGCCTGTGTGTGGTGTGTGCTTGTGTCTGTGTGTGTTGTGTGTGGTGTGTGCTTGTGTGGATTTGTGGTGTGTGCTTGTGTGTATTTGTGGTGTGTGCTTGTGTGTGTTTGTGCTGTGTGCTTGTGTTTGTGGTGTGTGCTTGTGTCTGTGTCTGTGCGTGTGGTGTGTGCTTGTGTCTGTGTCTGTGCGTGTGGTGTGTGTCTGTGTCTGTGCGTGTGGTGTGTGCTTGTGTCTGTGCGTGTGGTGTGTGCTTGTGTCTGTGCGTGTGGTGTGTGCTTGTGTCTGTGCGTGTGGTGTGTGCTTGTGTCTGTGCGTGTGTTTTGTGCTTGTGTCTGTGCGTGTGGTGTGTGGTGTGTGCTTGTTTCTGTGGTGTGTGCTTGTGTCTGTGTCTGTGGTGTGTGCTTGTGTCTGTGTCTGTGTGTGTGGTGTGTGCTTGTGTCTGTGTGTGGTGTGTGTGCTTGTGTTTGTGGTGTGTGCGCTTGTGTGTGTGGTGTCTGTGTGTGTGGTGTGTGCTTGTGTGTGTGGTGTGTGCTTGTGTGTGTGGTGTGTGCTTGTGTCTGTGTGTGTTGTGTGTGGTGTGTGCTTGTGTGTATTTGTGGTGTGTGCTTGTGTGGATTTGTGCTGTGTGCTTGTGTGTGTTTGTGCTGTGTGCTTGTGTTTGTGGTGTGTGCTTGTGTCTGTGCTTGTGTGTGGTGTGTGCTTGTGTCTGTGTGTGTGGTGTGTGCTTGTGTCTGTGTGTGTGGGTTGTGTGCTTGTGTCTGTGTGTGTGGTGTGTGCTTGTGTCTGTGTTTGTGGTGTGTGCTTGTGTCTGTGTGTGTGGTGTGTGCTTGTGTCTGTGTGTGTGGTGTGTGCTTGTGTCTGTGTGTGTGGTGTGTGCTTGTGTCTGTGTGTGGTGTGTCTGCTTGTGTGTGTGGTGTGTGTTTGTGTGGTGTGTGTGGTGTGTGTTTGTGTGTGGTGTGTGCGTGTGTGTGGTGTGTGCCTGTGCCTGTGTGTGTGGTGTGTGCTTGTGTCTGTGTGTGTTGTGTGTGGTGTGTGGTTGTGTGTGTTTGTGGTGTGTGCTTGTGTGTGTGGTGTGTGTCTGTGTCTGTTTGTGTGGTGTGTGCTTGTGTCTGTGTGTGGTGTGTGCGTGTGTCTGTGTGTGGTGTGTGCTTGTGTGTGTGGTGTGTGCTTGTGTGTGTGTGTGTGGTGTGTGCTTGTGTGTGTGTGTGGTGTGTGCTTGTGTGTGTGTGTGGTGTGTGCTTGTGTGTGTGTGTGGTGTGTGCTTGTGTGTGTGTGTGGTGTGTGCTTGTGTGTGGTGTGTGCTTGTGTGTGTTTGTGTGTGTGCTTGTGTGTGTTTGTGGTGTGTGCTTGTGTGTGTTTGTGGTGTGTGCTTGTGTTTGTGGTGTGTGCTTGTGTGTGTGGTGTGTGTCTGTGTCTGTTTGTGTGGTGTGTGCTTGTGTCTGTGTGTGTGGTGTGTGTCTGTGTCTGTGTGTGGTGTGTGTGTGTGGTGTGTGTGGTGTGTGCGTGTGTGTGTGTGTGTGTGTGTCTGTGTGTGTGGTGTGTGCTTGTGTCTGTGTGTGGTGTGTGTGCTTGTGTGTGTGGTGTGTGCGCTTGTGTGTGTGGTGTGTGTTTGTGTGGTGTGTGCGTGTGTCTGTGTGTGTGGTGTGTGCTTGTGTCTGTGTGTGTTGTGTGTGGTGTGTGCTTGTGTCTGTGTGTGTTGTGTGTGGTGTGTGCTTGTGTGGATTTGTGGTGTGTGCTTGTGTGTATTTGTGGTGTGTGCTTGTGTGTGTTTGTGCTGTGTGCTTGTGTTTGTGGTGTGTGCTTGTGTCTGTGTCTGTGCGTGTGGTGTGTGCTTGTGTCTGTGTCTGTGCGTGTGGTGTGTGCTTGTGTCTGTGCGTGTGGTGTGTGCTTGTGTCTGTGCGTGTGGTGTGTGCTTGTGTCTGTGCGTGTGTTGTGTGCTTGTGTCTGTGCGTGTGTTGTGTGCTTGTGTCTGTGCGTGTGGTGTGTGGTGTGTGCTTGTGTCTGTGGTGTGTGCTTGTGTCTGTGCCTGTGTGTGTGGTGTTTGCTTGTGTCTGTGCCTGTGTGTGTGGTGTTTGCTTGTGTCTGTGCCTGTGTGTGTGGTGTTTGCTTGTGTCTGTGCCTGTGTGTGTGGTGTTTGCTTGTGCCTATGCCTGTGTGTATGTGGTGTTTGCTTGTGCCTGTGCCTGTGTGTATGTGGTGTTTGCTTGTGCCTGTGCCTGTGTGTGTCTGGTATTTGCTTGTGTCTGTGCCTGTGTGTGTGGTGTTTGCTTGTGTGTGTGACTGTATGGTGTTGCTTATGCCTGTGTGTGTTGAGTGCTTGTGTGTGTGCCTGTGTGGTGTTGCTTGTGCCTGTGTGTGGTGTGTGCTTGTGTGTGTGCGTGTGTGTGTGGTGTGTGCTTGTGTCTGTGTGTGTGGTGTGCGCTTGTGTCTGTGCGTGTCGTGTGCGCTTGTGTCTGTGCGTGTGGTGTGTGCTTGTGTCTGTGTGTGTGGTGTGTGCTTGTGTCTGTGCCTGTGTGTATGTGGTGTTTGCTTGTGCCTGTGCCTGTGTGTGTGTGGTATTTGCTTGTGTCTGTGCCTGTGTGGTGTTGCTTATACCTGTGTGTAGTGAGTGCTTGTGTGTGTCTGTGTGGTGTTGCTTGTGCCTGTGTGTGGTGTGTGCTTGTGCGTGTGCGTGTGGTGAGTGCTTGTGTCTGTGCGTGTGGTGTGTGCTTGTGTCTGTGTGTGTGGTGTGCGCTTGTGTCTGTGCGTGTCGTGTGCGCTTGTGTCTGTGTGCTGTGTGCTGGTGTGTGGTGTGTGCTGGTGTTTGTGTGTGTGGTGTGTATGGTGTGTGTGTGTGGTGTGTCTATGTGTGTGGTGCGTGTTTGTGTGTGTGGTGCATCTTTGTGTGTGTGTTGCGGGTTTGTGTCTGTGCCTGTGTGTGTGATGTTTGCTTGTGTCTGTGCCTGTGTGTGATGTTTGCTTGTGTTTGTGCCTGTGTGTGATGTTTGCTTGAGCCTGTGCCTGTGTGTGATGTGTGCTTGTGTCTGTGCCTGTGTGTGTGGGTAGGCTTGCATGTGTCTGTGCCTGTGTGTGTGGGTGTGTGCTTGTGTCTGTGCCTGTGTGTGTGGTGTTTGCTTGTGTCTGTGCCTGTGTGTGTGTGTGGTGTTTGCTTGTGTCTGTGCCTGTGTGTGTGTGTGGTGTTTGCTTGTGTCTGTGCCTGTGTGTGTGTGTGGTGTTTGCTTGTGTCTGTGCCTGTGCGTGTGTGGTGTTTGTCTGTGTCTGTGCCTGTGTGCATGTGGTGTTTGCTTGTGTCTGTGCCTGTGTGTGTGGTGTTTGCTTGTGTCTGTGCCTGTGTGTGTGTGTGTGGCGTTTGCTTGTGTCTGTGCCTGTGTGTGTGGTGTTTGCTTGTGTCTGTGCCTGTGTTTGTGGTGTTTGCTTGTGCCTGTGCCTGTGTGTATGTGGTGTTTGCTTGTGTCTGTGCCTGTGTGTATGTGGTGTTTGCTTGTGTCTGTGCCTGTGTGTGTGGTGTTTGCTTGTGTGTGTGCCTGTGTGGTGTTGCTTATGCCTGTGTGTGGTGAGTGCTTGTGTGTGTGCCTGTGTGGTGTTGCTTGTGCCTGTGTGTGGTGTGTGCTTGTGTCTGTGTGTGTGGTGTGTGCTTGTGTCTGTGTATGTGGTGTGCGCTTGTGTCTGTGCGTGTGGTGTGCGATTGTGTCTGTGCGTGTGGTGTGCGATTGTGTCTGTGCGTGTGGTGTGCGCTTGTGTCTGTGCGTGTGGTGTGTGGTGTGTGCCTGTGTGTGTGGTGTGTGCGTGTGTGGTGTTTGCTTGTGCCTGTGCCTGTGTGTGTGGTGTTTGCTTGTGTCTGTGTGTGTGTGTGTGTATGTGGTGTTTGCTTGTGTCTGTGTGTGTGTGTGTGGTGTTTGTGTGTGTGTGTGTGTGCGGTGTTTGCTTGTGTCTGTGTGTGTGTGTGTGTGTATGTGGTGTTTGCTTGTGTCTGTGTGTGTGTGTGGTGTGTGTGTGTGTGGTGTTTGCGTGTGTGTGTGTGGTGTTTGCGTGTGTGTGTGTGGTGTTTGCGTGTGTGTGTGTGGTGTTTGCGTGTGTGTGTGTGTGGTGTTTGCGTGTGTGTGTGTGTGGAGTTTGCGTGTGTGTAGTTTGCGTGTGTGTGTGTGTGTGTGGTGTTTATGTGTGTGCGTGTGTGTGTGGTGTTTGCGTGTGTATGTGTGTGTGGTGTTTGTGTGTGTGTGGTGTTTGCGTGTGTGTGTGTGTGTGGTGTTTGCGTGTGTGTGTGTGTGGTGTTTGCATGTGTGTGTGTGTGTGTGTGGTGTTTGCGTGTGTGTGTGTGGTGTTTGCGTGTGTGTGTGGTGTTTGCGTGTGTATGTGTGTGTGGTGTTTGTGTGTGTGTGGTGTTTGCGTGTGTGTGTGTCTGTGGTGTTTGCGTGTGTGTGTGTGTGGTGTTTGCATGTGTGTGTGTGTGTGTGGTGTTTGCGTGTGTGTGTGTGTGTGTGTGGTGTTTGCTTGTGTGTGTGTGTGGTGTTTGCTTGTTTGTGTGTGTGTGTGGTGTTTGCTTGTTTGTGTGTGTGTGTGGTGTTTGCTTGTGTGTGTGTGTGTGGTGTTTGCTTGTGTGTGTGTGTGTGGTGTTTGCTTGTGTGTGTGTGTGTGTGGTGTTTGCTTGTGTGTGTGTGTGGTGTTTGCTTGTGTGTGTGTGTGGTGTTTGCTTGTGTGTGTGTGGTGTTTGCTTGTGTGTGTGTGTGTGGTGTTTGCTTGTGTGTGTGTGTGGTGTTTGCTTGTGTGTGTGTGTGTGGTGTTTGCTTGTGTGTGTGTGTGTGGTGTTTGCTTGTGTGTGTATGTGTGGTGTTTGCTTGTGTGTGTGTGTGTGTGGTGTTTGCTTGTGTGTGTGTGTGGTGTTTGCTTGTGTGTGTGTGTGGTGTTTGCTTGTGTGTGTGTGTGGTGTTTGCTTGTGTGTGTGTGTGGTGTTTGCGTATGTGTGTGTGGTGTTTGCTTGTGTGTGTGTGTGTGGTGTTTGCTTGTGTGTGTGTGTGTGTGGTGTTTGCTTGTGTGTGTGTGTGTGTGGTGTTTGCTTGTGTGTGTGTGTGTGGTGTTTGCTTGTGTGTGTGTGGTGTTTGCTTGTGTGTGTGTGTGTGTGGTGTTTGCTTGTGTGTGTGTGTGTGTGTGTGGTGTTTGCTTGTGTGTGGTGTTTGCTTGTGTGTGTGGTGTTTGCTTGTGTGTGTGTGTGGTGTTTGCTTGTGTGTGTGTGTGTGTGGTGTTTGCTTGTGTGTGTGTGTGTGGTGTTTGCTTGTGTGTGTGGTGTTTGCTTGTGTGTGTGTGTGTGGTGTTTGCTTGTGTGTGTGTGTGGTGTTTGCGTGTGTGTGTGTGTGTGTGGTGTTTGCGTGTGTGTGTGTGTGGTGTTTGCGTGTGTGTGTGTGTGTGTGTGGTGTTTGCGTGTGTGTGTGTGTGGTGTTTGCTTGTGTGTGTGTGTGTGGTGTTTGCTTGTGTGTGTGTGTGGTGTTTGCTTGTGTGTGTGTGTGTGTGTGGTGTTTGTGTGTGTGTGTGTGTGGTGTTTGTGTGTGTGTGTGTGTGGTGTTTGCGTGTGTGTGTGTGTGTGGTGTTTGCTTGTGTGTGTGTGTGGTGTTTGCTTGTGTGTGTGTGTGGTGTTTGCTTGTGTGTGTGTGTGTGTGTGTGGTGTTTGCTTGTGTGTGTGTGTGTGTGTGTGGAGTTTGCTTGTGTGTGTGTGGTGTTTGCTTGTGTGTGTGTGTGTGTGTGTGTGTGTGTGGAGTTTGCTTGTGTGTGTGTGGTGTTTGCTTGTGTGTGTGTGTGTGGTGTTTGCTTGTGTGTGTGTGTGTGGTGTTTGCTTGTGTGTGTGTGTGGTGTTTGCTTGTGTGTGTGTGTGTGGTGTTTGCTTGTGTGTGTGGTGTTTGCTTGTGTGTGTGTGTGTGGTGTTTGCTTGTGTGTGTGTGTGTGTGTGGTGTTTGCTTGTGTGTGTCGTGTGTGCTTGTGTCTGTGTGTGTGGTGTGTGCTTGTGTCTGTGTGTGTGGTGTGTGCTTGTGTCTGTGTGTGCTTGTGTCTGTGTGTGTGGTGTTTGCTTGTGTGTGTGTGTGCTTGTGTCTGTGTGTGTTGTGTGGTGTTTGCTTGTGTGTGTCGTGTGTGCTTGTGTCTGTGTGTGTGGTGTGTGCTTGTGTCTGTGTGTGTGGTGTGTGCTTGTGTCTGTGTGTGCTTGTGTCTGTGTGTGTGGTGTTTGCTTGTGTGTGTGTGTGCTTGTGTCTGTGTGTGTTGTGTGGTGTGTGCTTGTGCGTGTGATGTGTGCTTGTGTCTGTGTGTTGTGTGCGGTGTGTATGGTGTGTATGTGTGGTGTGTCTATGTGTGTCGTGCGTGTTTGTGTGTGTGGTGCATCTTTGTGTGTGTGTTGCGGGTTTGTGTCTGTGCCTGTGTGTGTGATGTTTGCTTGTGTCTGTGCCTGTGTGTGATGTTTGCTTGTGTTTGTGCCTGTGTGTGATGTTTGCTTGAGCCTGTGCCTGTGTGTGATGTGTGCTTGTGTCTGTGCCTGTGTGTGTGGGTAGGTTTGCATGTGTCTATGCCTGTGTGTGTGGGTGTTTTTCCTTTGTCTGTGCCTGTGTGTGTGGTGTTTGCTTGTGTCTGTGCCTCTGTGTGTGTGTGGTGTTTGCTTGTGTCTGTGCCTGTGTGGTGTTTGCTTGTGTGTGTGTGTGTGGTGTTTGCTTGTGTGTGTGTGTGTGGTGTTTGCTTGTGTGTGTGTGTGTGGTGTTTGCTTGTGTGTGTGTGTGTGTGGTGTTTGCTTGTGTGTGTGTGTGTGGTGTTTGCTTGTGTGTGTGTGGTGTTTGCGTGTGTGTGTGTGTGGTGTTTGCTTGTGTGTGTGTGTGTGTGTGTGTGGTGTTTGCTTGTGTGTGTGCGTGTGTGTGTGGTGTTTGCTTGTGTGCGTGTGTGTGTGGTGTTTGCTTGTGTGTGTGTGTGTGTGGTGTTTGCTTGTGTGTGTGTGTGTGGTGTTTGCTTGTGTGTGTGTGTGTGCGTGTGTGTGTGGTGTTTGCTTGTGTCTGTGCCTGTGTGGTGTTTGCTTGTGTGTGTGTGTGTGGTGTTTGCTTGTGTGTGTGTGTGTGGTGTTTGCTTGTGTGTGTGTGTGTGGTGTTTGCTTGTGTGTGTGTGTGTGGTGTTTGCTTGTGTGTGTGTGTGTGGTGTTTGCTTGTGTGTGTGTGTGTGGTGTTTGCGTGTGTGTGTGTGTGGTGTTTGCTTGTGTGTGTGTGTGTGTGTGTGGTGTTTGCTTGTGTGTGTGTGTGTGTGTGTGGTGTTTGCTTGTGTGTGTGTGTGTGTGTGTGGTGTTTGCTTGTGTGTGTGCGTGTGTGTGTGGTGTTTGCTTGTGTGCGTGTGTGTGTGGTGTTTGCTTGTGTGTGTGTGTGTGTGGTGTTTGCTTGTGTGTGTGTGTGTGGTGTTTGCTTGTGTGTGTGTGTGCGTGTGTGTGTGGTGTTTGCTTGTGTGTGTGTGTGTGTGGTGTTTGCGTGTGTGTGTGTGCGTGTGTGTGTGGTGTTTGCTTGTGTGTGTGTGTGGTGTTTGCTTGTGTGTGTGTGTGTGGTGTTTGCTTGTGTGTGTGTGTGTGGTATTTGCTTGTGTGTGTGTGGTGTTTGCGTGTGTGTGTGTGCGGTGTTTGCTTGTGTGTGTGTGTGCGTGTGTGTGTGGTGTTTGCTTGTGTGTGTGTGTGTGTGGTGTTTGCTTGTGTGTGTGTGTGTGTGGTGTTTGCTTGTGTGTGTGTGTGTGGTGTTTGCTTATGTGTGTGTGTGTGGTGTTTGCTTGTGTGTGTGTGTGTGGTGTTTGCTTGTGTGTGTGTGTGTGGTGTTTGCTTGTGTGTGTGTGTGTGGTGTTTGCTTGTGTGTGTGTGTGTGGTGTTTGCTTGTGTGTGTGTGGTGTTTGCTTGTGTGTGTGTGTGTGTGTGTGGTGTTTGCGTGTGTGTGTGCGTGTGTGTGTGGTGTTTGCTTGTGTGTGTGTGTGTGTGTGTGTGTGGTGTTTACGTGTGTGTGTGTGTGTGGTGTTTACGTGTGTGTGTGTGTGTGTGGTGTTTACGTGTGTGCGTGTGTGTGTGGTGTTTGCTTGTGTGTGTGTGGTGTCTGCTTGTGTGTGCGTGTGGTGTGTGCTTGTGTCTGTGCATGTCGTGTGCGCTTGTGTCTGTGCGTGTGTTGTGTTTGCTTGTGTGTGTGTGTGTGTGTGGTGTTTGCGTGTGTGTGTGTGTGTGTGTGGTGTTTGCGTGTGTGTGTGCGTGTGTGTGTGGTGTTTGCTTGTGTGTGTGTGTGTGTGTGGTGTTTACGTGTGTGTGTGGTGTTTACGTGTGTGTGTGTGGTGTTTGCTTGTGTGTGTGTGTGGTGTTTGCTTGTGTGTGTGTGTGGTGTTTGCTTGTGTGTGCGTGTGGTGTGTGCTTGTGTCTGTGCGTGTCGTGTGCGCTTGTGTCTGTGCGTGTGTTGTGTGCTTGTGTCTGTGTGTGTGTGGTGTTTGCGTGTGTGTGTGTGTGGTGTTTGCGTGTGTGTGTGTGTGGTGTTTGCGTGTGTGTGTGTGTGGTGTTTGCGTGTGTGTGTGTGTGGTGTTTGCGTGTGTGTGTGTGTGGTGTTTGCGTGTGTGTGTGTGGTGTTTGCGTGTGTGGTGTTTGCGTGTGTGTGTGTGTGTGGTGTTTGCGTGTGTGTGTGTGGTGTTTGCGTGTGTGTGTGGTGTTTGCGTGTGTGTGTGGTGTTTGCGTGTGTGTGTGTGTGGTGTTTGCGTGTGTGTGTGTGTGGTGTTTGCGTGTGTGTGTGTGGTGTTTGCGTGTGTGGTGTTTGCGTGTGTGTGTGTGTGTGGTGTTTGCGTGTGTGTGTGTGGTGTTTGCGTGTGTGTGTGGTGTTTGCGTGTGTGTGTGGTGTTTGCGTGTGTGTGTGTGGTGTTTGCTCGTGTGTGTGTGTGGTGTTTGCTTGTGTGTGTGTGTGTGTGTGTGTGGTGTTTGCTTGTGTGTGTGTGTGTGTGGTGTTTGCGTGTGTGTGTGCGTGTGTGTGTGGTGTTTGCTTGTGTGTGTGTGTGTGTGTGTGTGTGTGTGTGTGTGTGTGGTGTTTACGTGTGTGTGTGTGTGTGTGTGGTGTTTACGTGTGTGTGTGTGTGTGTGTGGTGTTTACGTGTGTGTGTGTGTGTGGTGTTTACTTGTGTGTGTGTGGTGTTTGCTTGTGTGTGTGTGTGTGGTTTTTGCTTGTGTGTGCGTGTGGTGTGTGCTTGTGTCTGTGCGTGTCGTGTGCGCTTGTGTCTGTGCGTGTGTTGTGTGCTTGTGTCTGTGTGTGTGTGGTGTTTGCGTGTGTGTGTGTGTGGTGTTTGCGTGTGTGTGTGTGTGGTGTTTGCGTGTGTGTGTGTGTGGTGTTTGCGTGTGTGTGTGTGTGTGGTGTTTGCGTGTGTGTGTGGTGTTTGCGTGTGTGTGTGTGGTGTTTGCGTGTGTGTGTGTGGTGTTTGCGTGTGTGTGTGTGTGGTGTTTGCGTGTGTGTGTGTGTGTGGTGTTTGCGTGTGTGTGTGGTGTTTGCGTGTGTGTGTGTGGTGTTTGCGTGTGTGTGTGTGGTGTTTGCGTGTGTGTGGTGTTTGCGTGTGTGTGTGTGTGGTGTTTGCTTGTGTGTGCGTGTGGTGTGCGCTTGTGTCTGTGCGTGTCGTGTGCGCTTGTGTCTGTGCGTGTGTTGTGTGCTTGTGTCTGTGTGTGTGTGGTGTTTGCTTGTGTGTGTGTGTGTGGTGTTTGCTTGTGTGTGTGTGTGGTGTTTGCTTGTGTGTGTGTGTGTATGTGGTGTTTGCTTGTGTGTGTGTGTGGTGTTTGCTTGTGTGTGTGTGTGGTGTTTGCTTGTGTGTGTGTGTGGTGTTTGCGTGTGTGTGTGTGTGGTGTTTGCTTGTGTGTGTGGTGTTTGCTTGTGTGTGTGTGTGTGTGTGTGTGGAGTTTGCTTGTGTGTGTGTGGTGTTTGCTTGTGTGTGTGTGTGTGGTGTTTGCTTGTGTGTGTGTGTGTGGTGTTTGCTTGTGTGTGTGTGTGTGGTGTTTGCTTGTGTGTGTGGTGTTTGCTTGTGTGTGTGGTGTTTGCTTGTGTGTGTGTGTGTGGTGTTTGCTTGTGTGTGTGTGTGTGTGGTGTTTGCTTGTGTGTGTCGTGTGTGCTTGTGTCTGTGTGTGTGGTGTGTGCTTGTGTCTGTGTGTGTGGTGTGTGCTTGTGTCTGTGTGTGCTTGTGTCTGTGTGTGTGGTGTTTGCTTGTGTGTGTGTGTGCTTGTGTCTGTGTGTGTTGTGTGGTGTGTGCTTGTGCGTGTGATGTGTGCTTGTGTCTGTGTGTTGTGTGCGGTGTGTATGTGTGGTGTGTCTATGTGTGTCGTGCGTGTTTGTGTGTGTGGTGCATCTTTGTGTGTGTGTTGCGGGTTTGTGTCTGTGCCTGTGTGTGTGATGTTTGCTTGTGTCTGTGCCTGTGTGTGATGTTTGCTTGTGTTTGTGCCTGTGTGTGATGTTTGCTTGAGCCTGTGCCTGTGTGTGATGTGTGCTTGTGTCTGTGCCTGTGTGTGTGGTGTTTGCTTGTGTCTGTGCCTCTGTGTGTGTGTGGTGTTTGCTTGTGTCTGTGCCTGTGTGGTGTTTGCTTGTGTGTGTGTGTGTGGTGTTTGCTTGTGTGTGTGTGTGTGGTGTTTGCTTGTGTGTGTGTGTGTGGTGTTTGCTTGTGTGTGTGTGTGTGTGGTGTTTGCTTGTGTGTGTGTGTGTGTGGTGTTTGCTTGTGTGTGTGTGTGTGGTGTTTGCTTGTGTGTGTGTGGTGTTTGCGTGTGTGTGTGTGTGGTGTTTGCTTGTGTGTGCGTGTGTGTGTGTGTGGTGTTTGCTTGTGTGTGTGTGTGTGTGTGTGTGGTGTTTGCTTGTGTGTGTGCGTGTGTGTGTGGTGTTTGCTTGTGTGCGTGTGTGTGTGGTGTTTGCTTGTGTGTGTGTGTGTGTGGTGTTTGCTTGTGTGTGTGTGTGTGGTGTTTGCTTGTGTGTGTGTGTGTGTATGTGTGTGTGGTGTTTGCTTGTGTGTGTGTGTGTGCGTGTGTGTGTGGTGTTTGCTTGTGTGTGTGTGTGTGTGGTGTTTGCTTGTGTGTGTGTGTGCGTGTGTGTGTGGTGTTTGCTTGTGTGTGTGTGTGGTGTTTGCTTGTGTGTGTGTGTGGTGTTTGCTTGTGTGTGTGTGTGTGGTGTTTGCTTGTGTGTGTGTGTGTGGTGTTTGCTTGTGTGTGTGTGTGTGGTGTTTGCTTGTGTGTGTGTGTGTGGTGTTTGCGTGTGTGTGTGTGTGGTGTTTGCTTGTGTGTGTGTGTGTGTGTGTGGTGTTTGCTTGTGTGTGTGTGTGTGTGTGGTGTTTGCTTGTGTGTGCGTGTGTGTGTGGTGTTTGCTTGTGTGTGTGCGTGTGTGTGTGGTGTTTGCTTGTGTGTGTGTGTGTGTGGTGTTTGCTTGTGTGTGTGTGTGTGGTGTTTGCTTGTGTGTGTGTGTGTGGTGTTTGCTTGTGTGTGTGTGTGTGGTGTTTGCTTGTGTGTGTGTGTGTGGTGTTTGCTTGTGTGTGTGTGTGTGGTGTTTGCTTGTGTGTGTGTGTGTGGTGTTTGCTTGTGTGTGTGTGTGTGTGGTGTTTGCTTGTGTGTGTGTGTGTGGTGTTTGCTTGTGTGTGTGTGGTGTTTGCTTGTGTGTGTGTGTGTGTGGTGTTTGCGTGTGTGTGTGCGTGTGTGTGTGGTGTTTGCTTGTGTGTGTGTGTGGTGTTTACGTGTGTGTGTGTGTGTGGTGTTTACGTGTGTGCGTGTGTGTGTGGTGTTTGCTTGTGTGTGTGTGTGTGGTGTTTGCTTGTGTGTGCGTGTGGTGTGTGCTTGTGTCTGTGCGTGTCGTGTGCGCTTGTGTCTGTGCGTGTGTTGTGTGCTTGTGTCTGTGTGTGTGTGGTGTTTGCTTGTGTGTGTGTGTGTGTGTGGTGTTTGCGTGTGTGTGTGTGTGTGGTGTTTGCGTGTGTGTGTGTGGTGTTTGCGTGTGTGTGTGGTGTTTGCGTGTGTGTGTGTGGTGTTTGCGTGTGTGTGTGTGGTGTTTGCTCGTGTGTGTGTGTGGTGTTTGCTTGTGTGTGTGTGTGTGTGTGTGGTGTTTGCTTGTGTGTGTGTGTGTGTGGTGTTTGCGTGTGTGTGTGCGTGTGTGTGTGGTGTTTGCTTGTGTGTGTGTGTGTGTGTGTGTGTGGTGTTTACGTGTGTGTGTGTGGTGTTTACGTGTGTGTGTGTGTGTGTGTGGTGTTTACGTGTGTGTGTGTGTGTGTGTGGTGTTTACGTGTGTGTGTGTGTGTGTGTGGTGTTTACGTGTGTGTGTGTGTGTGTGGTGTTTACGTGTGTGTGTGTGTGCGTGTGGTGTGTGCTTGTGTCTGTGCGTGTCGTGTGCGCTTGTGTCTGTGCGTGTGTTGTGTGCTTGTGTCTGTGTGTGTGTGGTGTTTGCGTGTGTGTGTGTGTGGTGTTTGCGTGTGTGTGTGTGTGGTGTTTGCGTGTGTGTGTGTGTGTGTGTGGTGTTTGCGTGTGTGTGTGTGTGGTGTTTGCGTGTGTGTGTGTGTGGTGTTTGCGTGTGTGTGTGTGTGGTGTTTGCGTGTGTGTGTGTGTGTGGTGTTTGCGTGTGTGTGTGTGTGTGGTGTTTGCGTGTGTGTGTGTGTGGTGTTTGCGTGTGTGTGTGGTGTTTGTGTGTGTGTGTGATGTGTTTGCGTGTGTGTGTGTGGTGTTTGCGTGTGTGTGTGTGGTGTTTGCGTGTGTGTGTGTGTGTGGTGTTTGCGTGTGTGTGGTGTTTGCGTGTGTGTGTGTGTGTGTGGTGTTTGCTTGTGTGTGCGTGTGGTGTGCGCTTGTGTCTGTGCGTGTCGTGTGCGCTTGTGTCTGTGCGTGTGTTGTGTGCTTGTGTCTGTGTGTGTGTGGTGTTTGCTTGTGTGTGTGTGTGGTGTTTGCGTGTGTGTGTGTGGTGTTTGCGTGTGTGTGTGTGGTGTTTGCGTGTGTGTGTGTGTGGTGTTTGCGTGTGTGTGTGTGTGGTGTTTGCGTGTGTGTGTGTGTGTGGTGTTTGCGTGTGTGTGTGTGTGGTGTTTGCGTGTGTGTGTGTGTGTGGTGTTTGCGTGTGTGTGTGTGGTGTTTGCGTGTGTGTGTGTGTGTGGTGTTTGCGTGTGTGTGTGTGTGTGGTGTTTGCGTGTGTGTGTGTGTGGTGTTTGCGTGTGCGTGTGTGTGTGTGTGGTGTTTGCGTGTGTGTGTGTGTGTGTGTGGTGTTTGCTTGTGTGTGTGTGTGTGTGTGGTGTTTGCTTGTGTGTGTGTGTGTGTGTGTGGTGTTTGCTTGTGTGTGTGTGTGTGTGTGTGTGTGGTGTTTGCTTGTGTGTGTGTGTGTGGTGTTTGCTTGTGTGTGTGTGTGTGTGTGTGTGGTGTTTGCTTGTGTGTGTGTGTGTGGTGTTTGCGTGTGTGTGTGTGTGTGTGTGGTGTTTACTTGTGTGTGTGTGTGTGTGGTGTTTACTTGTGTGTGTGTGTGTGGTGTTTGCTTGTGTGTGTGTGTGGTGTTTGCTTGTGTGTGTGTGTGGTGTTTGCTTGTGTGTGTGTGTGGTGTTTGCTTGTGTGTGCGTGTGGTGTGTGCTTGTGTCTGTGCGTGTCGTGTGCGCTTGTGTCTGTGCGTGTGTTGTGTGCTTGTGTCTGTGTGTGTGTGGTGTTTGCGTGTGTGTGTGTGTGGTGTTTGCGTGTGTGTGTGTGTGGTGTTTGCGTGTGTGTGTGTGTGGTGTTTGCGTGTGTGTGTGTGTGGTGTTTGCGTGTGTGTGTGTGTGGTGTTTGCGTGTGTGTGTGTGTGGTGTTTGCGTGTGTGTGTGTGGTGTTTGCGTGTGTGGTGTTTGCGTGTGTGTGTGTGTGTGGTGTTTGCGTGTGTGTGTGTGGTGTTTGCGTGTGTGTGTGGTGTTTGCGTGTGTGTGTGGTGTTTGCGTGTGTGTGTGTGTGGTGTTTGCTTGTGTGTGTGTGTGGTGTTTGCGTGTGTGTGTGTGGTGTTTGCGTGTGTGGTGTTTGCGTGTGTGTGTGTGTGTGGTGTTTGCGTGTGTGTGTGTGGTGTTTGCGTGTGTGTGTGGTGTTTGCGTGTGTGTGTGGTGTTTGCGTGTGTGTGTGTGGTGTTTGCTCGTGTGTGTGTGTGGTGTTTGCTTGTGTGTGTGTGTGTGTGTGTGTGGTGTTTGCTTGTGTGTGTGTGTGTGTGGTGTTTGCGTGTGTGTGTGCGTGTGTGTGTGGTGTTTGCTTGTGTGTGTGTGTGTGTGTGTGTGTGTGTGTGTGGTGTTTACGTGTGTGTGTGTGTGTGTGTGGTGTTTACGTGTGTGTGTGTGTGTGTGTGGTGTTTACTTGTGTGTGTGTGTGTGGTGTTTACTTGTGTGTGTGTGGTGTTTGCTTGTGTGTGTGTGTGTGGTTTTTGCTTGTGTGTGCGTGTGGTGTGTGCTTGTGTCTGTGCGTGTCGTGTGCGCTTGTGTCTGTGCGTGTGTTGTGTGCTTGTGTCTGTGTGTGTGTGGTGTTTGCGTGTGTGTGTGTGTGGTGTTTGCGTGTGTGTGTGTGTGGTGTTTGCGTGTGTGTGTGTGTGGTGTTTGCGTGTGTGTGTGTGTGGTGTTTGCGTGTGTGTGTGTGTGTGGTGTTTGCGTGTGTGTGTGGTGTTTGCGTGTGTGTGTGTGGTGTTTGCGTGTGTGTGTGTGGTGTTTGCGTGTGTGTGTGTGTGGTGTTTGCGTGTGTGTGTGTGTGTGGTGTTTGCGTGTGTGTGTGGTGTTTGCGTGTGTGTGTGTGGTGTTTGCGTGTGTGTGGTGTTTGCGTGTGTGTGTGTGTGGTGTTTGCTTGTGTGTGCGTGTGGTGTGCGCTTGTGTCTGTGCGTGTCGTGTGCGCTTGTGTCTGTGCGTGTGTTGTGTGCTTGTGTCTGTGTGTGTGTGGTGTTTGCTTGTGTGTGTGTGTGTGGTGTTTGCTTGTGTGTGTGTGTGGTGTTTGCTTGTGTGTGTGTGTGTATGTGGTGTTTGCTTGTGTGTGTGTGTGGTGTTTGCTTGTGTGTGTGTGTGGTGTTTGCTTGTGTGTGTGTGTGGTGTTTGCGTGTGTGTGTGTGTGGTGTTTGCTTGTGTGTGTGGTGTTTGCTTGTGTGTGTGTGTGTGTGTGTGTGGAGTTTGCTTGTGTGTGTGTGGTGTTTGCTTGTGTGTGTGTGTGTGGTGTTTGCTTGTGTGTGTGTGTGTGGTGTTTGCTTGTGTGTGTGTGGTGTTTGCTTGTGTGTGTGGTGTTTGCTTGTGTGTGTGGTGTTTGCTTGTGTGTGTGTGTGTGGTGTTTGCTTGTGTGTGTGTGTGTGTGGTGTTTGCTTGTGTGTGTCGTGTGTGCTTGTGTCTGTGTGTGTGGTGTGTGCTTGTGTCTGTGTGTGTGGTGTGTGCTTGTGTCTGTGTGTGCTTGTGTCTGTGTGTGTGGTGTTTGCTTGTGTGTGTGTGTGCTTGTGTCTGTGTGTGTTGTGTGGTGTGTGCTTGTGCGTGTGATGTGTGCTTGTGTCTGTGTGTTGTGTGCGGTGTGTATGGTGTGTATGTGTGGTGTGTCTATGTGTGTCGTGCGTGTTTGTGTGTGTGGTGCATCTTTGTGTGTGTGTTGCGGGTTTGTGTCTGTGCCTGTGTGTGTGATGTTTGCTTGTGTCTGTGCCTGTGTGTGATGTTTGCTTGTGTTTGTGCCTGTGTGTGATGTTTGCTTGAGCCTGTGCCTGTGTGTGATGTGTGCTTGTGTCTGTGCCTGTGTGTGTGGGTAGGTTTGCATGTGTCTATGCCTGTGTGTGTGGGTGTTTTTCCTTTGTCTGTGCCTGTGTGTGTGGTGTTTGCTTGTGTCTGTGCCTCTGTGTGTGTGTGGTGTTTGCTTGTGTCTGTGCCTGTGTGGTGTTTGCTTGTGTGTGTGTGTGTGGTGTTTGCTTGTGTGTGTGTGTGTGGTGTTTGCTTGTGTGTGTGTGTGTGGTGTTTGCTTGTGTGTGTGTGTGTGTGGTGTTTGCTTGTGTGTGTGTGTGTGTGGTGTTTGCTTGTGTGTGTGTGTGTGGTGTTTGCTTGTGTGTGTGTGGTGTTTGCGTGTGTGTGTGTGTGGTGTTTGCTTGTGTGTGCGTGTGTGTGTGTGTGGTGTTTGCTTGTGTGTGTGTGTGTGTGTGTGTGGTGTTTGCTTGTGTGTGTGCGTGTGTGTGTGGTGTTTGCTTGTGTGCGTGTGTGTGTGGTGTTTGCTTGTGTGTGTGTGTGTGTGGTGTTTGCTTGTGTGTGTGTGTGTGGTGTTTGCTTGTGTGTGTGTGTGTGTGTGTGTGTGTGGTGTTTGCTTGTGTGTGTGTGTGTGCGTGTGTGTGTGGTGTTTGCTTGTGTGTGTGTGTGTGTGGTGTTTGCTTGTGTGTGTGTGTGCGTGTGTGTGTGGTGTTTGCTTGTGTGTGTGTGTGGTGTTTGCTTGTGTGTGTGTGTGGTGTTTGCTTGTGTGTGTGTGTGTGGTGTTTGCTTGTGTGTGTGTGTGTGGTGTTTGCTTGTGTGTGTGTGTGTGGTGTTTGCGTGTGTGTGTGTGTGGTGTTTGCTTGTGTGTGTGTGTGTGTGTGTGTGGTGTTTGCTTGTGTGTGTGTGTGTGTGTGGTGTTTGCTTGTGTGTGCGTGTGTGTGTGGTGTTTGCTTGTGTGTGTGCGTGTGTGTGTGGTGTTTGCTTGTGTGTGTGTGTGTGTGGTGTTTGCTTGTGTGTGTGTGTGTGGTGTTTGCTTGTGTGTGTGTGTGTGGTGTTTGCTTGTGTGTGTGTGTGTGGTGTTTGCTTGTGTGTGTGTGTGTGGTGTTTGCTTGTGTGTGTGTGTGTGGTGTTTGCTTGTGTGTGTGTGTGTGGTGTTTGCTTGTGTGTGTGTGTGTGGTGTTTGCTTGTGTGTGTGTGTGTGTGGTGTTTGCTTGTGTGTGTGTGTGTGGTGTTTGCTTGTGTGTGTGTGGTGTTTGCTTGTGTGTGTGTGTGTGTGGTGTTTGCGTGTGTGTGTGCGTGTGTGTGTGGTGTTTGCTTGTGTGTGTGTGTGTGTGTGTGTGGTGTTTACGTGTGTGTGTGTGTGTGGTGTTTACGTGTGTGCGTGTGTGTGTGGTGTTTGCTTGTGTGTGTGTGTGTGGTGTTTGCTTGTGTGTGCGTGTGGTGTGTGCTTGTGTCTGTGCGTGTCGTGTGCGCTTGTGTCTGTGCGTGTGTTGTGTGCTTGTGTCTGTGTGTGTGTGGTGTTTGCTTGTGTGTGTGTGTGTGTGTGGTGTTTGCGTGTGTGTGTGTGTGTGGTGTTTGCGTGTGTGTGTGTGGTGTTTGCGTGTGTGTGTGGTGTTTGCGTGTGTGTGTGTGGTGTTTGCGTGTGTGTGTGTGGTGTTTGCTCGTGTGTGTGTGTGGTGTTTGCTTGTGTGTGTGTGTGTGTGTGTGGTGTTTGCTTGTGTGTGTGTGTGTGTGGTGTTTGCGTGTGTGTGTGCGTGTGTGTGTGGTGTTTGCTTGTGTGTGTGTGTGTGTGTGTGTGTGGTGTTTACGTGTGTGTGTGTGGTGTTTACGTGTGTGTGTGTGTGTGTGTGTGGTGTTTACGTGTGTGTGTGTGTGTGTGTGTGGTGTTTACGTGTGTGTGTGTGTGTGTGTGGTGTTTACGTGTGTGTGTGTGTGCGTGTGGTGTGTGCTTGTGTCTGTGCGTGTCGTGTGCGCTTGTGTCTGTGCGTGTGTTGTGTGCTTGTGTCTGTGTGTGTGTGGTGTTTGCGTGTGTGTGTGTGTGGTGTTTGCGTGTGTGTGTGTGTGGTGTTTGCGTGTGTGTGTGTGTGTGTGGTGTTTGCGTGTGTGTGTGTGTGGTGTTTGCGTGTGTGTGTGTGTGGTGTTTGCGTGTGTGTGTGTGTGGTGTTTGCGTGTGTGTGTGTGTGTGGTGTTTGTGTGTGTGTGTGTGTGGTGTTTGCGTGTGTGTGTGGTGTTTGCGTGTGTGTGTGTGGTGTTTGCGTGTGTGTGTGTGGTGTTTGCGTGTGTGTGTGTGGTGTTTGCGTGTGTGTGTGTGGTGATTGCGTGTGTGTGTGTGTGGTGTTTGCGTGTGTGTGGTGTTTGCGTGTGTGTGTGTGTGTGGTGTTTGCTTGTGTGTGCGTGTGGTGTGCGCTTGTGTCTGTGCGTGTCGTGTGCGCTTGTGTCTGTGCGTGTGTTGTGTGCTTGTGTCTGTGTGTGTGTGGTGTTTGCGTGTGTGTGTGTGTGGTGTTTGCGTGTGTGTGTGTGTGGTGTTTGCGTGTGTGTGGTGTTTGCGTGTGTGTGTGTGTGTGGTGTTTGCGTGTGTGTGTGTGTGTGGTGTTTGCGTGTGTGTGTGTGTGTGTGGTGTTTGCGTGTGTGTGTGTGTGTGGTGTTTGCGTGTGTGTGTGTGTGTGGTGTTTGCGTGTGTGTGTGTGTGTGGTGTTTGCGTGTGTGTGTGTGTGTGGTGTTTGCGTGTGTGTGTGTGTGTGGTGTTTGCGTGTGTGTGTGGTGTTTGCGTGTGTGTGTGTGGTGTTTGCGTGTGTGTGTGTGGTGTTTGCGTGTGTGTGTGTGGTGTTTGCGTGTGTGTGTGTGTGGTGTTTGCGTGTGTGTGTGTGTGGTGTTTGCGTGTGTGTGTGTGTGTGGTGTTTGCGTGTGTGTGTGTGTGGTGTTTGCGTGTGTGTGTGTGTGTGGTGTTTGCGTGTGTGTGTGTGTGTGGTGTTTGCGTGTGTGTGTGTGTGTGGTGTTTGCGTGTGTGTGTGTGTGTGGTGTTTGCGTGTGTGTGTGTGTGGTGTTTGCGTGTGTGTGTGTGTGTGTGTGGTGTTTGCTTGTGTGTGTGTGTGTGTGTGGTGTTTGCTTGTGTGTGTGTGTGTGTGTGTGTGGTGTTTGCTTGTGTGTGTGTGTGTGTGTGTGTGTGGTGTTTGCTTGTGTGTGTGTGTGTGGTGTTTGCGTGCGTGTGTGTGTGTGTGTGTGGTGTTTACTTGTGTGTGTGTGTGTGTGGTGTTTACTTGTGTGTGTGTGTGTGGTGTTTGCTTGTGTGTGCGTGTGGTGTTTGCTTGTGTGTGCGTGTGGTGTGCGCTTGTGTCTGTGCGTGTGGTGTGCGCTTGTGTCTGTGCGTGTGTTGTGTGCTTGTGTCTGTGTGCGTGTGTGTGTGTGTGGTGTTTGCGTGTGTGTGTGTGTGGTGTTTGCGTGTGTGTGTGTGGTGTTTGCGTGTGTGTGTGTGGTGTGTGCGTGTGTGTGTGGTGTGTGCGTGTGCGTGTGTGTGTGGTGTGTGCTTGTGCGTGTGTGTGGTGTGTGCGGGTGTGTGTGGTGTGTGCTTGTGCGTGTGTGTGGTGTGTGTGATGTGTGCTTGTGCGGGTGTGTGGTGTGTGCTTGTGCGTGTGTGTGGTGTGTGCTTGTGCATGTGGTGTGTGCTTGTGCATGTGGTGTGTGCTTGTGCATGTGGTGTGTGTGGTGTGTGCTTGTGCGTGTGGTGTGTGCTTGTGCGTGTGTGTGGTGTGTGCTTGTGTCTGTGTCTGTTGTGTGTGGTGTGTGCTTGTGAATGTTTGTGTTGTGTGCTTGTGAATGTTTGTGTTGTGTGCTTGTGTTTGTGTGTGGTGTGTGCTTGTGTCTGTGTGTGTGGTGTGTGCTTGTGCGTGTGTGTGGTGTGTGCTTGTGTCTGTGTCTGTTGTGTGTGGTGTGTGATTGTGAATGTTTGTGTTGTGTGCTTGTCTTTGTGTGTGGTGTGTGCTTGTGTCTGTGTGTGTGGTGTGTGTCTGTGGTGTGTGTGTGTCTGTGGTGTGTGTTTGTGTGTGGTGTGTGCGTGTGCGTGTGGTGTGTGTGTGGTGTGTGCTTGTGTATGTTTGTGTTGTGTGCTTGAGTTTGTGTGTGGTGTGTGCTTGTGTCTGTGTGTGTGGCGTGTGTTTGTGTGTGTGGTGTGTGTGTCTGTGGTTTGTGTGTGGTGTGTGCGTTTGTGTGTGGTGTGTGCGTGTGTGTGTGGTGTGTGCTTGTGCATGTGTGTGGTGTGTGCTTGTGCGTGTGTGTGGTGTGTGCTTGTGCGTGTGGTGTGTGCTTGTGCGTGTGGTGTGTGCTTGTGCGTGTGGTGTGTTCTTGTGCGTGTGGTGTGTGCTTGTGCGTGCGTGTGGTGTGTGCTTGTGCGTGCGTGTGGTGTGTGCTTGTGCGTGCGTGTGGTGTGTGCCTGTGCGTGTGGTGTGTGCGTGTGTGTGGTGTGTGCTTGTGTGTGTGGTGTGTGCTTGTGTGTGTGTGGTGTGTGCTTGTGTCTGTGTGTGTTGTGTGTGGTGTGTGCTTGTGTCTGTGTGTGTTGTGTGTGGTGTGTGCTTGTGTCTGTGTGTGTTGTGTGTGGTGTGTGCTTGTGTCTGTGTGTGTTGTGTGTAGTGTGTGCTTGTGTATGTTTGTGTTGTGTGCTTGTGTTTGTGTGTGGTGTGTGTCTGTGGTTTGTGTGTGTGGCGTGTGTTTGTGTGTGGTGTGTGTGTCTGTGGTGTGTGCTGGTGTGTGTAGTGTGTGCTGTGTGTGGTGTGTGCTTGTGTCTGTGTGTGGTGTGTACTTGTGGCTTTGTGTGTTGTGTGTACTTGTGTCTGTGTGTGTGGTGTGTACTTGTGTCTGTGTGTGTGGTGTGTACTTGTGTCTGTGTGTGTGGTGTGTACTTGTGTCTGTGTGTGTGGTGTGTACTTGTGTCTGTGTGTGTGGTGTGTGCTTGTGTCTGTGTGTGTGGTGAGTGTTTGGTGTGTGGTGTGTGCTTGTGTCTGTGTGGTGTATGGTGTGTGCGTGTGTGTGTGGTGTATGGTGTGTGCTTGTGTGTGTTTGTGGTGTGTGCTTGTGTCTGTGTGTGTGGTGTGTGTGTGTGTGTGGTGTGTGCTTGTGTCTGTGTGCGTGGTGTGTGCTTGTGTGTGTGGTGTGTGCTTGTGTGTGTGGTGTGTGCTTGTGTGTGGGTGTGTGGTGTGTGTGTGGGTGTGTGGTGTGTGCGTGGGTGTGTGGTGTGTGCTTGTGTGTGTGGTGTGTGCTTGTGTGTGTGTGTGGTGTGTGCTTGTGTGTGTGTGGTGTGTGCTTGTGTGTGTGTGGTGTGTGCTTGTGTGTGTGTGGTGTGTGCTTGTGTTTGTGTGTGTGGTGTGTGCTTGTGTCTGTGTGTGTGTGTAGTGTGTGCTTGTGTCTGTGTGTGTGTGGTGTGTGCTTGTGTCTGTGTGTGTTGTGTGTGGTGTGTGCTTGTGTATGTTTGTGTTGTTTGCTTGTGTCTGTGTGTGTGGCGTGTGTTTGTGTGTGTGGTGTGTGTGTGGTGTGTGCTTGTGCGTGTGTGTGGTGTGTGTGTGGTGTGTGCTTGTGCATGTGTGTGGTGTGTGTGGTGTGTGCTTGTGCGTGTGGTGTGTGCTTGTGCGTGTGGTGTGTGCTTGTGTGTGTGCTTGTGTGTGTGGTGTGTGCTTGTGCGTGTGTGTGGTGTGTGTGTGGTGTGTGCTTATGCGTGTGTGTGGTGTGTGTGTGGTGTGTGCTTGTGTGTGTGCTTGTGTGTGTGGTGTGTGCTTGTGCGTGTGTGTGGTGTGTGTGTGGTGTGTGCTTATGCGTGTGTGTGGTGTGTGTGTGGTGTGTGCTTGTGCATGTGTGTGGTGTGTGCTTGTGCATGTGTGTGGTGTGTGCTTGTGCGTGTGGTGTGTGCTTGTGCGTGTGTGTGTGTTGTGTGTGCTTGTGTGTGTGGTGTGTGCTTGTGTGTGTGGTGTGTGCTTGTGTCTGTGTGTGTGGTGTGTGCTTGTGTCTGTGTGTGTGGTGTGTGCTCGTGTCTGTGTGTGTGGTGTGTGGTGTGTGCGTGTGTGTTGTGTGCTTGTGTGTGTGTGGTGTGCGTGTGGTGTATGTTTGTGTGTGGCGTGTGTTTGTGTGTGTGGTGTGTGTTTGTGTGCTTGTGTGTGTTTGGCGTGTGTTTGAGTCTGTGTAGTCTGTTGGTGTATGTATTGTGTGTGCTTGTGTCTGTGCGTGTTGTGTGCTGGTGTGTGGGGTGTGTGCTGTGTGTGGTGTGTGCTTGTGTCTGTGTGTGTGGTGTGTACTTGTGTCTGTATGTGTGGTGTGTACTTGTATGTGTGGTGTGTACTTGTGTGTGTGGTGTGTGCTTGTGTGTGTGGTGTGTGCTTGTGTGTGTGGTGTGTGCTTGTGTGTGTGGTGTGTGCTTGTGTGTGTGGTGTGTGCTTCTGTGTGTGGTGTGTGTCTGTGTGTGGTGTGTGCTCGTGTCTGTGTGTGTGGTGTGTGGTGTGTGCGTGTGTGTTGTGTGCTTGTGTGTGTGGTGTGTGCTTCTGTGTGTGGTGTGTGTGGTGTGTGCTCGTGTGTGTGGTGTGTGCTTGTCCGTGTGTGTGGTGTGTGCTTGTGCTTTTGTGTGGTGTGTGCTTGTGCGTGTGTGTGGTGTGTGCTTGTGTCTGTGTGTGTTGTGTGTGTTTGTGTGCTTGTGTGTGTGTGGTGTGTGCTTGTGTGTGTTTGGCGTGTGTTTGAGTCTGTGGTCTGTGTAGTCTGTTGGTGTATGTATTGTGTGTGCTTGTGTCTGTGCGTGTTGTGTGCTGGTGTGTGCTATGTAAGGTGTGTGCTTGTGTCTGTGTGTGTGGTGTGTACTTGTGTCTGTATGTGTGGTGTGTACTTGTGTGTGTGGTGTGTGCTTGTGTGTGTGGTGTGTGCTTCTGTGTGTGGTGTGTGCTTCTGTGTGTGGTGTGTGCTTCTGTGTGTGGTGTGTGCTTCTGTGTGTGGTGTGTGCTTGTGTGTGTGGTGTGTGCTTGTGTGTGTGGTGTCTGTGGTTTGTGTGCTTGTCCGTGTGTGTGGTGTGTGCTTGTGCGTGTGTGTGGTGTGTGCTTGTGCGTGTGTGTGGTGTGTGCTTGTGTCTGTGTGTGTTGTGTGTGGTGTGTGCTTGTGTATGTGTGTGGTGTGTGCTTGTGTATGTGTGTGGTGTGTGCTTGTGTATGTGTGTGGTGTGTGCTTGTGTATGTTTGTGGTGTGTGCTTGTGTATGTTTGTGTTGTGTGCTTGTGTTTGTGTGTGGCGTGTGCTTGTGTCTGTGTGTGTGGCGTGTGTTTGTGTGTGTGGTGTGTGTTTGTGTGTGGTGTGTCCTTGTGTGTGTGGTGTGTCCTTGTGTGTGTGGTGTGTGCTTCTGTGTGTGGTGTGCGTGGTGTGTGTGGTGTGTGCTCGTGTGTGTGATGTGTGCTTGTGCGTGTGTGTGGTGTGTGCTTGTGCGTGTGTGTGGTGTGTGCTTGTGTGTGGTGTGTGCTTGTGTATGTTTGTGTTGTGTGCTTGTGTTTGTGTGTTGTGTGCTTGTGTTTGTGTGTGGTGTGTGCTTGTGTCTGTGTGTGTGGCGTGTGTTTGTGTGTGTGGCGTGTGTGTGTGTCTGTGGTGTGTGTTTGTGTGTGCGTGTGTGTGTGGTGTGTGCTTGTGCGTGTGTGTGATGTGTTTGTGTGTGTGCTTGTGCGTGTGGTGTGTGCTTGTGCGTGTGTGAGAGTTGTGTGTGCGTGTGTGAGAGTTGTGTGTGCGTGTGTGAGAGTTGTGTGTGCGTGTGTGTGAGTTGTGTGTGCGTGTGTGTGTGTGCATGTGTGTGTGTTGTGTGTGCTTGTGCATGTGGTGTGTGCTTGTGCGTGTGTGTGGTGTGTGCTTGTGCGTGCATGTGGTGTGTGCTTGTGCGTGCGTGTGGTGTGTGCTTGTGCGTGTGTGTGGTGTGTGCTTGTGTGTGTGTGTGGTGTGTGCTTGTGTGTGTGTGGTGTGTGCTTGTGTCTGTGTGTGTTGTGTGTGGTGTGTGCTTGTGTCTGTGTGTGTTGTGTGTGGTGTGTGCTTGTGTCTGTGTGTGTTGTGTGTAGTGTGTGCTTGTGTATGTTTGTGTTGTGTGCTTGTGTTTGTGTGTGGTGTGTGGCGTGTGTTTGTGTGTGTGGTGTGTGTGTCTGTGGTGTGTGCTTGTGTGTGTGGTGTGTGCTTGTGTGTGTTTGGTGTGTGTTTGGTGTGTGTTTGTGTCTGTGGTCTGTGTAGTCTGTTGGTGTGTGTATTGTGTGCTGCTGTGTGCTGGTGTGTGTAGTGTGTGCTGTGTGTGGTGTGTGCTTGTGTCTGTGTGTGGTGTGTACTTGTGTCTGTGTGTGTTGTGTGTACTTGTGTCTGTGTGTGTTGTGTGTACTTGTGTCTGTGTGTGTTGTGTGTACTTGTGTCTGTGTGTGTGGTGTGTACTTGTGTCTGTGTGTGTGGTGTGTACTTGTGTCTGTGTGTGTGGTGTGTACTTGTGTCTGTGTGTGTGGTGTGTACTTGTGTCTGTGTGTGTGGTGTGTACTTGTGTCTGTGTGTGGTGTGTACTTGTGTCTGTGTGTGTGGTGTGTACTTGTGTCTGTGTGTGTGGTGTGTACTTGTGTCTGTGTGTGTGGTGTGTACTTGTGTCTGTGTGTGTGGTGTGTACTTGTGTCTGTGTGTGTGGTGTGTGCTTGTGTCTGTGTGTGTGGTGTGTGCTTGTGTGTGTGTGTGGTGAGTGTTTGGTGTGTGGTGTGTGTGTGGTGTATGGTGTGTGCGTGTGTGTGTGGTGTATGGTGTGTGCGTGTGCTTGTGTGTGTGGTGTATGGTGTGTGCTTGTGTGTGTGTGTGTGTGGTGTGTGCTTGTGTCTGTGTGTGTGGTGTGTGTGTGTGTGGTGTGTGCTTGTGTCTGTGTGTGTGGTGTGTGCTTGTGTGTGTGGTGTGTGCTTGTGTGTGTGGTGTGTGGTGTGTGCGTGTGTGTGTGTGGTGTATGGTGTGTGCTTGTGTCTGTGTGTGGTGTGTGCTTGTGTCTGTGTGTGGTGTGTGCTTGTGTCTGTGTGTGTGGTGTGTGCTTGTGTCTGTGTGTGTGGTGTGTGTGTGTGTGGTGTGTGCTTGTGTCTGTGTGTGTGGTGTGTGCTTGTGTGTGTGGTGTGTGCTTGTGTGTGTGGTGTGTGCTTGTGTGTGGTGTGTGCGTGTGTGTGTGGTGTATGGTGTGTGCTTGTGTCTGTGTGTGGTGTGTGCTTGTGTCTGTGTGTGGTGTGTGCTTGTGTCTGTGTGTGTGGTGTGTGCTTGTGTCTGTGTGTGTGGTGTGTGCTTGTGTCTGTGTGTGTGGTGTGTGCTTGTGTCTGTGTGTTGTGTGTGCTTGTGTGTGTTTGTGTTGTGTGCTTGTGTGTGTGGTGTGCGTGTGCTTGTGGTGTGTGTTTGTGTGTGGTGTGTGTCTGTGTGTGTGGCATGTGTTTGTGTGTGTGGTGTGTGTTTGTGTGCTTGTGTGTGTGGTGTGTGCTTTTGTGTGTTTGGCGTATGTTTGAGTCTGTGGTCTGTGTTGTCTGTTGGTGTATGTATTGTGTGTGCTTGTGTCTGTGCGTGTTGTGTGCTGGTGTGTGGGGTGTGTGCTGTGTGTGGTGTGTGCTTGTGTCTGTGTGTGTGGTGTGTGCTTGTGTCTGTGTGTGTGGTGTGTGCTTGTGTGTGTGGTGTGTGCTTGTGTGTGTGTGTGGTGAGTGTGTGGTGTGTGCTTGTGTGTGTGTGTGTGTTGAGTGTTTGGTGTGTGGTGTGTGCGTGTGTGTATGGTGTGTGCTTGTGTGTGTGGTGTATGGTGTGTGCTTGTGTCTGTGTGTGGTGTGTGCTTGTGTCTGTGTGTGGTGTGTGCTTGTGTCTGTGTGTGTGGTGTCTGTGTGTGTGGTGTGTGTGTGTGTGTGTGTGGTGTGTGCTTGTGTCTGTGTGTGTGGTGTCTGTGTGTGGTGTGTGTGTGTGTGTGTGTGGTGTGTGCTTGTGTCTGTGTGTGTGGTGTGTGCTTGTGTCTGTGTGTGTTGTGTGCTTGTGTGTGTTTGTGTTGTGTGCTTGTGTTCGTGTTGTGTGCTTGTGTGTGTGGTGTGTGTTTGTGTGTGGTGTGTGCTTGTGTCTGTGTGTGTGGCGTGTGTTTGTGTGTGTGGCGTGTGTGTGTGTGGTGTGTGTTTGTGTGTGGTGTGTGCTTGTGTGTGTTTGGCGTGTGTTTGTGTCTGTGGTCTGTGTAGTCTGGTGTGTGTATTGTGTGCTGTAGTGTGCCTTCTGTGTGTGGTGTGTGCTTGTGTGTGTGGTGTGTGCTTGTGTCTGTGCGTGCTGTGTGCCGGTGTGTGTGGAGTGTGTGCTGTGTGTGGTGTGTGCTTGTGGTGCGTCTTTGTGTGTGTTGCGTGTTTGTGTCTGTGCCTGTGTGTGTGGTGTTTGCTTGTGTCTGTGTCTGTGCCTGTGTCTGTGTCTGTGCCTGTGTGTGTGTGTGTGGTGTTTGCTTGTGTTTGTGCCTGTGTGTGTGTTTGCTTGTGTCTGTGAATGTGTGTGAGGTGTTTGCTTCTGCCTATGCCTGTGTGTATGTGTGTGTGTGTGTGTGTGTGTGTGTCTGTGCTTGTGTGTGTGGTGTTTGCTTGTGTCTGTGCCTGTGTGTGTGGTGTTTGCTTCTGTCTGTGCCTGTGTGTGTGGTGTTTGCTTGTGTCTGTGCCTATGTGTGTGGTGTTTGCTTGTGCCTGTGTGTGTGTGGTGTTTGATTGTGTCTGTGCCTGTGTGTGTGGTGTTTGCTTGGGCCTGTGCCTGTGTGTGTGTGGTGTTTGCCTGTGTCTGTGCCTGTGCGTGTGTGGTGTTTGCCTGTGTCTGTGCCTGTGTGTGTGTGGTGTTTGCTTGTGCCTGTGCCTGTGTGTGTGTGGTGTTTGCTTGTGTCTGTGCCTGTGTGTATGTGGTGTTTGGTTGTGTCTGTGCGTGTGTGTTGTGTGGTGTTTGCTTGTGTCTGTGTCTGTGTGTGTGTGTGTCTATGTGGTGTTTGCTTTTGTCTATGTCTGTGTGTGTGGTGTTTGCTTGTGTGTGTGTGTGGTGTTTGCTTGTGCGTGTGTGTTGTGTGGTGTTTGCTTGTGTCAGTGCCTGTGTGTATGTGGTGTTTGCTTGTGTCTGTGCCTGTGTGTGTGGGTGTGTTTGCTTGTGTCTGTGCCTGTGTGTGTGGTGTTTGCTTGTGTGTGTATGGTGTGTGCGTGTGTGTTGTGTGCTTGTGTGTGTGTGTGTGGTGTGTGCGTGTGTGTGTGGTTTGTGCGTGTGTGTGTGGTGTGTGCTTGTGTCTGTGTGTGGTGTGTGCTTGTGTCTGTGTGTGTGGTGTGTGCTTTTGTCTGTGTGTGTGGTGTGTTCTTGTGTCTGTGTGTGTGGTGTGTGTGCTTGTGTGTGTGGTCTGTGTGTGTGCTTGTGTGTGTGGTGTGTGTTTGTGTGGTGTGTGCGTGTGTCTGTGTGTGGTGTATGGTTGTGTCTGTGTGTGTTGTGTGTGTGGTGTGTGGTGTGTGTCTGTGTGTGGTGTGTGTCTGTGTGTGGTGGGTGTGTGTCTGTGTGTGATGTGTGTGTCTGTGTGTGTTGTGTGTGTCTGTGTGTGTTGTGTGTGGTGTGTGCTTGTGTGTGTGTGTGGTGTGTGCTTGTGTGTGTGGTGTGTGCATGTGTCTGTGTGTGTGGTGTGTGCTTGTGTGTGTGTGTGGTGTGTGCTTGTGTCTGTGTGGTGTGTTTGTGTGGTGTGTGCGGTGTCTGTGTGTGTGGTGTGTGCTTGTGTGTGTGTGTGGTGTGTGCTTGTGTCTGTGTCTGTGTGTGTGGTGTGTGTGTTTGTGTGTGTGTGTGTGGTGTGTGCTTGTGTGTGTGGTGTGTGTTTGTGTGGTGTGTGCTTGTGTGTGTGGTGTGTGCTTGTGTGTGTGGTGTGTGCTTGTGTCTGTGTGTGTGGTGTGTGCTTGTGTCTGTGTGTGTGGTGTGTGCTTGTGTCTGTGTGTGTGGTGTGTGCTTTTGTCTGTGTGTGTGGTGTGTGCTTTTGTTTGTGTGTGTGGTGTGTGCTTGTGTTTGTGTGTGTGGTGTGTGCTTGTGTTTGTGTGTGTGGTGTGTGCTTGTGTTTGTGTGTGTGGTGTGTGCTTGTGTCTGTGTGTGTTGTGTGTGCTTGTGTCTGTGTGTGGTGTGTGCTTGTGTCTGTGTGTGGTGTGTGCTTGTGTCTGTGTCTGTGTGTGTGTGGTGTGTGCTTGTGTCTGTGTCTGTGTGTGTGTGGTGTGTGCTTGTGTCTGTGTGTGTGTGTGTGCTTGTGTGTGGTGTGTGCTTGTGTGTGTGGTGTGTGTTTGTGTGGTGTGTGCTTGTGTCTGTGTTTGTGGTGTGTGCTTGTGTCTGTGTGTTGTGTGTGGTGTGTGTGGTGTGTGCTTGTGTCTGTGTGTGTTGTGTGCTTGTGTGTGTTTGTGGTGTGTGCTTGTGTTTGTGGTGTGTGCTTGTGTGTGTGGTGTGTGCTTGTGTGTGTGGTGTGTTGTGTGTGCTTTTGTCTGTGTGTGTGGTGTGTGCTTGTGTCTGGGTGTGTGCTTGTGTGTGTGTGGTGTGTGCTTGTGCGTGTGTGTGGTGTGTGCTTGTGCGTGTGTGTGGTGTGTGTTTGTGGTGTTGCTTGTGTTTGTGGTGTTGCTTGTGTTTGTGGTGTGTGTTTGTGGTGTGAGCTTGTGTTTGTGGTGTTGCTTGTGTTTGTGGTGTTGCTTGTGTTTGTGGTGTGTGCTTGTGTCTGTGTCTGTGCCTGTGTGTGAGAGTGTGTGTGGTGTTTGCTTGTGTCTGTGCCTGTGCCTGTGTGTGAGACTGTGTGTGGTGTTTGCTTGTGTCTGTGCCTGTGCCTGTGTGTATGTGGTGTTTGCTTGTGTCTGTGCCTGTTTGTATGTGGTGTTTGCTTGTGTCTGTGCCTGTGTGTGTGTGGTATTTGCTTGTGTCTGTGCCTGTGTGTGTGCCTGTGTGTGGTGTTTGCTTGTGTGTGTGCCTGTGTGGTGTTGCTTATGCCTCTGTGTGGCGAGTGCTTGTGTGTGTGCCTGTGTGGTGTTGCTTGTGCCTGTGTGTGTGTGCGTGTGTGTGATGTGTGTGTGTGGTGTGTGCTTGTGTCTGTGTGTGTGTGGTGTGTGCTTGTGTCTGTGTGGTGTGTGCTTGTGTCTCTGTGTGTGTGGTGTGTGCTTGTGTCTGTGTGTGTGTGGTTTGTGCTTGTGTCTGTGTGTGTGTGGTGTGTGCTTGTATCTGTGTGTGGGGTGTGTGCTTGTGTCTGTGTGTGGGGTGTGTGTGGTGTGTGCTTGTGTATGTGCATGTGGTGTGCGCTTGTGTCTGTGCATGTTTTGTGTGCTTGTGTCTGTGTGTGTTGTGTGCTGGTGTGTGGTGTGTGCTGGTGTTTGTGTGTGTGGTGTGTGTTTGTGTGTGTGTGTGGTGTGTCTGTGTGTGTGGTGCATCTTTGTGTGTGTGGTGCATGTTTGTGTGTGTGATGCATGTTTGTGTGTGTTGCGGGTTTGTGTCTGTACCTGTGTGTGTGATGTTTGCTTGTGTCTGTGTCTGTGCCTGTGTGTGGTGTTTGCTTGTGTCTGTGCCTGTGTGTGGTGTTTGCTTGTGTTTGTGCCTGTGTGTGATGTTTGCTTGAGCCTGTGCCTGGGTGTGTGCTTGTGTCTGTGCCTGTGTGTGTGGGTAGGTTTGCATGTGTCTGTGTCTGTGTGTGTGGGTTTGTGCTTGTGTCTGTGCCTGTGTGTGTGGTGTTTGCTCGTGTCTGTGTCTGTGCCTCTGTGTGTGTGTGTGTGTGTGTGTGTGTGTGTGTGTGTGGTGTTTGCTTGTGTCTGTGTCTGTGTCTGTGCCTGTGTGTGTGTGGTGTTTGCTTGTGTCTGTGCCTGTGCGTCTGTGGTGTTTGCCTGTGCCTGTGCGTCTGTGGTGTTTGCTGGTGTCTGTGCCTGTGTGTATGGGTGTGTTTGCTTGTGTCTGTGCCTGTGTGTGTGTGGTGTTTGCTTGTGTGTGTGTGGCGTGTGCTTGTGTGTGTGTGGCGTGTGCTTGTGTGTGTGTGTGGCGTGTGCTTGTGTGTGTGTGGCGTGTGCTTGTGTGTGGTGTGTGCTTGTGTGTGTGTGTGGTGTGTGTTTGGTGTGTGCTTGTGTGTGTGTGTGTGTGTGGTGTGTGTGTGTGTGTGGTGTTTGCTTGTGCCTGTGCCTGTGTGTGTGTGGTGTTTGCTTGTGCTTGTGCCTGTGTGTGTGTGAGTGTGTGGTGTTTGCTTGTGCTTGTGCCTGTGTGTGTGTGTGGTGTTTGCTTGTGTCTGTGTGTGTGTGTGTGTATGTGGTGTTTGCTTGTGTGTGTGTGGTGTTTGCTTGTGTCTGTGCCTGTGCGTGTGTGGTGTTTGCTTGTGTCTGTGCCTGAGTGTATGTGGTATTTGCTTGTGTCTCTGCCTGTGTGTGTGGTGTTTGCTTGTGTGTGTGAGAGGTGTGTGCTTGTGTGTGTTGTGTGGTGTGTGCTTGTGTGTGTGTGGTGTTTGCTTGAGCCTGTGCCTGTGTGTGGGGGTAGGTTTGCATTTGTCTGTGCCTGTGTGTGTGGGTGTGTGCTTGTGTCTGTGCCTGTGTGTGTGGTGTTTGCTTGTGTCTGTGTGTGTGGTGTGTGCTTGTGTCTGTGTGTGCTTGTGTCTATGTGTGTTGTGTGGTGTGTGCTTGTGTGTGTGGTGTGTGCTTGTGTCTGTGTGTGTTGTGTGCTGGTGTTTGTGTGTGTGGTGTGTGTTTGTGTGTGTGGTGTGTATGGTGTGTGTGTGTGTGGTGTGTCTGTGTGTGTGGTGCATCTTTGTGTGTGTGGTGCATGTTTGTGTGTGTTGCGGGTTTGTGTCTGTACCTGTGTGTGTGATGTTTGCTTGTGTCTGTGTCTGTGCCTGTGTGTGGTGTTTGCTTGTGTCTGTGCCTGTGTGTGGTGTTTGCTTGTGTTTGTGCCTGTGTGTGATGTTTGCTTGTGCCTGTGTGTGGGTGTGTGCTTGTGTCTGTGCCTGTGTGTGTGGGTAGGTTTGCATGTGTCTGTGTCTGTGTGTGTGGGTGTGTGCTTGTGTCTGTGCCTGTGTGTGTGGTGTTTGCTCGTGTCTGTGCCTGTGCCTGTGTGTGTGTGTGGTGTTTGATTGTGTGTGTGTGTGTGTGTGTGGTGTTTGCTTGTGTCTGTGTATGTGCCTGTGTGTGTGTGTGTGTGGTGTTTGCTTGTGCCTGTGTGTCTGTGGTGTTTGCTTGTGTGTGTGTGGCTTGTGCTTGTGTGTGTGTGGCGTGTGGTGTGTGCTTGTGTGTGTGTGTGGTGTGTGTTTGGTGTGTGCTTGTGTGTGTGTGTGGTGTGTGCGTGTGTGTGGCGTTTGCTTGTGCCTGTGCGTGTGTGTGGTGTTTGCTTGTGTCTGTGTGTGTGTGTGTGGTGTTTGCTTGTGTCTGTGCCTGTGCGTGTGTGGTGTTTGCTTGTGTCTGTGCCTGTGTGTGTGGGTGTGTTTGCTTGTGTCTGTGCCTGTGTGTGTGGTGTTTGCTTGTGCGTGTGTGTGGTGTGTGCTTGTGTGTGTTGTGTGGTGTGTGCTTGTGTGTGTGTGGTGTTTGCTTGAGCCTGGGCCTGTGTGTGATGTGTGCTTGTGTCTGTGCCTGTGTGTGTGGGTAGGTTTGCATTTGTCTGTGCCTGTGTGTGTGCGTGTGTGCTTGTGTCTGTGCCTGTGTGTGTGGTGTTTGCTTGTGTCCGTGCCTGTGTGTGTCGTGTTTGCTTGTATCTGTGCCTGTGTGTGTGTGTGTCATGTTTGCTTGTGTCTGTGCCTGTGTGTGTGTGTGTGTGTGTCGTGTTTGCCTGTGTCTGTGTGTGTGTGTCGTGTTTGCTTGAGTCTGTGTCTGTGTGTGTGTGTGGTGTTTGCTTGTGTCTGTGCCTGTGTGTGTGGTATTTGCTTGTGTCTATGCCTGTGTGTATGTGGTGATTGCTTGTGCCTGTGCCTGTGTGTGTGGTATTTGCTTGTGTCTGTGCCTGTGTGTGTGTGGTATTTGCTTGTGTGTGTGCCTGTGTGTGTGTGGGTGTGGTGTTTGCTTGTGTCTGTGCCTGTGTGTGTGTGGTGTTTGCTTGTGTCTGTGCCTGTGTGTGTGGTGTTTGCTTGTGTGTGTGCTTGTGTGGTGTTGCTTGTGCCTGTGTGTGGTGTGTGCCTGTGTGTGGTGTGTGCTTGGGTGTGTGCTTGGGTGTGTGCTTGTGTGTGTGTGTGTGTGTGTGTGTGTGTGGTATGTGCTTGTGTCTGTGTGTGTGGTATGTGCTTGTGTCTGTGTGTGTGGTATGTGCTTGTGTCTGTGCGTGTGGTGTGTGCTTGTGTCTGTGCGTGTGGTGTGTGCTTGTGTCTGTGTGTGTTGTGTGGTGTGTGCTTGTGCGTGTGATGTGTGCTTGTGTCTGTGTGTGATGTGTGCTTGTGTCTGTGTGTGTTGTGTGCTTGTGTGTGTGTGTGTGGTGTGTGTTTGTGTGTGTGGTGTGTCTTTGTGCGTGTGATGCGTGTTTGTGTGTGTGTTGCGGGTTTGTGTCTGTGCATGTGTGTGTGATGTTTGCTTGTGTCTGTGCCTGTGTGTGTGTGTGGTGTGTGCTTGTGTGTGGTGTGTGCTTGTGTGTGTGTGTGTGTGGTGTGTGCTTGTGTGTGTGTGTAGTGTGTGCTTGTATGTATGTGTGGTGTGTGCTTGTATGTGTGTGTGGTGTGTGCTTGTATGTATGTGTGGTGTGTGCTTGTATGTGTGTGTGGTGTGTGCTTGTGTGTGTGTGTGTGTGGTGTGTGCTTGTGTGTGTGTGTAGTGTGTGCTTGTATGTATGTGTGGTGTGTGCTTGTATGTGTGTGTGGTGTGTGCTTGTATGTATGTGTGGTGTGTGCTTGTATGTGTGTGTGGTGTGTGCTAGTGTGTGTGTGGTGTGTGCTTGTGTGTGTGTGGTGTGTGCTTGGGTCTGTGTGTGTGTGGTGTGTGCTTGGGTCTGTGTGTGTGTGGTGTGTGCTTGGGTCTGTGTGTGTGGTGTGTGCTTGGGTCTGTGTGTGTGGTGTGTGCTTGGGTCTGTGTGTGTGGTGTGTGCTTGGGTCTGTGTGTGGGGTGTGCTTGTGCATGTGGTGTGTGCTTGTGTCTGTGTGTGTTGTGTGCTGGTGTGTGTGTGTGTGGTGTGTTCTTGTGTGTGTGGTGCGTGTTTGTGTGTGTGTTGCGTGTTTGTGTCTGTGCCTGTGTGTGTGGTGTTTGCTTGTGCCTGTGTGTGGTGTTTGCTTGTGTGTGTGTGTGTGTGTGTGTGTGTGTGTGTGGTGTTTGCTTGTGTTTGTATGTGTGTGTGTGGTGTTTGCTTGTGTTTGTATGTGTGTGTGTGGTGTTTGCTTGTGTTTGTATGCGCGTGTGTGGTGTTTGCTTGTGTCTGTGCCTGTGCGTGTGTGGTGTTTGCTTGTGTCTGTGCCTGTGTGTTTGTGGTGTTTGCTTGTGTCTGTGCCTGTGTGGGTGTGTTTGCTTGTGACTGTGCCTATGTGTGTGGGTGTGTTTGCTTATGTCTGTGCCTGTGTGTGTGTGTGGTGTTTGCTTGTGTGTGGTGTTTGCTTGTGTGTGGTGTGTGCTTGTGTGTGTGTGTGGTGTGTGTGTGTGGTGTGTGCTTGTGTGTGTGGTGTGTGCTTGGTGTGTGCTTGTGTGTGCGTGTGTGTGTGGTGTGTGCTTGTGTCTGTGTGTGCTTGTGTCTGTGTGTGCTTGTGTCTGTGTGTGGTGTGTGCTTGTGTGTGTGTGGTGTGTGCTTGTGTGTGTGGTGTGTGCTTGTGTGTGTGTGGTGTGTGCTTGTGTGTGGTGTGTGGTGTGTGCGTGTGTGCTTGTGTCTGTGTGTGTGGCATGTGTCTGTCTGTGTGGCATGTGTCTGTGTGTATGGCATGTGTCTGTGTGTATGACGTGTGTCTGTGTGTGGTGTGTATGGTGTGTGTGTGTGTGTGGTGCATCTTTGTGTGTGTGATGCATGTTTGTGTGTGTTGCGGGTTTGTGTCTGTACCTGTGTGTGTGATGTTTGCTTGTGTCTGTGCCTGTGCCTGTGTGTGGTGTTTGCTTGTGTCTGTGCCTTTGTGTGGTGTTTGCTTGTGTTTGTGCCTGTGTGTGATGTTTGCTTGAGCCTGTGCCTGTGTGTGCTTGTGTCTGTGCCTGTGTGTGTGGGTAGGTTTGCATGTGTCTGTGTCTGTGTGTGTGGGTGTGTGCTTGTGTCTGTGCCTGTGTGTGTGGTGTTTGCTCGTGTCTGTGCCTGTGTGTGTGTGTGGTGTTTGCTTGTGTGTGTGTGTGTGTGTGTGTGTGTGTGTGTGTGGTGTTTGCTTGTGTCTGTGTCTGTGTGTGTGTGTGTGTGTGGTGTTTGCTTGTGCCTGTGCGTCTGTGGTGTTTGCCTGTGCCTGTGCGTCTGTGGTGTTTGCTTGTGTCTGTGCCTGTGTGTATGAGTGTGTTTGCTTGTGTCTGTGCCTGTGTGTGTGTGGTGTTTGCTTGTGTGTGTGTGGCGTGTGCTTGTGTGTGTGTGGCGTGTGGTGTGTGCTTGTGTGTGTGTGTGGTGTGTGTTTGGTGTGTGCTTGTGTGTGTGTGTGGTGTGCGTGTGTGTGTGTGTGTGGTGTTTGCCTGTGCCTGTGTGTGTGTGTGGTGTTTGCTTGTGCCTGTGCCTGTGTGTGTGTGTGGTGTTTGCTTGTGTCTGTGTGTATGTGGTGTTTGCTTGTGTGTGTGTGTGTGTGTGTGTGTGTGGTGTTTGCTTGTGTCTGTGCCTGTGCGTGTGTGGTGTTTGCTTGTGTCTGTGCCTGTGCGTGTGTGGTGTTTGCTTGTGTCTGTGCCTGTGTGTGTGGGTGTGTTTGCTTGTGTCTGTGCCTGTGTGTGTGGTGTTTGCTTGTGCGTGTGTGTGGTGTGTGCTTGTGTGTGTTGTGTGGTGTGTGCTTGTGTGTGTGTGGTGTTTGCTTGAGCCTGTGCCTGTGTGTGATGTGTGCTTGTGTCTGTGTGTGTGGTGTGTGCTTGTGTCTGTGCCTGTGTGTGTGGTGTTTGCTTGTGTGTGTGCCTTTGTGGTGTTGCTTGTGCCTGTGTGTTGTGTGTGCCTGTGTGTGATGTGTGTGTGTGCTTGTGTCTGTACCTGTGTGTATGTGTGCTTGTGTCTGTGTGTGCTTGTGTCTGTGTGTGGTGTGTGCTTGTGCCTGAGTGTGTGGTGTGTGCTTGTGTCTGTGTGTGGTGTGTGCTTGTGTCTGTGTGTGGTGTGTGTGTGTGCTTATGTCTGTGTGGTGTGTGTATGTGTGTGTGTATGCTTGTGTCTGTGTGTGTGTGCCTGTGTCTGTGTGTGTGTGTGTGCGCGCTTGTGTCTGTGTGTGATGTGTGCTTGTGTGTGTGCCTGTGTGTGTGGTGTGTGCTTGGGTCTGTGTGTGTGGTGTGTGCTTGGGTCTGTGTGTGTGGTGTGTGCTTGTGTCTGTGTGTGTGGTGTGTGCTTGTGTGTGTGGTGTGTGCTTGTGTCTGTGTGTGTTGTGTGTGGTGTGTGCTTGTGTGTGTTTGTGTTGTGTGCTTGTGTTTGTGTTGTGTGCTTGTGTGTGTGGTGTGTGTGTGTGTGTGGTGTGTGCTTGTGTCTGTGTGTGGTGTGTGTGTGTGCTTATGTCTGTGTGGTGTGTGTATGTGTGTGTGTGTGTATGCTTGTGTCTGTGTGTGTGTGCCTGTGTCTGTGTGTGTGCGCTTGTGTCTGTGTGTGATATGTGCTTGTGTGTGTGCCTGTGTGTGTGGTGTGTGCTTGTGCCTGTGTGTGTGGTGTGTGCTTGGGTCTGTGTGTGTGGTGTGTGCTTGGGTCTGTGTGTGTTGTGTGTGGTGTGTGCTTGGGTCTGTGTGTGTGGTGTGTGCTTGGGTCTGTGTGTGTGGTGTGTGCTTGTGTCTGTGTGTGTGGTGTGTGCTTGTGTGTGTGGTGTGTGCTTGTGTCTGTGTGTGTTGTGTGTGGTGTGTGCTTGTGTGTGTTTGTGTTGTGTGCTTGTGTTTGTGTTGTGTGCTTGTGTGTGTGGTGTGTGTGTGTGTGTGGTGTGTGCTTGTGTCTGTGTGTGGTGTGTGTGTGTGCTTATGTCTGTGTGGTGTGTGTATGTGTGTGTGTGTGTATGCTTGTGTCTGTGTGTGTGTGCCTGTGTCTGTGTGTGTGCGCTTGTGTCTGTGTGTGATATGTGCTTGTGTGTGTGCCTGTGTGTGTGGTGTGTGCTTGTGCCTGTGTGTGTGGTGTGTGCTTGGGTCTGTGTGTGTGGTGTGTGCTTGGGTCTGTGTGTGTTGTGTGTGGTGTGTGCTTGTGCGTGTGGTGTGTGCTTGTGTCTGTGTGTGTTGTGTGTGTGGTGTGTGCGTGTGGTGTGTCTTTGTGTGTGTGTTGCGTGCGTGTGGTGTGTCTTTGTGTGTGTGTTGCGTGTTTGTGTCTGTGCCTGTGTGTGTGGTGTTTGCTTGTGCCTGTGTGTGGTGTTTGCTTGTGCCTGTGCCTGTGTGTGTGTGTGTGTGGTGTTTGCTTGTGTTTGTATGTGAGTGTGTGGGGTTTGCTTGTGTCTGTGCCTGAGTGTGTGGTGTTGCTTGTGCCTGAGTGTGTGGTGTCTGCTTGTGTTTGTGTGTGTTTGTGTGTGCTTGTGTCTGTGTGTGGTGTGTGCTTGTGCCTGAGTGTGTGGTGCGTGCTTGTGTCTGTGTGTGGTGTGTGCTTGTGTCTGTGTGTGGTATGTGCTTGTGTCTGTGTGTGGTGTGTGTGTGTGCTTATGTCTGTGTGTGGTGTGTGTGTGTGCTTATGTCTGTGTGGTGTGTGTATCTGTGTGTGTGAGCTTCTCTGTGTGTGTGTGCGTGTGTGTGTGCGTGTGTGTGTGCTTGTGTCTGTGTGTGTGTGCCTGTGTCTGTGTGTGTGCGTGTGTGTGTGCTTGTGTCTGTGTGTGTGCCTGTGTCTGTGTGTGTGTCTGTGTGTGATGTGTGCTTGTGTCTGTGCCTGGGTGTGTGCTTGTGTCTGTGCCTGTGTGTGTGGGTATGTGCTTGTGTCTGTGCCTGTGTGTATGGGTGTGTGTGCTTGTGTCTGTGCCTGTGTGTGTGGTTGTGTGCTTATGTCTGTGCCTGTGTGTGTGGTGTGTGCTTGTGTCTGTGCCTGTGTGTGTGTGTGTGGGTGTTTGCTTGTGTCTGTGCCTGAGTGTGTGGGTGTGTGCTTGTGTGTATGATTGTGTTTGCTTGTGTCTGTACCTGAGTGTGTGGGTGTGTGCTTGTGTGTATGATTGTGTTTGCATGTGTCTGTGCCTGAGTGTGTGGTGTGTGCTTGTGTCTGTGTGTGCTTGTGTCTGTGTGTGGTGTGTGCTTGTGCCTGAGTGTGTGGTGTGTGCTTGTGTCTGTGCATGTGGTGTGCACTTGTGTCTGTGCGTGTGGTGTGTGCTTGTGTCTGTGCGTGTGGTGTGTGCTTGTGTCTGTGTGTGCTTGTGTCTATGTGTGTTGTGTGGTGTGTGCTTGTGTGTGTGGTGTGTGCTTGTGCATGTGATGTGTGCTTGTGTCTGTGTGTGTTGTGTGCTGGTGTGTGGTGTGTGCTGGTGCTTGTGTGTGTGGTGTGTGTTTGTGTGTGTGGTGTGTATGGTGTGTGTGTGTGGTGTGTCTGTGTGTGTGGTGCATCTTTGTGTGTGTGATGCATGTTTGTGTGTGTGATGCATGTTTGTGTGTGTTGCGGGTTTGTGTCTGTACCTGTGTGTGTGATGTTTGCTTGTGTCTGTGTCTGTGCCTATGTGTGGTGTTTGCTTGTGTCTGTGCCTGTGCGTGGTGTTTGCTTGTGTTTGTGCTTGTGTGTGGTGTTTGCTTGTGTTTGTGCCTGTGTGTGATGTTTGCTTGAGCCTGTGCCTGTGTGTGTGGGGGTGTGCTTGTGTCTCTGCCTGTGTGTGTGGGTGTGTGCTTGTGTCTGTGTCTGTGCCTGTGTGTGTGTGTGTGTGGTGTTTGCTTGTGTCTGTGCCTGTGCGTCTGTGGTGTTTGCCTGTGCGTCTGTGGTGTTTGCTTGTGCCTGTGCCTGTGTGTATGGGTGTGTTTGCCTGTGCCTGTGTGTGTGTGGTGTTTGCTTGTGTGTGTGTGGCATGTGCTTGTGTGTGGTGTGTGCTTGTGTGGTGTGTTTGGTGTGTGCTTGTGTGTGTGTGCGTGTGTGTGTGTGTGTGTGTGTGTGTGTGTGGTGTTTGCTTGTGCCTGTGTGTGTGTGTGGTGTTTGCTTGTGTCTGTGTGTGTGTGTGGTGTTTGCTTGTGTGTGTGTGTGTGGTGTTTGCTTGTGTCTGTGCCTGTGCGTGTGTGGTGTTTGCTTGTGTCTGTGCCTGTGTGTATGTGGTGTTTGCTTGTGTCTCTGCCTGTGTGTGTGGGTGTGTTTGCTTGTGTGTGTGCCTGTGTGTGTGGTGTTTGCTTGTGTGTGGTGTGTGCTTGTGTGTGTTGTGGTGTGTGCTTGTGTGTGTTGTGTGGTGTGTGCTTGTGTGTGTGTGTGGTGTTTGCTTGAGCCTGTGCCTGTGTGTGATGTGTGCTTGTGTCTGTGCCTGTGTGTGTGGGTAGGTTTTCATTTGTCTGTGCCTGTGTGTGTGGGTGTGTGCTTGTGTCTGTGTGTGTGGGTGTGTGCTTGTGTCTGTGCCTGTGTGTGTGTGTGTGTGTCGTGTTTGCTTGTGTCTGTGCTTGTGTGTGTGTGTCGTGTTTGCTTGTGTCTGTGCCTGTGTGTGTGTCGTGTTTGCTTGTGTCTGTGTGTGTGTGTGTGTCGTGTTTGCTTGTGTCTATGTGTGTGTGTGTGTGTGTGGTGTTTGCTTGTGTCTGTGTCTGTGTGTGTGTGTGTGTGTGGTGTTTGCTTGTGTCTGTGTCTGTGTGTGTGTGTGTGTGTGGTGTTTGCTTGTGTCTGTGTGTGTGTGTGTGTGGTGTTTGCTTGTGTCTGTGCCTGTGTGTGTGGTGTTTGCTTGTGTCTATGCCTGTGTGTATGTGGTGATTGCTTGTGTCTGTGCCTGTGTGTGTGTGTTTGCTTGTGTCTGTGCCTGTGTGTGATGTGTGCTTGTGTCTGTGCCTGTGTGTGATGTGTGCTTGTGTCTGTGCCTGTGTGTGGTGTGTGCTTGTGTCTGTGCCTGTGTGTGTGGGTAGGTTTGCATGTGTCTGTGCCTGTGTGTGTGGGTGTGTGCTTGTGCCTGTGTGTGCGTGTTTGCTTGTGCTTGTGCCTGTGCCTGTGTGTGTGTGTGTCGTGTTTGCTTGTGTCTGTGTGTGTGTGTATTTGTGTGTGTGGGTGTGGTGTTTGCTTATGTCTGTGCCTGTGTGTGTGGGTGTGTTTGCTTGTGTCTGAGCCTGTGTGTGTGTGGTGTTTGCTTGTGTCTGTGCCTGTGTGTGTGGTGTTTGCTTGTGTGTGTGCCTTTGTGGTGTTGCTTGTGCCTGTGTGTTGTGTGTGCCTGTGTGTGATGTGTGTGTGTGCTTGTGTCTGTACCTGTGTGTGTGTGCTTGTGTCTGTGTGTGCTTGTGTCTGTGTGTGGTGTGTGCTTGTGCCTGAGTGTGTGGTGTGTGCTTGTGTCTGTGTGTGGTGTGTGCTTGTGTCTGTGTGTGGTGTGTGCTTGTGTCTGTGTGTGGTGTGTGTGTGTGCTTATGTCTGTGTGGTGTGTGTATGTGTGTGTGTGTATGCTTGTGTCTGTGTGTGTGTGCCTGTGTCTGTGTGTGTGCGCTTGTGTCTGTGTGTGATATGTGCTTGTGTGTGTGCCTGTGTGTGTGGTGTGTGCTTGGGTCTGTGTGTGTGGTGTGTGCTTGTGTCTGTGTGTGTGGTGTGTGCTTGTGTGTGTGGTGTGTGCTTGTGTCTGTGTGTGTTGTGTGTGGTGTGTGCTTGTGTGTGTTTGTGTTGTGTGCTTGTGTTTGTGTTGTGTGCTTGTGTGTGTGGTGTGTGTGTGTGTGGTGTGTGCTTGTGTCTGTGTGTGGTGTGTGTGTGTGCTTATGTCTGTGTGGTGTGTGTATGTGTGTGTGTGTGTATGCTTGTGTCTGTGTGTGTGTGCCTGTGTCTGTGTGTGTGCGCTTGTGTCTGTGTGTGATATGTGCTTGTGTGTGTGCCTGTGTGTGTGGTGTGTGCTTGTGCCTGTGTGTGTGGTGTGTGCTTGGGTCTGTGTGTGTGGTGTGTGCTTGGGTCTGTGTGTGTTGTGTGTGGTGTGTGGTGTGTGCTTGTGTCTGTGTGTGTGGTGTGTGCGTGTGGTGTGTCTTTGTGTGTGTGTTGCGTGCGTGTGGTGTGTCTTTGTGTGTGTGTTGCGTGTTTGTGTCTGTGCCTGTGTGTGTGGTGTTTGCTTGTGCCTGTGTGTGGTGTTTGCTTGTGCCTGTGCCTGTGTGTGTGTGTGTGTGGTGTTTGCTTGTGTTTGTATGTGAGTGTGTGGGGTTTGCTTGTGTCTGTGCCTGAGTGTGTGGTGTTGCTTGTGCCTGAGTGTGTGGTGTCTGTGTGTGTTTGTGTGTGCTTGTGTCTGTGTGTGGTGTGTGCTTGTGCCTGAGTGTGTGGTGCGTGCTTGTGCCTGAGTGTGTGGTGCGTGCTTGTGTCTGTGTGTGGTGTGTGCTTGTGTCTGTGTGTGGTATGTGCTTGTGTCTGTGTGTGGTGTGTGTGTGTGCTTATGTCTGTGTGTGGTGTGTGTGTGTGCTTATGTCTGTGTGGTGTGTGTATATGTGTGTGTGAGCTTCTCTGTGTGTGTGTGCGTGTGGTGTGTGCTTGTGTCTGTGTGTGTGTGCGTGTGGTGTGTGCTTGTGTCTGTGTGTGTTGTGTGTGTGGTGTGTGCGTGTGGTGTGTCTTTGTGTGTGTGTTGCGTGCGTGTGGTGTGTCTTTGTGTGTGTGTTGCGTGTTTGTGTCTGTGCCTGTGTGTGTGGTGTTTGCTTGTGCCTGTGTGTGGTGTTTGCTTGTGCCTGTGCCTGTGTGTGTGTGTGTGTGGTGTTTGCTTGTGTTTGTATGTGAGTGTGTGGGGTTTGCTTGTGTCTGTGCCTGAGTGTGTGGTGTTGCTTGTGCCTGAGTGTGTGGTGTCTGCTTGTGTTTGTGTGTGTTTGTGTGTGCTTGTGTCTGTGTGTGGTGTGTGCTTGTGCCTGAGTTTGTGGTGCGTGCTTGTGTCTGTGTGTGGTGTGTGCTTGTGTCTGTGTGTGGTATGTGCTTGTGTCTGTGTGTGGTGTGTGTGTGTGCTTATGTCTGTGTGTGGTGTGTGTGTGTGCTTATGTCTGTGTGGTGTGTGTATATGTGTGTGTGAGCTTCTTTGTGTGTGTGTGCGTGTGTGTGTGCGTGTGTGTGTGCTTGTGTCTGTGTGTGTGTGCCTGTGTCTGTGTGTGTGCGTGTGTGTGTGCTTGTGTCTGTGTGTGTGCCTGTGTCTGTGTGTGTGTCTGTGTGTGATGTGTGCTTGTGTCTGTGCCTGGGTGTGTGCTTGTGTCTGTGCCTGTGTGTGTGGGTATGTGCTTGTGTCTGTGCCTGTGTGTATGGGTGTGTGTGCTTGTGTCTGTGCCTGTGTGTGTGGGTGTGTGCTTATGTCTGTGCCTGTGTGTGTGGTGTGTGCTTGTGTCTGTGCCTGTGTGTGTGTGTGTGGGTGTTTGCTTGTGTCTGTGCCTGAGTGTGTGGGTGTGTGCTTGTGTGTATGATTGTGTTTGCATGTGTCTGTGCCTGAGTGTGTGGTGTGTGCTTGTGTCTGTGTGTGCTTGTGTCTGTGTGTGGTGTGTGCTTGTGCCTGAGTGTGTGGTGTGTGCTTGTGTCTGTGCATGTGGTGTGCGCTTGTGTCTGTGCGTGTGGTGTGTGCTTGTGTCTGTGCGTGTGGTGTGTGCTTGTGTCTGTGTGTGCTTGTGTCTATGTGTGTTGTGTGGTGTGTGCTTGTGTGTGTGGTGTGTGCTTGTGCATGTGATGTGTGCTTGTGTCTGTGTGTGTTGTGTGCTGGTGTGTGGTGTGTGCTGGTGCTTGTGTGTGTGGTGTGTGTTTGTGTGTGTGGTGTGTATGGTGTGTGTGTGTGGTGTGTCTGTGTGTGTGGTGCATCTTTGTGTGTGTGATGCATGTTTGTGTGTGTGATGCATGTTTGTGTGTGTTGCGGGTTTGTGTCTGTACCTGTGTGTGTGATGTTTGCTTGTGTCTGTGTCTGTGCCTATGTGTGGTGTTTGCTTGTGTCTGTGCCTGTGCGTGGTGTTTGCTTGTGTTTGTGCTTGTGTGTGGTGTTTGCTTGTGTTTGTGCCTGTGTGTGATGTTTGCTTGAGCCTGTGCCTGTGTGTGTGGGTGTGTGCTTGTGTCTCTGCCTGTGTGTGTGGGTGTGTGCTTGTGTCTGTGCCTGTGTGTGTGTGTGTGTGGTGTTTGCTTGTGTCTGTGCCTGTGCGTCTGTGGTGTTTGCCTGTGCGTCTGTGGTGTTTGCTTGTGCCTGTGCCTGTGTGTATGGGTGTGTTTGCCTGTGCCTGTGTGTGTGTGGTGTTTGCTTGTGTGTGTGTGGCATGTGCTTGTGTGTGGTGTGTGCTTGTGTGGTGTGTTTGGTGTGTGCTTGTGTGTGTGTGCGTGTGTGTGTGTGTGTGTGTGTGTGTGTGGTGTTTGCTTGTGCCTGTGTGTGTGTGTGGTGTTTGCTTGTGTCTGTGTGTGTGTGTGGTGTTTGCTTGTGTGTGTGTGTGTGGTGTTTGCTTGTGTCTGTGCCTGTGCGTGTGTGGTGTTTGCTTGTGTCTGTGCCTGTGTGTATGTGGTGTTTGCTTGTGTCTCTGCCTGTGTGTGTGGGTGTGTTTGCTTGTGTCTGTGCCTGTGTGTGTGGTGTTTGCTTGTGTGTGGTGTGTGCTTGTGTGTGTGTGGGTGTGTTTGCTTGTGTCTGTGCCTGTGTGTGTGGTGTTTGCTTGTGTGTGGTGTGTGCTTGTGTGTGTGTGTGGTGTGTGCTTGTGTGTGTTGTGTGGTGTGTGCTTGTGTGTGTGTGTGGTGTTTGCTTGAGCCTGTGCCTGTGTGTGATGTGTGCTTGTGTCTGTGCCTGTGTGTGTGGGTAGGTTTTCATTTGTCTGTGCCTGTGTGTGTGGGTGTGTGCTTGTGTCTGTGTGTGTGGGTGTGTGCTTGTGTCTGTGCCTGTGTGTGTGTGTGTGTGTCGTGTTTGCTTGTGTCTGTGCTTGTGTGTGTGTGTCGTGTTTGCTTGTGTCTGTGCCTGTGTGTGTGTCGTGTTTGCTTGTGTCTGTGTGTGTGTGTGTGTCGTGTTTGCTTGTGTCTGTGTGTGTGTGTGTGTGTGTGGTGTTTGCTTGTGTCTGTGTCTGTGTGTGTGTGTGTGTGTGGTGTTTGCTTGTGTCTGTGTGTGTGTGTGTGTGTGGTGTTTGCTTGTGTCTGTGTGTGTGTGTGTGTGGTGTTTGCTTGTGTCTGTGTGTGTGTGTGTGTGGTGTTTGCTTGTGTCTGTGCCTGTGTGTGTGGTGTTTGCTTGTGTCTATGCCTGTGTGTATGTGGTGATTGCTTGTGTCTGTGCCTGTGTGTGTGTGTTTGCTTGTGTCTGTGCCTGTGTGTGTGTGTTTGCTTGTGTCTGTGCCTGTGTGTGATGTGTGCTTGTATCTGTGCCTGTGTGTGATGTGTGCTTGTGTCTGTGCCTGTGTGTGGTGTGTGCTTGTGTCTGTGCCTGTGTGTGTGGGTAGGTTTGCATGTGTCTGTGCCTGTGTGTGTGGGTGTGTGCTTGTGCCTGTGTGTGCGTGTTTGCTTGTGCTTGTGCCTGTGCCTGTGTGTGTGTGTGTCGTGTTTGCTTGTGTCTGTGTGTGTGTGTATTTGTGTGTGTGGGTGTGGTGTTTGCTTATGTCTGTGCCTGTGTGTGTGGGTGTGTTTGCTTGTGTCTGAGCCTGTGTGTGTGTGGTGTTTGCTTGTGTCTGTGCCTGTGTGTGTGGTGTTTGCTTGTGTGTGTGCCTTTGTGGTGTTGCTTGTGCCTGTGTGTTGTGTGTGCCTGTGTGTGATGTGTGTGTGTGCTTGTGTCTGTACCTGTGTGTGTGTGTGCTTGTGTCTGTGTGTGCTTGTGTCTGTGTGTGGTGTGTGCTTGTGCCTGAGTGTGTGGTGTGTGCTTGTGTCTGTGTGTGGTGTGTGCTTGTGTCTGTGTGTGGTGTGTGCTTGTGTCTGTGTGTGGTGTGTGTGTGTGCTTATGTCTGTGTGGTGTGTGTATGTGTGTGTGTGTATGCTTGTGTCTGTGTGTGTGTGCCTGTGTCTGTGTGTGTGTGTGTGTGCGCTTGTGTCTGTGTGTGATGTGTGCTTGTGTGTGTGCCTGTGTGTGTGGTGTGTGCTTGGGTCTGTGTGTGTGGTGTGTGCTTGGGTCTGTGTGTGTGGTGTGTGCTTGTGTCTGTGTGTGTGGTGTGTGCTTGTGTCTGTGTGTGTGGTGTGTGCTTGTGTGTGTGGTGTGTGCTTGTGTCTGTGTGTGTTGTGTGTGGTGTGTGCTTGTGTGTGTTTGTGTTGTGTGCTTGTGTGTGTGGTGTGTGTGTGTGTGTGGTGTGTGCTTGTGTCTGTGTGTGGTGTGTGTGTGTGCTTATGTCTGTGTGGTGTGTGTATGTGTGTGTGTGTGTATGCTTGTGTCTGTGTGTGTGTGCCTGTGTCTGTGTGTGTGCGCTTGTGTCTGTGTGTGATATGTGCTTGTGTGTGTGCCTGTGTGTGTGGTGTGTGCTTGTGCCTGTGTGTGTGGTGTGTGCTTGGGTCTGTGTGTGTGGTGTGTGCTTGGGTCTGTGTGTGTTGTGTGTGGTGTGTGCTTGTGTCTGTGTGTGTGGTGTGTGCGTGTGGTGTGTCTTTGTGTGTGTGTTGCGTGCGTGTGGTGTGTCTTTGTGTGTGTGTTGCGTGTTTGTGTCTGTGCCTGTGTGTGTGGTGTTTGCCTGTGCCTGTGTGTGTGTGTGTGTGGTGTTTGCTTGTGTTTGTATGTGAGTGTGTGGGGTTTGCTTGTGTCTGTGCCTGAGTGTGTGGTGTTGCTTGTGCCTGAGTGTGTGGTGTCTGTGTGTGTTTGTGTGTGCTTGTGTCTGTGTGTGGTGTGTGCTTGTGCCTGAGTGTGTGGTGCGTGCTTGTGCCTGAGTGTGTGGTGCGTGCTTGTGTCTGTGTGTGGTGTGTGCTTGTGTCTGTGTGTGGTATGTGCTTGTGTCTGTGTGTGGTGTGTGTGTGTGCTTATGTCTGTGTGTGGTGTGTGTGTGTGCTTATGTCTGTGTGGTGTGTGTATATGTGTGTGTGAGCTTCTCTGTGTGTGTGTGCGTGTGGTGTGTGCTTGTGTCTGTGTGTGTTGTGTGTGTGGTGTGTGCGTGTGGTGTGTCTTTGTGTGTGTGTTGCGTGCGTGTGGTGTGTCTTTGTGTGTGTGTTGCGTGTTTGTGTCTGTGCCTGTGTGTGTGGTGTTTGCTTGTGCCTGTGTGTGGTGTTTGCTTGTGCCTGTGCCTGTGTGTGTGTGTGTGTGGTGTTTGCTTGTGTTTGTATGTGAGTGTGTGGGGTTTGCTTGTGTCTGTGCCTGAGTGTGTGGTGTTGCTTGTGCCTGAGTGTGTGGTGTCTGCTTGTGTTTGTGTGTGTTTGTGTGTGCTTGTGTCTGTGTGTGGTGTGTGCTTGTGCCTGAGTTTGTGGTGCGTGCTTGTGTCTGTGTGTGGTGTGTGCTTGTGTCTGTGTGTGGTATGTGCTTGTGTCTGTGTGTGGTGTGTGTGTGTGCTTATGTCTGTGTGTGGTGTGTGTGTGTGCTTATGTCTGTGTGGTGTGTGTATATGTGTGTGTTAGCTTCTCTGTGTGTGTGTGCGTGTGTGTGTGCGTGTGTGTGTGCTTGTGTCTGTGTGTGTGTGCCTGTGTCTGTGTGTGTGCGTGTGTGTGTGCTTGTGTCTGTGTGTGTGCCTGTGTCTGTGTGTGTGCTTGTGTCTGTGTGTGTGCCTGTGTCTGTGCCTGGGTGTGTGCTTGTGTCTGTGCCTGTGTGTGTGGGTATGTGCTTGTGTCTGTGCCTGTGTGTATGGGTGTGTGTGCTTGTGACTGTGCCTGTGTGTGTGGGTGTGTGCTTATGTCTGTGCCTGTGTGTGTGGTGTGTGCTTGTGTCTGTGCCTGTGTGTGTGTGTGTGGGTGTTTGCTTGTGTCTGTGCCTGAGTGTGTGGGTGTGTGCTTGTGTGTATGATTGTGTTTGCATGTGTCTGTGCCTGAGTGTGTGGTGTGTGCTTGTGTCTGTGTGTGCTTGTGTCTGTGTGTGGTGTGTGCTTGTGCCTGAGTGTGTGGTGTGTGCTTGTGTCTGTGCATGTGGTGTGCGCTTGTGTCTGTGCGTGTGGTGTGTGCTTGTGTCTGTGCGTGTGGTGTGTGCTTGTGTCTGTGTGTGCTTGTGTCTATGTGTGTTGTGTGGTGTGTGCTTGTGTGTGTGGTGTGTGCTTGTGCATGTGATGTGTGCTTGTGTCTGTGTGTGTTGTGTGCTGGTGTGTGGTGTGTGCTGGTGCTTGTGTGTGTGGTGTGTGTTTGTGTGTGTGGTGTGTATGGTGTGTGTGTGTGGTGTGTCTGTGTGTGTGGTGCATCTTTGTGTGTGTGATGCATGTTTGTGTGTGTGATGCATGTTTGTGTGTGTTGCGGGTTTGTGTCTGTACCTGTGTGTGTGATGTTTGCTTGTGTCTGTGTCTGTGCCTATGTGTGGTGTTTGCTTGTGTCTGTGCCTGTGCGTGGTGTTTGCTTGTGTTTGTGCTTGTGTGTGGTGTTTGCTTGTGTTTGTGCCTGTGTGTGATGTTTGCTTGAGCCTGTGCCTGTGTGTGTGGGTGTGTGCTTGTGTCTCTGCCTGTGTGTGTGGGTGTGTGCTTGTGTCTGTGCCTGTGTGTGTGTGTGTGTGGTGTTTGCTTGTGTCTGTGCCTGTGCGTCTGTGGTGTTTGCCTGTGCGTCTGTGGTGTTTGCTTGTGCCTGTGCCTGTGTGTATGGGTGTGTTTGCCTGTGCCTGTGTGTGTGTGGTGTTTGCTTGTGTGTGTGTGGCATGTGCTTGTGTGTGGTGTGTGCTTGTGTGGTGTGTTTGGTGTGTGCTTGTGTGTGTGTGCGTGTGTGTGTGTGTGTGTGTGTGTGGTGTTTGCTTGTGCCTGTGTGTGTGTGTGGTGTTTGCTTGTGTCTGTGTGTGTGTGTGGTGTTTGCTTGTGTGTGTGTGTGTGGTGTTTGCTTGTGTCTGTGCCTGTGCGTGTGTGGTGTTTGCTTGTGTCTGTGCCTGTGTGTATGTGGTGTTTGCTTGTGTCTCTGCCTGTGTGTGTGGGTGTGTTTGCTTGTGTCTGTGCCTGTGTGTGTGGTGTTTGCTTGTGTGTGGTGTGTGCTTGTGTGTGTGTGGGTGTGTTTGCTTGTGTCTGTGCCTGTGTGTGTGGTGTTTGCTTGTGTGTGGTGTGTGCTTGTGTGTGTGTGTGGTGTGTGCTTGTGTGTGTTGTGTGGTGTGTGCTTGTGTGTGTGTGTGGTGTTTGCTTGAGCCTGTGCCTGTGTGTGATGTGTGCTTGTGTCTGTGCCTGTGTGTGTGGGTAGGTTTTCATTTGTCTGTGCCTGTGTGTGTGGGTGTGTGCTTGTGTCTGTGTGTGTGGGTGTGTGCTTGTGTCTGTGCCTGTGTGTGTGTGTGTGTGTGTCGTGTTTGCTTGTGTCTGTGCTTGTGTGTGTGTGTCGTGTTTGCTTGTGTCTGTGCCTGTGTGTGTGTCGTGTTTGCTTGTGTCTGTGTGTGTGTGTGTGTCGTGTTTGCTTGTGTCTGTGTGTGTGTGTGTGTGTGTGGTGTTTGCTTGTGTCTGTGTCTGTGTGTGTGTGTGTGTGTGGTGTTTGCTTGTGTCTGTGTGTGTGTGTGTGTGGTGTTTGCTTGTGTCTGTGTGTGTGTGTGTGTGGTGTTTGCTTGTGTCTGTGTGTGTGTGTGTGGTGTTTGCTTGTGTCTGTGCCTGTGTGTGTGGTGTTTGCTTGTGTCTATGCCTGTGTGTATGTGGTGATTGCTTGTGTCTGTGCCTGTGTGTGTGTGTTTGCTTGTGTCTGTGCCTGTGTGTGTGTGTTTGCTTGTGTCTGTGCCTGTGTGTGATGTGTGCTTGTGTCTGTGCCTGTGTGTGATGTGTGCTTGTGTCTGTGCCTGTGTGTGGTGTGTGCTTGTGTCTGTGCCTGTGTGTGTGGGTAGGTTTGCATGTGTCTGTGCCTGTGTGTGTGGGTGTGTGCTTGTGCCTGTGTGTGCGTGTTTGCTTGTGCTTGTGCCTGTGCCTGTGTGTGTGTGTGTCGTGTTTGCTTGTGTCTGTGTGTGTGTGTATTTGTGTGTGTGGGTGTGGTGTTTGCTTATGTCTGTGCCTGTGTGTGTGGGTGTGTTTGCTTGTGTCTGAGCCTGTGTGTGTGTGGTGTTTGCTTGTGTCTGTGCCTGTGTGTGTGGTGTTTGCTTGTGTGTGTGCCTTTGTGGTGTTGCTTGTGCCTGTGTGTTGTGTGTGCCTGTGTGTGATGTGTGTGTGTGCTTGTGTCTGTACCTGTGTGTGTGTGTGCTTGTGTCTGTGTGTGCTTGTGTCTGTGTGTGGTGTGTGCTTGTGCCTGAGTGTGTGGTGTGTGCTTGTGTCTGTGTGTGGTGTGTGCTTGTGTCTGTGTGTGGTGTGTGCTTGTGTCTGTGTGTGGTGTGTGTGTGTGCTTATGTCTGTGTGGTGTGTGTATGTGTGTGTGTGTATGCTTGTGTCTGTGTGTGTGTGCCTGTGTCTGTGTGTGTGTGTGTGTGCGCTTGTGTCTGTGTGTGATGTGTGCTTGTGTGTGTGCCTGTGTGTGTGGTGTGTGCTTGGGTCTGTGTGTGTGGTGTGTGCTTGGGTCTGTGTGTGTGGTGTGTGCTTGTGTCTGTGTGTGTGGTGTGTGCTTGTGTCTGTGTGTGTGGTGTGTGCTTGTGTGTGTGGTGTGTGCTTGTGTCTGTGTGTGTTGTGTGTGGTGTGTGCTTGTGTGTGTTTGTGTTGTGTGCTTGTGTTTGTGTTGTGTGCTTGTGTGTGTGGTGTGTGTGTGTGTGTGGTGTGTGCTTGTGTCTGTGTGTGGTGTGTGTGTGTGCTTATGTCTGTGTGGTGTGTGTATGTGTGTGTGTGTGTATGCTTGTGTCTGTGTGTGTGTGCCTGTGTCTGTGTGTGTGCGCTTGTGTCTGTGTGTGATATGTGCTTGTGTGTGTGCCTGTGTGTGTGGTGTGTGCTTGTGCCTGTGTGTGTGGTGTGTGCTTGGGTCTGTGTGTGTGGTGTGTGCTTGGGTCTGTGTGTGTTGTGTGTGGTGTGTGGTGTGTGCTTGTGTCTGTGTGTGTGGTGTGTGCGTGTGGTGTGTCTTTGTGTGTGTGTTGCGTGCGTGTGGTGTGTCTTTGTGTGTGTGTTGCGTGTTTGTGTCTGTGCCTGTGTGTGTGGTGTTTGCTTGTGCCTGTGTGTGGTGTTTGCTTGTGCCTGTGCCTGTGTGTGTGTGTGTGTGTGGTGTTTGCTTGTGTTTGTATGTGAGTGTGTGGGGTTTGCTTGTGTCTGTGCCTGAGTGTGTGGTGTTGCTTGTGCCTGAGTGTGTGGTGTCTGTGTGTGTTTGTGTGTGCTTGTGTCTGTGTGTGGTGTGTGCTTGTGCCTGAGTGTGTGGTGCGTGCTTGTGCCTGAGTGTGTGGTGCGTGCTTGTGTCTGTGTGTGGTGTGTGCTTGTGTCTGTGTGTGGTATGTGCTTGTGTCTGTGTGTGGTGTGTGTGTGTGCTTATGTCTGTGTGTGGTGTGTGTGTGTGCTTATGTCTGTGTGGTGTGTGTATATGTGTGTGTGAGCTTCTCTGTGTGTGTGTGCGTGTGTGTGTGCTTGTGTCTGTGTGTGTGTGTCTGTGTGTGTGCGTGTGTGTGTGCTTGTGTCTGTGTGTGTGCCTGTGTCTGTGTGTGTGTGTCTGTGTGTGATGTGTGCTTGTGTCTGTGCCTGGGTGTGTGCTTGTGTCTGTGCCTGTGTGTGTGGGTATGTGCTTGTGTCTGTGCCTGTGTGTATGGGTGTGTGTGCTTGTGTCTGTGCCTGTGTGTGTGGGTGTGTGCTTATGTCTGTGCCTGTGTGTGTGGTGTGTGCTTGTGTCTGTGCCTGTGTGTGTGTGTGTGGGTGTTTGCTTGTGTCTGTGCCTGTGTGTGTGGGTGTGTTTGCTTGTGTCTGTGCCTGTGTATGTGGGTGTGTTTGCTTGTGTCTGTGCCTGTGTGTGTGGGTGTGTTTGCTTGTGTCTGTGCCTGTGTGTGTGGGTGTGTTTGCTTGTGTCTGTGCCTGTGTGTGTGGGTGTGTTTGCTTGTGTCTGTGCCTGTGTATGTGGGTGTGTCTGCTTGTGTCTGTGCCTGTGTGCGTGTGGTGTTTGCTTGTGTCTGTGCCTGTGTGTGTGGGTGTGTGTGCTTGTGTTTGTGCCTGTGTGTGTGGGTGTGTGCTTGTGTTTGTGTCTGTGTGTGTGGGTGTGTTTGCTTGTGTCTGTGCCTGTGTGTGTGGGTGTGTGCTTGTGTCTGTGCCTGTGTGTGTGTGATGTTTGCTTGTGTCTGTGCCTGTGTGTGGGGAAGTGTGTGCTTGTGTTTGTGCCTGTGTGTGTGGGTGTGTGCTTGTGTCTGTGCACGTGTGCTTGTGTCTGTGCGTGTGGGTGTGTTTGCTTGTGTCTGTGCGTGTGGGTGTGTTTGCTTGTGCCTGTGTGCTTGTGCCTGTGCCTGTGTGTGTGGTGTGTGCCTGTGTATGGGTGTATGTGTGTGCTTATGTCTATGTGTGTATGTGCTTGTGTCTGTGTCTGTGTGTGTGATGTGTGCTTGTGCCTGTGCCTGTCTGTGTGGGTGTGTTTGCTTGTGTCTGTGCCTGTGTGTGAATGTGTGCACGCGCTTGTGCCTGTGTGTGGAAAGTTGGGTCGAGCTGGGTGCCACTGCTCTCCTGTTGGGTGCTTAGTAGGAATCAGAGGAAAATGAACTCATTGTTAATCTTAATTCTAATTGACAAATAAATGCATTCTGTATTTTGCTGACTTGGAATGGAATTAAATAATTGTTAACTCTACTATTTATGTATCCAAATGAGCACAAATAATCTGCTATTTTCTGGGATCCTGTACCCACCAGCACATTCACTGCCTCGCTTAAAACCAAATAATCTGAGGATTTCTCCCAGAACCAATTGCTTGTGAGCACAGAAATAGGAACATTGAGGGGTTTTACTCCATCCTGAGAATCGGTGACCTTCACCCTAAAGTATTGATAGAGATGCATTTGGAGATAGTGGATGCATTGGTGACCATCCTTCCAAATTCGATGAATTCTGCAGTGGTGCTTGCAGAGTGGAAGGTTCTGAATGCAGCCAAACTGTCTTCAGATGGAAGGGAGAGAGAAAACGGAACTGCAGACCACCCTTTTCCAGCACCCCACACTCGACTTAATTTCCAGCATCTGCAGTCCTCATTTTCGCCTGCCTTCACCTATCCCCACTTCACCACCCTGCCCCTGCCACCCCCTTTATCTGCAGCTATCCCCACACCCATCCTCAGTCCTGAAGAAGGGGTTACACCGGAAGTGTTGAATTCTCCACCTCCTGATGCTGCCTGGCTTGCTGTGTTCTTCCAGCCTCCTGCCTGTCTATTTTGGGTTTCAGCATCTGCAGTTTCTTTTTGTTTCACATCAAAGATTATTGCAGAAATAAAGACTCATGATGTAGAGGTAACATATTGGCGTGGTTCGAAATTTGACTGGCTAACAGGAGGCAGAGAATAGGAATAGATGGGTCCTTCTCAGACTGGCAAGATGTAACAAATGGTGTGTCACAGGGTTCACCTGTTGACAATGTGTATATAAATCAGTTGGATAAAGGGATGGAAGTGCTTCTTCACCAAATTTGCTGATGACTCAAAGATAGGAAAGTAAGTTGTGAAGAGAACATAAGCAGGTTACAGAGAGGTGTAGATTGGTTAGATTAGTAGGCAAAGATCTCGCAAGTCAAATATAAGGTGGGAAAATTGAAATTGTCCATTTTGGCAGGAAGACTATAGAACAAAGCATATTATCTAAATGGTGAGAGATTGCAGAGCTCTAAAATACAGTGTGATCTGGGTGTCCCTGTGCTTTAATCACAGAAGGTTAGGATGCAGGTAGAGCAAGTAATCACGAAGCTAATAAAATGTGTTTTATTGCGAAGGGAATTAAAGGTCAGAGTCGGGAGGTTATACATCAATTACAAACAACATTGGTGAGAGCAGATCTGGAGGGCTGTGGACAGGATTGGTTTCTTATTTAAATGTAAAGGTAAATGTGCTGGAAGCAGTTCAGTCAAGGGTCATCCAACTAGTGCCTAGAATGTGTGGTTTGTGTTATGAGGAAAGGTTAGACAAACCAGTCTTGTTTCAGCTGGAGTTTAGTAGAACAAGAGGCACCTTGTTAAAAGTCACACAACACCAGGTTATAGTCTAACAGCTTTGTTTGGAAGCACTAGCTTTCGGAGCGACGCTCCTTCGTCAGGTGGTTCGGAGCAGTGCTTCGAAATGCTAGAGCTTCCCATTAAACCTGTTGGACTATAACCTGGTGCTGTGTGATTTTTAACTTTGTCCACCCCAGTCCAATGCTGGCACCTCCAAACCAAGAGGAACCTTGATTGAAATACATAAGATCTTGAGGGGTCTTGTGGAGAGAATCATGTGGTCACCTATTTTACATAGAGAAGTGTGCTTTTTCTTTTCCCTGAGCATGAAGAGACTTTGGAACACGCACTGAGAAGGTATTGGAAACAGGATCTCTCAATATTTTTAAGGCAGAAGTTTTTGCAGGTCCTTCTTCAGCAAGGAAGCGAAAAGTTATCAGGAATTTAGATGTGGTGGAGAAACCAGTCAATGGATAGGTAAAAAGAATGAGGGTGTGGGGGCTGATTCAGGAGGGAGGATGAGTGACCGATGGGAAAGGGAGGAAGGACATGAGTGAATGGGGAAGGATGTGTAGAGACCGGATATTGGAGAGGGAGAGGGCAGTTGAGTGGGGATGAAAGGGAGTGAAACATAAATTTCTAACAGGGCTGGACAAACTAGATGCAGGGAAGATGTTTAAAACCAGAGAACACCATGCCATGGTACAGGACTGAGAGGAGAAAAGATAGTGAAGCTGTGAAATTCTCGACACCGAAGGCTGTGACGATATGTCAGTGAACATCTTCAAGAAACCGATCTTACAGACATCAAAGGATATGGGGAGAAAGCGGGAATGTGGTGAAAAGATAGAGGATGAGTTATCATAATGAGGACCGCAACAGGCTGAATGGCCTCCTCATGCTTGGACTAGTGTCAGAATCCTGCTCCTTAGCCATGTACCAATCTCTAGTGGCTCCTTGTCTTTCAATTTAAACAGCAGGCCTGTGACCTACAGGGCAGCAGTGTTATTCACCCTCCAATATGCACTGGAGGCATGGACACTTTGAACCCCCTCACTAGTGCTGATGCACCCAGAAAATCTGGCACATCCTATGGCAGGGTAAATGCTTCAATATCAGTGCCCTCTCTCAGACCAGCACCCCTGCTATTGGGCACTGGTTACTGTCAATCAACTGCATTGTGCGGACTACTTCATCCCCTGGCCTGACTCAACACTTTCAAAACCCACTCTCTACTCTTTTTGGCATGGCAAGTCAAAGGATTGACAAGGACGTTGCCATGGTTGGAGGGTTTGAGCTATAGGGAGAGGCTGATTGGCTGGGGTTGTTTTCCCTGGAGCGTCAGAGGCTGAGGGGTGACCTTATAGAGGTTTATAAAATCATGAGGGACATGGATAGGATAAATAGACAAGGATTTTTTTTCCTGGAGTGGGGTAGTCCAGAACTAACAGGTATAGGCTTAGGGTTAGAGGGGAAATACTTAAAAGAGATCCATGGAGTAACTTTTTGACACAGAGGGTGGTGCATGTATGGAATGAGCTACCAGAGGAAGTGGTGGAGGTTGGTACAATTACAACATTTAAAAGGCATCTGGATGGGTATATGAATACGAAGGGTTTGGAGGGATATGGGCCGGGTGCTGGCAGGTGGGACTAGATTGGGTTGGGATATCTGGTCAGTATGGGCGAGTTGGACCGAAGGGTCTGTTTCCATGCTGTACATCTCTAATGACTCTATGACTCTAAGTGGTTACCAGGAGGGTACAGGGAAAATCAAGGATGTCTTCAAAGCCTTTTGAAAAAGCATTGATGCCCCCACTGACTCTTGGAAAGCTCTAGTGCAAGGCTGGACAGTAACTGTGGTTCCAGCATCCAGCCTGCAATTTGCCAAGCCTCCCACCCATCAAACATCACCTCGCCTTTCCCCAAAACCCACAGCAGGGGTTGCAGAACCAGGACTGGACTATTTCCTCACGTCCGTGTAGTGGGAGAAAGTGATCTTCAAACATACAAACAACGAACAAAGTCGCTCACTCAGCCCTTCGAACTTGCTCTGCCATTCAATCAATTCGCAGTTGATCTGATTGTAAACTCACCTCTACATTCCTGCATTCCCCCTGATAATCTTTCATCCCCTTGGTCATCACCGAATCCATCTCCCTCTGCCTTAAAAAGATCGAAAGATTCTGTATCCACTGCCTTTTGAGGAAATCAATTCAAAAGACACAACCTTCAGAGAGAGAAAGGTTTCCACTGTTTTATTTTTAAAGTACGACCCCTCATTCTAGAATTTCCCACAAGAGTAAACATAATTTCTTGATCCTAAGGGCAAGTTGTAAGGTTCTGTACGAATCTGAGTCTTTCCTACTTTCAAAGCGTTCATTGCTTCCACACCCATGAATGAAATTAAAAGTTTTGAACAAATAGCTGTCAGTGATTAATTGAAATGCTGATACCTGCTGGGACTATGTTGTTCTATATCGAACTGCAGCAGGTAACACTATTAAGGTGAGCTCACAGCTCCGCCTGGTTTGCTCCTGCTGTTTAAAATAATGAACACCAGAGCAAAAAGAGCTTGCGTGAAGGATTGTTAATGCACTACAATCTGGGTCATGGTGAAAGGGGAAAGAAGGCAGTGAGACGTTTGTGGAGGAAATTATGCAGGCGCAGGTTGATCTACTGCACAGTGCAAAGCCAGCTCGTTACTAAAACAGTCAGTGTCAATGTGACATGTTCCAGCCCTCACACTGTTTGTACACAGCATGATTTGGAGATGCCGGTGTTGAACTGGGGTGTACAAAGTTAAAAATCACACAACACTCCGAAAGCTCCGAAAGCTCGTGTGCTTCCAATTAAACCTGTTGGACTATAACCTGGTGTTGTGTGATTTTTAACTTTGTACACAGCATGTTGGGAATCTGTCACTCCTCCCATCTGAAGGCTGTTACTTTCAAATTCTAACAATTAAAACTGAAAAACATATTTCACAGAAAGGGGCTTTTTTTATTATAATATTCTCCAATCTGCTAACAGGCAGACAGAGACAGCTAATTGGGGCAATTGTATTTGTTGGGGCCATTGAATTGTCCAGACTTTCGCCCCAACAAGTCCACACCGACCCGCCGAAGCGCATCCCACCCATACCCCTACATTTACCCCTTACCTAACACTATGGGCAATTTAGCATGGACAATTCACCTGACCTGCACATCTTTGGATTGTGGGAGGAAACCCACGCAGACACGGGGAGAACGTGCAAACTCCACACAGTCAGTCGCCTGAGGCGGGATGTGAACCCGGGTCTCTGGCGCTGTGAGGCAGCAGTGCTAACCACTGTGCCACCGTGCCGCCCACTTTATCAGACAGATACTTGTGCCAGATAGCAATCAGCAACCATGCCAGCAATGCTCACCTCCTGAGAAAGTTCCAGCTCCCAGTATCCTGATCAAACAGTCCGAAAGGGCAATAGGATTGTACCTGATTCTCTGGAACTGCCTAAATTAATGTTTAAATATAAGCTTGTGACTTCTGCAGAACTTTCTGCTTGTGTCTTAAGTTTGTGAAGGTAAGGTGTGGGCAGGATCCAGGTGTGCAGCTTTTTCTCACTTTGTGGCCAGGCTTGTCAGTTGGGGCCGGACTCAAACTCGCATGAGCAGCCCTGTTACCAAGCCCACAAACAAGAGCCTGCTGCTGCCTCTGAAAGCTGTGGCTGGTTTCTGTCCACCTTAGAACCCAGATTTCCAAATAATAACAATATATCAAGGATAAATTTTCATCCCTGACCTCTGTCTTGCTTTTCAATAAACGGTTATATAGTTCCTCCGAGAGAACAGTAAAGGGACAATGACCTAATGGCCTCTTTCTGTGCTGCTGGTTTTCATCCTGTTTATGGGTCATACTGTTTGGAAATTTCCTGCAGCATCTGCCTCAGACCCTGCACTGTTCCCACTTTGTTGGATCAGATGTAAATCTCTTTGGCACCTCTTGATATTCTAAGTTGAAGAAATTGGAAACTTTAATTCGGGATAGAGAGACAGACTGTTTGAGGGTGTGGGTCTATGGCCAAAAGAAGAACAGAGAAAGAGGGAACTCCAACACTGCCATCAGTCGGACAAACAATGGGGCGGCATGGTGGCTCAGTGGTTAGCACTGCTGCCTCACAACGCAAGGGACCCAGGTTCGATTCCAGCCTTGGGCGACTGACTGTGTGGAGTTTGCACGTTCTCCTTGTGTCTGCGTGGGTTTCCTCCGGGTGCTCCGGTTTCCTCCCACAGTCCAAAGATATGCAGGTTAGGTGAATGGGCCATGCTAAATTGCCCCTAGTGTTAGGTGCATTGGTCAGAGGGAAATGGGTCTGGGTGGGTTACTCTTCGGAGGGTCAGTGTGGACTGGTTGGGCCGAAGGGCCTGTTTCCACACTGTAGGGAATCTAATCTACTCTAATGGATCAGAAAATTAAAAATCACACAACACCAGGTTATAGTCCAACAGGTTTAATTGGAAGCACGCTAGCTTTCGGAGCGACGCTCCTTCATCTGGTGATAGTCTATCACTATCACCTGATGAAGGAGCGTCGCTCTGAAAGCTACTGTGCTTCCAATTAAACCTGTTGGACTATAACCTGGTGTTGTGTGATTTTTAACTTTGTACACCCCAGTCCAACACTGGCATCTCCGAATCAGGATCAGAAAATGGTTGAGATCGGGAATAGTGGAGGGAGGGTGTGTCCCCAAAAAGGAGACCGTGTCTCTGAGACAGGAGTTGAATTAAGACTGCTGTCTCTGAGCCTGAGGGCACCTTTAGAATTAAGAGAAGATGGAAATACGAGTTACACTCAATAGATTAACTTTTGTCACTCTGCCATCAAGCAGACAATTAAAAACTAAGCCAAAGCTGCATCAACTCTCCTATCAAGATTTAGTGATAGGTTCAGCTCCACTGTCAGGGCAACAGAAGTCCACAGCCTGATTGTACCCAGTTCCAGAGGACAGTCAAGGACACACCAAAACAAGCACTGACTGGAACTAGCTCAACATTGTCTCAGAAGCTTATACACAAATGTGGTTAAAACTGGGAGCAGGAACTGGAGCATCTAATGCAGTTTGGTAGAAGCAACATGGAGAGACAATACAGGCTCAATGGTACAACGCTGAGGGGAGGACAGGAACAGAGGGAGCTTGGGTTCATGTACATGACTCTCTGAAGGTGGCCAGGCAAGTGGAAATGTTGTTTCGAAGGCTTATGAAATCCTTGGGTTTATAAATAGAGGCAAAGAGTATACAGCAAAGAAATGATGCTTGACAAATCCTTAGGAGTTTGTATTGGAGTATGTTTGGAGTATGTTTGGAGTTTGTTTGGAGTATGTTTGGAGTTTGTATTGGAGTATGTTTGGAGTATGTTTGGAGTTTGAATTGGAGTATGTTTGGAGTTTGCATTGGAGTATGTTTGGAGTATGTTTGGAGTATGTTTGGAGTTTGTATTGGAGTATGTTTGGAGTTTGTATTGGAGTATGTTTGGAGTATGTTTGGAGTTTGCATTGGAGTATGTTTAGAGTATGTTTGGAGTTTGTATTGGAGTATGTTTGGAGTTTGTATTGGAGTATGTTTGGAGTTTGTATTGGAGTATGTTTGGAGTATGTTTGGAGTTTGCATTGGAGTATGTTTGGAGTTTGTATTGGAGTATGTTTGGAGTATGTTTGGAGTTTGTATTGGAGTATGTTTGGAGTTTGTATTGGAGTATGTTTGGAGTATATTTGGAGTATGTTTGGAGTTTGCATTGGAGTATGTTTGGAGTTTGAATTGGAGTATGTTTGGAGTATGTTTGGAGTTTGTATTGGAGTATGTTTGGAGTTTGTATTGGAGTATGTTTGGAGTATATTTGGAGTATGTTTGGAGTTTGCATTGGAGTATGTTTGGAGTTTGAATTGGAGTATGTTTGGAGTATGTTTGGAGTTTGTATTGGAGTATGTTTGGAGTTTGTATTGGAGTATGTTTGGAGTATGTTTGGAGTATGTTTGGAGTATGTTTGGAGTTTGTATTGGAGTATGTTTGGAGTATGTTTGGAGTTTGTATTGGAGTATGTTTGGAGTATGTTTGGAGTTTGAATTGGAGTATGTTTGGAGTATGTTTGGAGTATGTTTGGAGTTTGTATTGGAGTTTGTATTGGAGTATGTTTGGAGTTTGTATTGGAGTATGTTTGGAGTTTGTATTGGAGTATGTTTGGAGTATGTTTGGAGTTTCAATTGGAGTATGTTTGGAGAATGTTTGGAGTTTGCATTGGAGTATGTTTGGAGTATGTTTGGAGTTTGTATTGGAGTATGTTTGGAGTATGTTTGGAGTTTGAATTGGAGTATGTTTGGAGTATGTTTGGAGTATGTTTGGAGTTTGCATTGGAGTATGTTTGGAGTATGTTTGGAGTATATTTGGAGTTTGTATTGGAGTATGTTTGGAGTATGTTTGGAGTTTGTATTGGAGTTTGTATTGGAGTATGTTTGGAGTATGTTTGGAGTTTGTATTGGAGTATGTTTGGAGTATGTTTGGAGTTTGCATTGGAGTATGTTTGGAGTATGTTTGGAGTATGTTTGGAGTTTGTATTGGAGTATGTTTGGAGTATGTTTGGAGTTTGTATTGGAGTATGTTTGGAGTTTGTATTGGAGTATATTTGGAGTATGTTTGGAGTTTGCATTGGAGTATGTTTGGAGTATGTTTGGAGTTTGTATTGGAGTATGTTTGGAGTTTGTATTGGAGTATGTTTGGAGTATGTTTGGAGTATGTTTGGAGTTTGAATTGGAGTATGTTTGGAGTTTGCATTGGAGTATGTTTGGAGTATGTTTGGAGTATGTATTGGAGTATGTTTGGAGTTTGTATTGGAGTATGTTTGGAGTATGTTTGGAGTATGTTTGGAGTTTGCATTGGAGTATATTTGGAGTATGTTTGGAGTTTGTATTGGAGTATGTTTGGAGTTTGTATTGGAGTATGTTTGGAGTTTGCATTGGAGTTTGCATTGGAGTTTGCATTGGAGTTTGCATTGGAGTATGTTTGGAGTATGTTTGGAGTATGTTTGGAGTTTGAATTGGAGTATGTTTGGAGTATGTTTGGAGTTTGCATTGGAGTATGTTTGGAGTATGTTTGGAGTATGTTTGGAGTTTGTATTGGAGTATGTTTGGAGTTTGTATTGGAGTATGTTTGGAGTATGTTTGGAGTATGTTTGGAGTATGTTTGGAGTTTGCATTGGAGTATGTTTGGAGTATGTTTGGAGTTTGTATTGGAGTATGTTTGGAGTATGTTTGGAGTTTGTATTGGAGTATATTTGGAGTATGTTTGGAGTTTGTATTGGAGTATGTTTGGAGTTTGTATTGGAGTATGTTTGGAGTTTGTATTGGAGTATGTTTGGAGTATGTTTGGAGTTTGTATTGGAGTATATTTGGAGTATGTTTGGAGTTTGTATTGGAGTATATTTGGAGTATGTTTGGAGTTTGTATTGGAGTATGTTTGGAGTTTGTATTGGAGTATGTTTGGAGTTTGTATTGGAGTATATTTGGAGTATGTTTGGAGTTTGTATTGGAGTATATTTGGAGTATGTTTGGAGTTTGTATTGGAGTATGTTTGGAGTTTGTATTGGAGTATGTTTGGAGTATGTTTGGAGTTTGTATTGGAGTATGTTTGGAGTATGTTTGGAGTTTGTATTGGAGTATATTTGGAGTATGTTTGGAGTTTGTATTGGAGTATGTTTGGAGTTTGTATTGGAGTATGTTTGGAGTTTGCATTGGAGTTTGCATTGGAGTTTGCATTGGAGTTTGCATTGGAGTATGTTTGGAGTATGTTTGGAGTTTGAATTGGAGTATGTTTGGAGTATGTTTGGAGTTTGCATTGGAGTATGTTTGGAGTATGTTTGGAGTATGTTTGGAGTTTGTATTGGAGTATGTTTGGAGTTTGTTTGGAGTATGTTTGGAGTTTGTATTGGAGTATGTTTGGAGTATGTTTGGAGTATGTTTGGAGTTTGCATTGGAGTATGTTTGGAGTATGTTTGGAGTTTGTATTGGAGTATGTTTGGAGTATGTTTGGAGTTTGTATTGGAGTATGTTTGGAGTTTGTATTGGAGTATATTTGGAGTATGATTGGAGTATATTTGGAGTATGTTTGGAGTTTGCATTGGAGTATGTTTGGAGTATGTTTGGAGTATGTTTGGAGTTTGTATTGGAGTATGTTTGGAGTATGTTTGGAGTTTGCATTGGAGTATGTTTGGAGTATGTTTGGAGTATGTTTGGAGTTTGTATTGGAGTATGTTTGGAGTTTGTATTGGAGTATGCTTGGAGTTTGTATTGGAGTATGTTTGGAGTTTGTATTGGAGTATGTTTGGAGTATGTTTGGAGTATGTTTGGAGTTTGTATTGGAGTATGTTTGGAGTATGTTTGGAGTTTGAATTGGAGTATGTTTGGAGTATGTTTGGAGTTTGTATTGGAGTATGTTTGGAGTTTGAATTGAAGTATGTTTGGAGTATGTTTGGAGTTTGAATTGGAGTATGTTTGGAGTATGAATTGGAGTATGTTTGGAGTATGTTTGGAGTTTGTATTGGAGTATGTTTGGAGTATGTTTGGAGTTTGAATTGGAGTATGTTTGGAGTATGTTTGGAGTATGTTTGGAGTATGTTTGGAGTTTGTATTGGAGTATGTTTGGAGTTTGAATTGGAGTATGTTTGGAGTATGTTTGGAGTATGTTTGGAGTTTGTATTGGAGTATGTTTGGAGTATGTTTGGAGTATGTTTGGAGTATTGCGTTCAGTCTGGGCACTTTATTTCAAGAATGATGATAAAACCCTGGGAGAGTGCAAAGGACATTTGCTAGAATGATAGCAGGGATAAAGGGGATAAAATCATGAGGGGCATGGATCAGATGAATGCACACAGTCTTTTTCCCAGCAATGGGGAATTGAAAACTAGAGGGCATAGGGGTAAGGTGAGAGGGGAAAGATTTAAGAAGGACCTGAGGGCAACTTCTTCACACAGAGAATGGTGCATATATTGAATGGGCTGCCAGAGAAAGTGATTGAGGTAGGTGCAGTAGGGCCATTTAAAAACCTTTTGGATAGGTACATGGATGGGAAGGGTTTGGAGGGATATGGACCACATGTGGGCAATTGGAACTAGCCAAGTGGGCATCATGGGCTGAAGGGCCTGTTTCCATGCTGTATTACTCTGTGACTCTACGACTATAAATTAGACTTGTTCTTCTTGGAGAAGAGACGATTAAGAGGTAATCTTATTGAGGTGTTCAATATTATCAACAATATTCTATTTCCACTAGTTGGTATGTCAGTAATTAGGGGTCACAACTTCAAGATTGTCAGCAATAGAGTGAGTGAGATGAAGACAAATTTCTTTATTTCGAAAGTTGTCAGGATTTGGAATGTGATGTCTGGGAGAGTGGTGGAGCCAGATTCCACAGGAAGTTTCAAAAGGGAAGTGAATTTAGAGGGTTCCAGAAATAGGGCTGGAGAGAGGGACTAACTGGGTAGGTCTTTTGGGAGCTGGTACAGACACAATGGGTAAAATGAAAAACTCTATGATTCCACGATTACGTTCTTATTAGAGTAAAAGGTAAGGCTGGGAAGATTAGAGAGCAATGAATGAATAAAGATATTAAGGTTTTAGTCAAGAATAAAAAAGAATCATAGATTAGATTTTAACAACTGGGTTCAAACAAATCTCTTGAATGGTATAAAGAGGGTAGGGAAATTCTTCAGAGGGAGATCAGGAAGGCAAAGAGAAGCTATGTGATAGCCATGGAAAATAAGGTTAGGGATAATCCAAAGAGATCCTAGAAGTACATTAACAACTAGAGAGAGAGAGAGAGAGAGAGTATGGCCCCTGAAAGATCAAAGAGGTTGTCTTTGTGTTGAACCTTAGGAAATGGGAGAGATATCAAATGAATAGTTTGCATCAGTTTTTTTTCTGTGGAGGAAGAAATGGAGACTCGAGAACTCAAGGAAATAAATTGCAGAGAGATCATGATCAATTAGGACAATGGGCTGAGGAGTGGCAAATAGTTTAATTTGGATCAATGCAAGGTAAAACAAACAAAAACAAGACTTATACAATTAAAAGTAGGGCCTTGGGCAATGTTGTAGATCAGACCTAGGCTATCAGTGACATAGTTCTTCCAAGTTTGCATCACATATGGATATGGTGGCTCAAGAGGCATTTGGCATGCGTGCATTCATTGCTCAGGGTGTGGGGTGCTGGAAAAGCACAACAGATCAGGCAGCATCCGAGGAGCAGGATTAGATTAGATTCCCTACAGTGTGGAAACAGTTCACACCAACCATCCGAAGAGCAACCCACCCAGACCCATTCCCCTACGTTTATCCCTGACTAATGCACCTAACACTACAGCCAATTTAGCATGGCCAATTGACCTTCACATCTTTGGACTGTGCGAGGAAACCCACACAGACATGGGGAGAACTTGCAAACTCCACATAGGCAGTTGCCCGAGGCAGGAATTGAATCCAGGTCCCTGGCACTGTTGGGCAGCAGTGTTAACCACTGAGCCACCATGGCCACTGTGCCACACTTAGAGTTGACATTTTGGGCAAGACACGCACACACTCTCCTACAGACACATACACTCACGCAAGCTCTCTCTCGTACGCTCACACATACGCTCATACATACAGACCCACACACACACACGCACTCTCTCACAAACGTATACCCCTTTATACTCCCACTCACACACATACACACACTCTCACACAGACACTCATAACACCACACCACCCCCACACATACCCACATGCACACACACATAAATGTTTGTGGGGTGAATTTGTACTTAACAGAATTACATTTTATTTTGCTCAAAAACTGCATGAATCCATGGAAGATTCTGTAAATCCCTTTTTTAGATTAGAATCAGTCTGACCATTGGGGCACGGACACGGCTTCACACCTTCAATGCATTTATCTGGGCCAACAATGCACCTATTGTTAAAGTTCACTTGAGAGTGGAACTTTAAATTCTGTGATTTACATATGAAAGAAATGAAACTAACATGCCCATTCTAACAGATGAGAGATTTTACAAACAACCCAGGTCTTTTTCAGTTACATCACACTGTAGTTTGAGATTATGGTAAGCATGGACTGGTTGGACCGAAGGGTCTGTTTCCATGCTGTATGACTCTATGACTCTATAATTATATACATCCTGTGTTTGTTTGTTTGTTATATTAAAATGCAGCACCTCACATTCTAGAATTTCCTCCCTGTATCTCACCACCATCTTCGGTCACCCACCAACATCTTTTGCTTTGTTTTGATCCTGATATTGTGATCACATCACACCTTGGAATTCTGTTTGATTTTGAAGGCTCTGTACAGATGCAACATTGCTGTATGTGGATGCACATTCGACAGTCAATGTAATTCCAATGCAGCGGCTTCATATGTTGCATTAAATTCCCTTGTGCATATTTTTTCAAAGCACAATATCAATTCTTCCAGGAGGGGAAGGGAGAAAGTTAATGAGAATTCGAATTAAAAATTTTCATGCTGAAGGGCTGAGGGGAGACAGATGGAGTTTAAGTTAGATAAATATGAGGTGTTACATTTTGTTAGGGCAAATCAGGACAGGACTTACACAGTTAATGGTAGAGCCCTGGGGAGTGTTGCTGAACAAAGAGACCTTAGGGTACAAGTCCATAGTTCTTGAAAATGGAGTCGCAGATAGACAGGGTAGTGAAGAAAACATTTGGTAGGCTTGCCTTTATTAGTCAGTGAATAGAGTGAGGACGAAAGTGAGGAGAGCGCTTCATAGAACATCTCCGGGACACCCGCACCAACCAATTCCACTGCCCGTGGCTCAACATTTCAACTCCCCCTCACACTCTGCCGAGGACATGGTGGTCCTGGGCCTTCTCCATCGCCACTCCCTTACCAGCCAACGCCTGGAGGAAGAACACCTTATCTGCCACCTCGGACCCTCCAACCCCACAGCATCAATGTGGACTTCACCAGTTTCCTCATTTCCCCTCTTCTCACCTTCTCCCAGTTCCAATCTTCCAGCTCAGCACCATCCTCATGATCTCTTCAACCTGCCAATTGCCCTTCCCGCCTATCCAGTCCAATCTCCCCTCCGCTCTATCACCTTCACCCCTACCTCCATCCACCTATTGCACTCTCAGCTACCTCCCCCCCAGCCCCACCCCCCTCTCATTTATCTCTCCACCTCCTCAGACTCCCAGCCTCATTCCTGTTGAAGGGCTTTTGCCCAAATCGTCGATTCTCCTGCTCCTCAGATGCTGCCTGACCTGCTGTGCTTTTCCAGCACCACACTCTCAACGCATTGAGTACAGGAGTTGGGCCATCATATTGTGAGTGTCATTTTGTGACTATACAGAACAAATCTTTTGACTATTTTTGGAATGCTGTGTTCAGGTCTGGTCTCCCTGCTTTAGGAAAGATATTGTTAAACTTGAAAGGTTTTGGAAAAAAGTTCCAAGTTTGTCGCGGGGGTTGGAGAGTTTGAACTATGGGGAGAGGCTGAAATGGCTGGAGCTATTTTCCCTGGTGCATCAGAGAATGAGGGGTGACCTTATCGAGGTTTATAAAATCATGAAGGGCATGGGTAGGGTGAATAGCCATGGTCTTTTCCCAAGGGTAGGGGAGTCAAAAACTAGAGGATATAGGTTTAAGGTGAGAGGGGAAAGATTTAAAAGGAACCTGCGATGTAGCATTTTCACACAGAGGGTGGTACATGGAATGAGCTGCCAGAGGAAGCGGTGGAGGCTGGTACAATTGTAACATTTAAAAGGCATCTGGATGGGTATTTGAATGGGAACAGTTTAGACGGATATGGGCCAAATGCTGGCAAATGGGACTAATTAATTTAGGATATGTGGTCAGCATGGATGAGTTGGACTGAAGGGTTTGTTTCCGTACTGTACAACTCTATGACTCTATTCCAATTTAAAATACTAGTATTAGATCCAAATTCCTCCCTTCAAACTGAGTATGATAATGTTATGATCACTGTTATCTCAAGGGTCCTTTTTTATCAAGTTATTGATAAATCCTGAACTCGTTGCATGTTACCTGGCGAGGAACAGCCTGCTCACGTTTTGACATTTGAATGTACTTGAACAGATCATATCAAATTCATTTTCCAGCCTCCTATTGCAAATCTTTTACCCAATATACATGATTATTGTGGTACATTTCTCACTTATTTCTTTCTCATTTATTTTTTCTTCCATTTTGTGTCCTACAGCACGTATATAAAGTGTATAGCGTGTATACTGCTCCCACAAATGACCTCTTCTCTTGCCTATTTGCTGGCCTGCTCAAATTGATCCTTTGTCATGCTCCTGTACCATGAAGCTATAGCACGTTCAGCCGTCCATCCTACAGGCTCCAGTTCTGCCCATACAGGCTGCCAAAGCCTTAAGCAAGTCGAGACCATTGCTGAAGTGTGTGCCTCCTCTAACTCCACCTTCACCTGTCAGACTGAAATCTGATCACACAGGACCCTGTGTAAAGAGCCAGGTTTTTGATGAGTTTTAACTCATGTTTTTATTGGCTTTTCTAAATGATAGATGTTTGTGCAATTATTCATGCTGACTGTTGGTCTCATTCACATGAGCAGGTCAACTCTCAACCTCATGCCTCAGTTCCCAATTGTATCGGGAGTGAATCTGACCAGTTCCTGACAGGTGAATTGCTTTATTAGGGCCTCACCTTTTATTTAAACATTTAACAGAACAATGCGTATTTTATTTTGGAATTAAACCTAAAGTACAGGCTGCCTTTCTGAACTAAACTACAAGCTGAGACGTGAATTATAGTGTCTGGAGGTGAGACCAGACTGAAGTGAACCTTTGTTTTTTCTTAAACCATTAACCAAGAGTAAAGCAGTTATCGAATTATAGATTTCCACAGAATAAAAGCAAGCCCCATCGTATTCAAGCACGGGATGAGCCCAACATTTACTGCCCAGTTGAGAATCAGCCACATTGCTGTGAGTCTGGAGTCACGTGTAGGTCCGACTAGGTAAAGGTGGTAAATGTCTGTCCTGAAAAGGATATCAGTGAGCTAGATGGGTTCCCCCTAACAATTGACAGTGGATTCACATTCAACACTCTTAATTTCAGATAGTTTTTATTGAATTTCATTATCTGTTGTGGTGGGATTTGAACCTGGGTCCTCAGGACATTTCCTGGGTTGCTGGATTAAGAGCTGAAAATGTGTTGCTGGAAAAGCGCAGCAGGTCAGGCAGCATCCAAGGAGCAGGAGAATCGACATTTCGAGCAAGAGCCCTTCTTCAGGAATAGCTGGATTAAGAGGCCAACAATAACACCATGAGTCCATGACCTCCCTGTTTAGTTAGTTGAGGAATCCAAATTCAGTTATGTTAATTTGAGAATTCATGCAGAGGTATTTTTTGGCCATTCTCAGTTAAGCTTGAACCATGTTGAAATTCCCTGGATTCTGGACAGGTACGGAAATATCCTGCAGCATGTATAAGTTAAAAGTTTGTGAGAAGATTTAGATTAGATTACTGACAGTGTGGAAACAGGCCCTTCGGGTCATTCCTGAAGAAGGGCCTGTGCCCGAAACGTCGAATCTCCTGTTCCCTGGATGCTGCCTGACTTGCTGTGCTGTTCCAGCAATAAAGTTTCAACTTTGATCTCCAGCATCTGCAGACCTCACTTTCTCCCCAACAGGCCCTTCGGCCCAACAAGTCCACACCGACCCGCTGAAGCACAACCCACCCATACCCCTACATTTACCCCTTTTACCTAACACTACGGGCAATTTAGCATGGCCAATTCACCTGACCTGCACATCTTTGGACTGTGGGAGGAAACCGGAGATCCCGGAGGAAACCCACGTAGACACGGGGAGAACGTGCAAACTCCACACACAGTCAGTCGCCTGAGATGGGAATTGAACCCGGGTCTCTCGCGCTGTGAGGCAGCAGTGGCTAACCACTGTGCCACTGTGCCGCCCACCCGGGTAGCTCGGGTGCTTGTTGTTGTGGTTCTGTTCACCGAGCTGGGAATTTGTGTTGCAGACGTTTCGTCCCCTGTCTAGGTGACATCCTCAGTGCTTGGGAGCCTCCTGTGAAGCGCTTCTGTGTTGTTTCCTCCGGTGTTTATAGTGGCCTGTCCCTGCCGCTTCCGGTTGTCAGTTCCAGCTGTCCGCTGCAGTGGCCGGTATATTGGGTCCAGGTCGATGTGCTTCTTGATAGAATCTGTGGATGAGTGCCATGCTTCTAGGAATTCCCTGTCTGTTCTCTGTTTGGCTTGTCCTATAATAGTAGTGTTGTCCCAGTCGAACTCATGTTGCTTGTCAAGGGCACAGCAGTTCAGGCAGCATCCGAGGAGCAGTAAAATCGACGTTTCGGGCAAAAGCCCTTCATCAGGAATACAGGCAGAGAGCTTGAAGCGTGGAGAGATAAGCTAGAGGAGGGTGGGGGTGGGGAGAAAGTTGCATAGAGTACAATAGGTGAGTGGGAGAACGGGATGAAGGTGATAGGTCGGGGGGGGGGTAGGGTGGAGTGGATAGGTGGGAAAGGAGATAGGCAGGTAGGACAAGTCATGGGGACAGTGCGGAGCTGGAAGTTGGGAACTAGGGTGAGGTGGGGGAAGGGGAAATGAGGAAACTGTTGAAGTCCACATTGATGCCCTGGGGTTGAAGTGTTCTGAGGCGGAAGATGAGGCGTTCTTCCTCCAGGAGTCTGGTGGTGAGAGAGCGGCGGTGAAGGAGGCCCAGGACCTCCATGTCCTCGGCAGAGTGGGAGGGGGAGTTGAAATGTTGAGCCACGGGGCGGTGGGGTTGATTGGTGCGGGTGTCCCGGAGATGTTCCCTAAAGTGCTCTGCTAGGAGGCGCCCAGTCTCCCCAATGTAGAGGAGACCACATCAGGAGCAACGGATACAATAAATGATATTAGTGGATGTGCAGGTAAAACTTTGATGGATGTGGAAGGCTCCTTTAGGGCCTTGGATGGAGGTGAGGGAGGAGGTGTGGGCACAGGTTTTGCAATTGCTGCAGTGGCAGGGGAAGGTGCCAGGACGGGAGGGTGGGTTGAAGGGGGGCCTGATCAGGTAGTCACGGAGGGAACGGTCTTTGCGGAAGGCAGAAAGGGGTGGGGAGGGAAATATATCCCTGGTGCTGGGGTCTTTTTGGAGGTGGCGGAAATGTCGGCGGATAATTTGGTTTATGCGAAAATTGGTAGGGTGGAAGGTGAGCACCAGGGGCGTTCTGTCCTTGTTACGGTTGGAGGGGTGGGGTCTGAGGGCGGAGGTGCGGGATGTGGATGAGATGCGTTGTAGGGCATCTTTAACCACGTGGGAAGGGAAATTGCGATCTCTAAAGAAAGAGGCCACCTGGTGTGTTCTGTGGTGGAACTGGTCCTCCTGGGAGCAGATCCGGTGGAAGCGGAGGAATTGGGAATACGGGATGGCATTTTTGCAGGAGGTAGGGTGGGAAGAGGTGTAATCCAGGTAGCTGTGGGAGTCGGTGGGTTTGTAAAAAATGTCAGTGTCAAGTCGGTCGTCACTGATGGAGATGGAGAGGTCCAGGAAGGGGAGGGAGGTGTCAGAGATGGTCCAGGTAAATTTAAGGTCAGGGTGGAATACGTTGGTGAAGTTGATGAATTGCTCAACCTCCTTGCGGGAGCACGAGGTGGCGCCAATGCAGTCATCAATGTAGCGGAGGAAGAGGTGGGGAGTGGTGCCGGTGTAATTACGGAAGATCAACTGCTCTACGTAGCCAACAAAGAGACAGGCATAGCTGGGGCCCATACGTGTGCCCATGGCTACCCCTTTGGTCTGGAGGAAGTGGGAGGATTCAAAGGAGAAATTGTTAAGGGTGAGGACCAGTTCGGCCAAACGAATGAGAGTGTCGGTGGAAGGGTACTGTTGGGAACGTCTGGAGAGGAAAAAACGGAGGGCTTGGAGGCCCTGGTCATGGCGGATGGAGGTGTAGAGGGTTTGGATATCCATGGTGAAGATGAGGCGTTGGCGGCTGGGGAAACGGAAGTCTTGGAGGAGGTGGAGAGAGTGGGTGGTGTCTCGAACGTATGTAGGGAGTTTCTGGACTTGGGGGGGATAGGACAGTGTCGAGGTAGGTAGAGATGAGTTCAGTGGGGCAGGAGCATGCTGAGATAATGGGTCGGCCAGGGTGGCCAGGCTTGTGGATCTTGGGAAGGAGGTAGAACCGGGCAGTGCGGGGTTCCCGGACTATGAGGTTGGAAGCTGTGGGTGGGAGATCTCCTGAGGTGATGAGGTTCTGTATGGTCTGGGAGATGATGGTTTGGTGATGGGGGGTAGGGTCACGGTCGAGGGAGCAGTAGGAAGAGGTGTCCTCGAGTTGGCGTTTGGCTTCAGCGGTGTAGAGGTCAGTGCGCCAGACTACCACTGCGCCCCCTTTATCCGCTGGCTTGATGAGTTCGGGATTGGAGCAGAGGGATTGGAGGATTGCGCGTTGTGAGGGTGAGAGGTTGGAGTGGGGGAGGGGGGTAGACAGGTTGAGGCGGTTAATGTCCCGGCGGCAATTGGAAATGAGAAGGTCGAGGGCAGATAATAGGCCAGCGCGGGGTGTCCACATGGATGCAGTGTGTTGGAGGTGGGCGAAGGGGTCCTCGGAAGGTGGGCGGGAGTCCTGATTGTGAAAGTAAGCTCGGAGGCGGACGGGGCGGATGAATTGTTCAACGTCACAATGTGTATTAAATTCCTCAGATACTGCCTGAACTTCTGTGCTCTTCCAGCACCACTAATCCAGACCCTGAGGGGAACACCATCCCTGCTCATGACTCCACCCCCATTCCCCCAACCATCAGACCCACTCCAGTTACCGGCTCCATCCCCCACTCCCAGCTCCACACCCACACCAGATCCCAGCTCCCAGCCCTGCCGAGTTTACACCATCCCTCCAGACCTCCCCCTCACTGAGGATGAACGATCAGTCCTCAGCAAAGGACTCACCATCATCCCCCTCCGTCCACGCATCAATGAATTTAATACATGCTGTACATGTGTCTGGGATGTTACTTGTGTCTGGGACGTTACTTGTATCTGGGGTGTTTCTTGCATCTGGAGTGTTTCTTGTGTCTGGGATGTTACTTGTATCTGGAGTGTTTCTTGTGCTTGGGGTGTTACCTGTGTCTGGGATGTTACTTGTGTCTGGGATGTTACTTGTATCTGGGGTGTTACTTGTGTCCGGGATGTCACTTGTGTCTGGGATGTCACTTGTGTCTGGGATGTCACTTGTGTCTGGGGTGTTACTTGTATCTGGGGTGTTTCTTGTGCTTGGGGTGTTACCTGTGTCTGGGATGTTACTTGTGTCTGGGATGTTACTTGTATCTGGGGTGTTACTTGTGTCCGGGATGTCACTTGTGTCTGGGATGTCACTTGTGTCTGGGATGTCACTTGTGTCTGGGGTGTTACTTGTATCTGGGGTGTTTCTTGTGCTTGGGGTGTTACCTGTGTCTGGGATGTTACTTGTATCTGGGATGTTACTTGTGTCTGAGATGTTACTTGTGTCTGGGGTGTTACTTGTATCTGGGGTGTTTCTTGTGTCTGGGGAGTTTCTTATGTCTGGGGTGCTACTTGTATCTTGGATGTGACTTGTATCTGGGATGTTACCTCTACCTGGTGTGTTACTTGTATCTGGGGTGTTACTTGTGTCTGGGATGTTACTTGTATCTGGGATTTTACCTGTGTCTGGGATAATACTTGTATCTGGGATGTTACTTGTGTCTGGTGTGTTACTTGTGTCTGGTGTGTTACTTGTGTCTGGGATGTTACTTGTGTCTGGGGTGTTACTTGTGTCTGGGATGTTTTTTGTATCTGGAGTGTTACTTGTATCTGGGATTTTACTTGTGTCTGGTGTGTTACATGTGTCTGGGGTGTTACTTGTGTCTGGGGTGTTACTTGTGTCTGGGATGTTAGTTTTATCTGGGATGTTACTTGTGTCTGGGGTGTTACTTGTGTTTGGGATGTTTCTTGTGTCTGGGATGTTACTTGTGTCTGGGGTGTTACTTGTGTCTGGGGTGTTACTTGTGTCTGGGATGTGACTTGTATCTGGGGGGGTACTTTTATCTGGGGTGTTAGTTGTGTCTGGGGTGTTACTTGTGTCTGGGATGTTACTTGTATCTGGGATGTTACATGTGTCTGGGGTGTTACTTGTGTCTGGGGTGTTACTTGTGTCTGGGATGTTACTTGTGTCTGGGATGTTACTAGTTGCTGGGATGTTACTTGTATCTGGGATGTTACATGTGGCTGGGGTGTTACTTGTGTTTGGAATGTTACTTATGTCTGGGGTGTTACTTGTGTCTGGGGTCTTTCTTTTGTCTGGGATGTTACTTGTATCTGGTGTGTTACATGTGTCTGGGGAGTTCCTTGTATCTGGGGTGTTTCTTGTGTCTGGGGTGTTACTTGTGTCTGGGATGTTACTTGTGTCTGGGGTGTTACTTGTGTCTGGGGTCTTTGTTGTTTCTGGGGTGTTACTTGTGTCTAGGATGTTACTTGCATCTGGGATGTTTCTTGTGTCTGGGGTGTTACTTGTGTCTGGGATGTTACTTGTGTCTGGGGTGTTACTTGTGTCTGGGATGTTTCTTGTGTCTGGGGTGTTTCTTGTGTCTGGGATGTTACTTGTGTCTGGGGTGTTACTTGTGTCTGGGGTCTTTGTTGTTTCTGGGGTGTTACTTGTGTCTGGGATGTTACTTGCATCTGGGATGTTTCTTGTATCTGGGGTGTTACTTGTGTCTGGGATGTTTCTTGTGTCTGGGGTGTTACTTGTGTCTGGGATGTTTCTTGTGTCTGGGGTGTTTCTTGTGTCTGAGATGTTACTTGTGTCTGGGGTCTTTCTTTTGTCTGGGATGTTACTTGTGTCTGAGATGTTACTTGTGTCTGGGTTGTTACTTGTGTCTAGGATGTTACTTGCATCTGGGATGTTTCTTGTGTCTGGGATGTTACTTGTGTCTGGGATGTTTCTTGTGTCTGGGGTGTTTCTTGTGTCTGGGGTGTTACTTGTGTCTGGGATGTTTCTTGTGTCTGGGGTGTTACTTGTGTCTGGGATGTTTCTTGTGTCTGGGGTGTTACTTGTGTCTGAGATGTTACTTGTGTCTGGGTTGTTACTTGAGTCTGGGATGTTACTTTACCTGGGATCTTACTTGTGTCTGTGGTTTTACTTGTGTCTGGGATGTTACTTGTGTCTGGGATGTTACTTGTGCTTGGGGTGTTACTTGTGTCTGGGGTGTTTCTTGTGTCTGGGATGTTACTTGTGTCTGGGGTGTTACTTGTGTCTGGGGTGTTTCTTGTGTCTGAGATGTTACTTGTGTCTGGGATGTTACTTGTGTCTGCTTTTTTACTTGTGCCTGGGGTGTTACTTGTGTCTGGGGTGTTATCTCACACACAAATAACACCCCAGACACAAGTAACATCCAAGATATAAGTAACATCCCAGATACAAGGAACATCCCAGAATGAATCAACACCCCAGACACAAGAAACACCCCAGATAAAAGTAACATCCCAGATGCAAGTAACATCCTCGACACAATTAACACCCCTGACACAACAAAGACCCCAGACACAAGTCACACCCCAGACACAAGTAACACCCCAGACACAAGTAACATCCAAGACACAAGGAAAACACCAGACACAAGTAGCATCCCAGATACAAGTAACATCCTGGATGCAAGTAACATCATCGACACAAGTAACACCCCAGACACAACAAAGACCCCAGACAAAAGTAACACCTCAGACACAAGAAACACCCAAGATACAAGTAACACCCCAGACACAAGTAACACCCCAGACACAAGTAACATTCCAGATACAAGTAACATCGCAGATACAAATAACATCCCAGACACAAGTAACACCCCAGACACAAGAAACACCCCAGACACATGTAACATCCCAGACACAAGTAACACACCAGACACAACTAACACCCCAGATAAAAGTACCCCCCCAGATACAAGTAACATCCGAGGTACAAGTCACATCCCAGGCAGAAGTAACATCACAGACACAAGAAACACCCCAGACACAAGTAACACCCCAGATACAAGGAACCCCCCAGATACAAGTAACATCCCAGGCACAAGTAACAACCCATACTTTTCCCTGGGATCTTACTTGTGTCTGCGGTTTTACTTGTGTCTGGGGTGTTACTTGTGTCTGGAGTGTTAATTGTGTCTGGGATGTTACTTTTACCTGGGATGTTACTTGTGTCTGCGGTTTTACTTGTGTCTGGGATGTTACTTGTGTCTGGGATGTCACTTGTGCTTGGGGTGTTACTTGTGTCTGGGGTGTTAATTGTGTCTGGGATGTTGCTTGTATCTGGTGTGTAACTTATACCTGGGATATTTCATGTATCTGGTGTGTTACTTGTACCTGGGATGTTACTTGTGTCTGGGATATTACTTGTATCTGGTGTGTTACTTGTAGCTGGGATGCTACTTGTGTCTGGGGTGTTACTTGTATCTGGTGTGTTACTTGTGTCTGGGAAATTACTTGTATTTGGTGTGTTACTTGTAGCTGTGATTTTACTTGTGTCTGGGATATTACTTGTATCTGATGTGTTACTTGTGTCTGGGATGTTACTTGTGTCTGTGGTGTTACTTCTATCTGGGATGTTACTTGTGTCTGGGATGTTACTTGTATCTGGGGTGTTACTTGTCTCTGGGATGTTACTTGTGTCTGGAGTGCTACTTGTGTCTGGGATGTTATCTGTGTCTGGGGTGTTACTTGTATCTGGTGTGTTACTTGTACCTGGGATGTTACTTGTGTCTGGGATATTACTTGTATGTGGTGTGTTACTTGTAGCTGGGATGTTACTTGTGTCTGGGATATTACTTGTATCTGATGTGTTACTTGTAGCTGGGATTTTATTTGTGTCTGGGATATTACTTGTGTCTGGGATGCTACTTGTGTCTGGGATGTTACTTGTGTCTGTGATGTTACTTGTATCTTGGGTGTTACTTGTATCTGGGATGTTACTTGTGTCTGGGATGTTACTTGTGTATGGAATGTTACTTGTATCTTGGGTGTTACTTGTGTCTGGGGTCTTTGTTTTGTCTGTAATGTTACTTGTATCTGGGATGTTACTTGTATCTGGGATGTTACTTGTGTCTGGGGTGTTTCTTGTGTCTGGGATGTTACTTGTACCTGGGGTGTTACTTGTGTCTGGGGTTTTTGTTGTGTCAGGGGTGTTACTTGTGTCGAGGATGTTACTTGCATCTGCGATGTTACTTTTATCTGGGGTGTTTCTTGTGTCTGGGGTGTTACTTTTATCTGGGGTGTTACTTTTGTCTGGGATGTTATTTGTGTGTGAGATATTACTTCTATCTGGGGTGTTACTTGTGTTTGGGGTGTTACTTGTGTCTGGGATGTTACTTGTGTCTGGGGAGTTCCTTGTATCTGGGGTGTTTCTTGTGTCTGGGGTGTTACTTGTGTTTGGGGTGTTACTTGTGTCTGGGATGTTACTTGTGTCTGGGGAGTTCCTTGTATCTGGGGTGTTTCTTGTGTCTGGGGTGTTACTTGTGTCTGGGATGTTATTTGCGTCTGGAATGTTACTTTTATCTGGTGTGTTACTTGTGTCTGGGACGTTACTTGTGTCTGGGGTGTTACTTGTTTCTTGGATGCTACTTGTGTCTGGGATGTTACTTGTGTCTGGGACGTTATTTGTGTCTGGGACATTACTTGTATCTGGTGTGTTACTTGTATCTGGGATGCTACTTTTGTCTGGGATGTTACTTCTGTCTTGGATGTTAATTGTGTCTGCGGTGATTCTTCTGTCTGTGATGTTACTTGTATCTTGGGTGTTACTTGTATCTGGGATGTTACTTGTGTCTGGGATGTTACATGTGTATGGAATGTTACTTGTATCTTGGGTGTTACTTGTGTCTGGGATGTTACTTGTATCTGGGGTGTTACTTGTATCCGGGGTGTTACTTGTGTCAGTGGTGTTACTTGTGTCTGGGACATTACTTGTATCTGGTGTGTTACTTGTATCTGGGATGCTACTTGTGTCTGGGATGTTACTTGTGTCTGGGATGTTACTTGTGTCTTGGATGTTAATTGTGTCTGCGGTGATTCTTCTGTCTGTGATGTTACTTGTATCTTGGGTGTTACTTGTATCTGGGATGTTACTTGTGTCTGGGATGTTACATGTTTATGGAATGTTACTTGTATCTTGGGTGTTACTTGTGTCTGGGATGTTACTTGTGTCTGGGGTGTTTCTTGTGTCTGGGGTCTTTGTTGTGTCAGGGGTGTTACTTGTGTCGAGGATGTTACTTGCATCTGGGATGTTACTTTTATCTGGGGTGTTTCTTGTGTCTGGGTTGTTACTTTTGTCTGGGATGCTACTTGGGTCTGGGATGTTACTTGTGTCTGGGATGTTACTTGTATCTGGGGTGTTACTTTTGTCTGGGATGTTATTTGTGTGAGAGATATTACTTGTGTCTGGGGTGTTACTTGTGTTTGGGGTGTTACTTGTGTCTGGGATGTTACTTGTGTCTGGGGTGTTACTTGTGTCTGGGATGTTATTTGCGTCTGGAATGTTACTTTTATCTGGGGTGTTACTTTGTGTCTCGGACGTTACTTGTGTCTGGGATGTTACTTATGTCTGGGATGTTACTTGTGTCTGGGGTGTACTTGTTTCTTGGATGTTACTTGTGTCTTGGATGTTAATTGTGTCTGCGGTGATTCTTCTGTCTGTGATGTGACTTGTATCTTGGGTGTTACTTGTATCTGGGATGTTACTTGTGTCTGGGATGTTACATGTTTATGGAATGTTACTTGTATCTTGGGTGTTACTTGTGTCTGGGATGCTACTTGGGTCTGGGGTGTTACTTGTGTCTGGGGTCTTTGTTGTGTCAGGGGTGTTACTTGTGTCGAGGATGTTACTTGCATCTGGGATGTTACTTTTATCTGGGGTGTTTCTTGTGTCTGGGTTGTTACTTTTGTCTGGGATGCTACTTGGGTCTGGGATGTTACTTGTGTCTGGGATGTTACTTGTATCTGGGGTGTTACTTTTGTCTGGGATGTTATTTGTGTGAGAGATATTACTTGTGTCTGGGGTGTTACTTGTGTTTGGGGTGTTACTTGTGTCTGGGATGTTACTTGTGTCTGGGGTGTTACTTGTGTCTGGGATGTTATTTGCGTCTGGAATGTTACTTTTATCTGGGGTGTTACTTTGTGTCTCGGACGTTACTTGTGTCTGGGATGTTACTTGTGTCTGGGATGTTACTTGTGTCTGGGATGTTACTTGTGTCTGGGGTGTACTTGTTTCTTGGATGCTACTTGTGTCTGGGATGTTACTTGTGTCTGGGATGTTACTTGTGTCTTGGATGAGTAATTGTGTCTGGGATGTTACTTGTGTCTGGGATGTTACTTGTGTCTGGCATGTTATCTGTGTCTGGGGTGTTACTTGCATCTGGTGTGTTACTTGTACCTGGGATGTTACTTGTGTCTGGGATATTACTTGTATCTGGTGTGTTACTTGTAGCTGGGATATTACTTGTGTCTGGGATATTACTTGTATCTGATGTGTTACTTGTAGCTGGGATTTTACTTGTGTCTGGGATATTACTTATGTCTGGGATGTTACGTTTATGTACGGTGTTATTTATGTCTGGAATGTTACTTGTGTCTGGGATGTTACTTGTGTCTGGCATGTTATCTGTGTCTGTGGTGTTACTTGCATCTGGTGTGTTACTTGTACCTGGGATGTTACTTGTGTCTGGGATATTACTTGTATCTGGTGTGTTACTTGTAGCTGGGATGTTATTTGTGTCTGGGATATTACTTGTATCTGGTGTGTTACTTGTAGCTGGGATATTACTTGTGTCTGGGATATTACTTGTATCTGATGTGTTACTTGTAGCTGGGATTTTACTTTTGTCTGGGATGTTACTTGTGTCTGGGATGTTACTTGTATCTTGGTTGTTACTTGTATCTGGGATGTTACTTGTGTCTGGGATGTTACATGTGTATGGAATGTTACTTGTATCTTGGGTGCTACTTGTGTCTGGGGTCTTTGTTTTATCTGTGATGTTACTTGTATCTTGGGTGTTACTTGTATCTGGGATGTTACTTGTGTCTGGGGTGTTTCTTGTGTCTGGGATGTTACTTGTCCCTGGGGTGTTACTTGTGTCTGGGGTCTTTGTTGTGTCAGGGGTGTTACTTGTGTCGAGGATGTTACTTGCATCGGATGTTACTTTTATCTGGGGAGTTTCTTGTGTCTGGGTTTTACTTTTGTCTGGGATGTTATTTGCGTGTGAGATAATACTTGTATCTGGGGTGTAACTTGTGTTTGGGGTGTTACTTGTATCTGGAATGTTACTTGTGTCTGGGATGTTACTTGTGTCTGGGGAGTTCCTTGTATCTGGGGTGTTCTTGTGTCTGGGGTGTTACTTGTGTCTGGGGTGTTATTTGCGTCTGGAATGTTACTCTTATCTGGGGTGTTACTTGTGTCTGGGATGTTACTTGTGTCTGGGGTGTTACTTGTTTCTTGGATGCTACTTGTGTCTGGGATGTTACTTGTGTCTGGGATGTTACTTGTGTCTGTGGTGTTACTTCTATCTGGGATGTTACTTGTGTCTGGGATATTACTTGTATCTCTTGTGTTACTTCTATCTGGGATGTTACTTGTGTCTTGGATGTTAATTGTGTCTGGGGTGATTCTTGTGTCTGTGATGTTACTTGTATCTTGGGTGTTACTTGTATCTGGGATGTTACTTGTGGCTGGGGTGTTTCTTGTGTCTGGGATGTTACTTGTACCTGGGGTGTTACTTGTGTCTGGGGTCTTTGTTGTGTCAGGGGTGTTACTTGTGTCGAGGATGTTACTTGCATCTGGGATGTTACTTTTATCTGGGGTGTTTCTTGTGTCTGGGGTGTTACTTGTGTCTGGGATGTTACTTGTGTCTGGGACGTTACTTGTGTCTGGGATGTTACTTGTATCTGGGGTGTTACTTTTGTCTGGGATGTTATTTGTGTGTGAGATATTACTTGTATCTGGGGTGTTACTTGTGTTTGGGGTGTTACTTGTGTCTGGGATGTTACTTGTATCTGGGATGTTACTTGTGTCTGGGATGTTACTTGTGTCTGGGATGTTACTTGTGTCTGGGGTGTTACTTGTGTCTGGGATGTTATTTGCGTCTGGAATGTTACTTTTATCTCGGTGTTACTTGTGTCTCGGACGTTACTTGTGTCTGGGATGTTACTTGTGTCTGGGATGTTACTTGTATCTGGGATGTTACTTGTGTCTGGGATGTTACTTGTGTCTGGGATGTTACTTGTGTCTGGGGTGTTACTTGTGTCTGGGATGTTATTTGCGTCTGGAATGTTACTTTTATCTCGGTGTTACTTGTGTCTCGGACGTTACTTGTGTCTGGGATATTACTTGTATCTGGGGTGTTACTTGTGTCAGTGGTGTTACTTGTGTCTGGGATATTACATCCCAGATAGAAGGAACACAACAGACACAAGTAACATCCCAGACACAAGTAGCATCCCAGACACAAGTAACATTCCAGACATAAATAACACACCAGATAAACGTAACATCCCAGACATAAGTAATATTCCAGACACAAGTAACATCCCAGACACAAGTAACATCCCAGATACAAGTACCGTCCCAGACACAAGTAATATCCCAGACACAAGTAACACCACTGACACAAGTAACATCCCAGATACAAGTAACACGCCAGACACAAGTAACACCCCAGACACAAGTAACATCCCAGACACAAGTAAAACCCCAGACTCAAGTAACATCCCAGACACAAGTAGCATCCAAGAAACAAGTAACACCCCAGACACAAGTAACATCCCAGACACAAGTAAAACCCCAGACACAAGTAACGCCCCAGACACAAGTAACACCCCAGACACAAGTAATATCCCAGACACAAGTAACACCACTGACACAAGTAACACCCCAGACACAAGTAACGTCCCAGACACAAGTAACATCCCAGACACAAGTAACACCCCAGACACAAGTAACATCCCAGACACAAGTAACACCCCAGACACAAGTAACATCCCAGACACAAGTAACACCCCAGATACAAGTAACATCCCAGACACAAGTTACGTCCCAGACAAAAGTAGCATCCCAGACCCAAATAACGTCCCAGACACAAGTAACGCACCAGACATAAGAAAGACCCCAGATACAAGGAACATCCAGACACAAGTAACACTCCAGATACAAGGAACATCCCAGACACAAGAAACATCCCAGGTAGAAGTAACACCACAGACACAAGTAGCATACCAGACACAAGTAACATTCCAGACATAAATAACACCGCAGATAAACGTAACATCCCAGACATAAGTAATATTCCAGACACAAGTAAAATCCCAGCTACAAGTAACACACCAGATACAAGTAATATCCCAGACACAAGTAACATCCCAGACACAATTAACACCCCAGACACAAGTGACATCCCAGAGACAAGTAACACCCCAGATACAAGTAACATCCCAGACACAAGTAACATCCCAGATAGAAGTAACACATCAGATACAAGTAACATCCCTGACACAAGTAAAATCCCAGCTACAAGTAACACACCAGATACAAGTAATATCCCAGACACAAGTAACACACCAGACACAAGTAACACCCCAGATACAAGTAATATCCCAGACACAAGTAGCATCCCAGCTACAAGTAACACATCAGGTACAAGTAATATCCCAAACACAATTAACATCCCAGCTACAAGGAACACACCAGATACAAGTAATATCCCAAACACAAGTAACATCCCAGCTACAAGTAACACACCAGATGCAAGTAACACCCCAGACACAGATAACATCCCAGACACAAGTAACACCCCAAGCACAAGTGACATCCCGAACACAAGTAACATGCCAGATACAAGTAACATGCCAGATACAAGTAACATCCCAAATACAAGTAACACCCCAGTAACAAATAACACCCCAGACACCATTAACATCCCAGACACAAGTAACATCCCAGGCACAAGGAACACCCCAGATACAAGTAACATCCCAGGCACAAGTAATACTCCTGACTCAAGTAACAACCCAGATACAAGTAACATCCCTGACACAAGTAACATCCCAGATACAAGTAACACCCCAGACACAAGTAACACCCCAGACACAAGTAATATCCCAATTACAAGTAACATCCGAGACACAAGTAACACCCCAGACACAAGTAACATCACAGACACAAGAAAGTCCCCAGATACAAGTAACATCCCAGACACAAGTAACACCCCAGATACAAGTAACATCCCAGACAAAAGTAGCATCCAAGAGACAAGTAACACCCCAGACACAAGTAACGTCCCAGACACAAGTAACACCCCAGACACAAGTAACATCCCAGACACAAGTAACATCCCAGACACAAGTAGCACCCCAGACACAAGAAAGACCCCATATACAAGTAACATTCCAGACACAAGTAACACCCCAGATACAAGTAACATCCCAGATAGAAGTAACATTCCAGACATAAATAACACACCAGATAAACGTAACATTCCAGACATAAGATTAGATTAGATTACTTACAGTGTGGAAACAGGCCCTTCGGCCCAACAAGTCCACACCGACCCGCCGAAGCGTAACCCACCCACACCCCTACATTTACCCCTTACCTAACACTACGGGCAATTTAGCATGGCCAATTCACCTGACCTGCACATCTTTGTGACTGTGGGAGGAAACCGGAGCACCCGGAGGAAACCCACGCAGACACGGGGAGAACGTGCAAACTCCACACAGTCAGTCGCCTGAGGCGGGAACTGAACCCAGGTCTTTGGCGCTGTGAGGCAGCAGTGCTAACTTCTGTGCTACCGTGCCGCCCAAAGTATTACATAAGTAATATCCCAGACACAAGTAATATCCCAGACACAAGTAACATCCCAGACACAAGTAACATCCCAGATACAAGTAACGCCCCAGACACAAGTAACATCCCAGACCCAAATAACGTCCCAGACACAAGTGACACACCAGACATAAGAAAGACCCCAGATACAAGGAACATCCAGACACAAGTAACACTCCAGATACAAGAAACATCCCAGACACAAGAAACATCCCAGGTAGAAGTAACACCACAGACACAAGTAGCATACCAGACACAAGTAACATTCCAGACATAAATAACACCGCAGATAAACGTAACATCCCAGACATAAGTAATATTCCAGACACAAGTAAAATCCCAGCTACAAGTAACACACCAGATACAAGTAATATCCCAGACACAAGTAACATCCCAGACACAATTAACACCCCAGACACAAGTGACATCCCAGAGACAAGTAACACCCCAGATACAAGTAACATCCCAGACACAAGTAACATCCCAGATAGATGTAACACATCAGATACAAGTAACATCCCTGACACAATTAAAATCCCAGCTACAAGTAACACACCAGATACAAGTAATATCCCAGACACAAGTAACACACTAGACACAAGTAACACCCCAGATACAAGTAATATCCCAGACACAAGTAGCATCGCAGCTACAAGTAACACATCAGGTACAAGTAATATCCCAAACACAATTAACATCCCAGCTACAAGGAACACACCAGATACAAGTAATATCCCAAACACAAGTAACATCCCAGCTACAAGTAACACACCAGATGCAAGTAACACCCCAGACACAGATAACATCCCAGACACAAGTAACACCCCAAGCACAAGTGACATCCCGAACACAAGTAACATGCCAGATACAAGTAACATGCCAGATACAAGTAACATGCCAGATACAAGTAACATCCCAAATACAAGTAACACCCCAGGAACAAATAACACCCCAGACACCATTAACATCCCAGACACAAGTAACATCCCAGGCACAAGGAACACCCCAGATACAAGTAACATCCCAGGCACAAGTAATACTCCTGACTCAAGTAACAACCCAGATACAAGTAACATCCCTGACACAAGTAACATCCCAGATACAAGTAACACCCCAGACACAAGTAACACCCCAGACACAAGTAATATCCCAATTACAAGTAACATCCGAGACACAAGTAACACCCCAGACACAAGTAACATCCCAGACACAAGTAACATCCCAGACACAAGAAACACCCCAGACACAAGTAACATACCAGACACATGTAACACCCCAGACTCAAGTAAAACCCCAGACAAAAGTAACATCCCAGATACAAGTAACGCCCCAGACACAAGTAACATCCCTGACACAAGTAACGTCCCAGACACAAGTAACGTCCCAGACACAAGTAACACCCCAGACACAAGAAAGACCCCAGATACAAGTAACATCCCAGACACAAGTAACATCCCAGACACAAGTAACACCCCAGACACATGTAATATCCCAGACACAAGTAACACCCCAGATACAAGTAACATCCCAGACACAAGTAACATCCAGGACACAAGTAACACCCCAGACACAAGTAATATCCTAAACTCAAGTAACACCCCAGACACAAGTAGCATCCAAGAAACAAGTGACACCCCAGACACAAGTAACATCCCAGACACAAGTAACACCCCAGACACAAGTAACATCCCAGACACAAGTAACACCCCATACACAAGAAAGACCCCAGATACAAGTAACATCCCAGAGACAAGTAACACCCCAGACACAAGTAACATCCCAGATACAAGTAACACCCCAGACCCAAGTAACATCCCAGACAAAAGTAACACCACAGACACAAGTAACATTCCAGACATAAATAACACACCAGATAAACGTAACATCCCAGACATAAGTACTATCTCAGAAACAAGTAACATCCCAGACACAAGTAAAACCCCAGATACAAGTAACATCCCAGATACAAGTAAAACCCCAGATACAAGTAACATCCCAGATACAAGTAACGCCCCAGACACAAGTCACATCCCAGACACAAGTAAAACCCCAGATACAAGTAACATCCAGGACACAAGTAACACCCCAGACACAAGTAATATCCCAGACACAAGGAACACCCCAGACTCAAGTAACACCCCAGACACAAGTAACATCCCAGACACAAGTAACACCCCAGATACAAGTAACACCCCAGACACAAGTAACATCCCAGACACAAGTAATATCCCAATTACAAGTAACATCCCAGACACAAGTAACACCCCAGACACAAGTAATATCCCAATTACAAGTAACATCCCAGACACAAGTAACATCCCAGACACAAGTAATATCCCAATTACAAGTAACACCCCAGACACAAGTAACATCCCAGACACAAGTAACACCCCAGACACAAGTAACACCCCAGACACAAGTAATATCCCAATTACAAGTAACATCCCAGACACAAGTAACACCCCAGACACAAGTAACACCCCAGATACAAGTAACACCCCAGACACAAGTAACACCCCAGACACAAGTAATATCCCAATTACAAATAACATCCCAGACACAAGTAACACCCCAGACACAAGTAACACCCCAGATACAAGTAACACCCCAGACACAAGTAACACCCCAGACACAAGTAATATCCCAATTACAAGTAACATCCCAGACACAAGTAACATCCCAGACACAAGTAACACCCCAGACACAAGTAACACCCCAGACACAAGTAATATCCCAATTACAAATAACATCCCAGACACAAGTAACACCCCAGACACAAGAAACACCCCAGACACAAGTAACATCCCAGACACAAGTAACACCCCAGACACAAGAAACACCCCAGACACAAGTAACATCCCTGACACAAGTAACGTCCCAGACACAAATAACACCCCAGACACAAGAAAGACCCCAGATACAAGTAACATCCCAGACACAAGTAGCATCCAAGAAACAAGTAACACCCCAGACACAAGTAACACCCCAGACACATGTAATATCCCAGACACAAGTAACACCCCAGACACAAGTAACATCCCAGACACAAGTAACATCCAGGACACAAGTAACACCCCAGACACAAGTAACACCCCAGACTCAAGTAACACCCCAGACACAAGTAACATCCCAAACACAAGTAGCATCCAAGAAACAAGTGACACCCCAGACACAAGTAACATCCCAGACACAAGTAACACCCCAGACCCAAGTAACATCCCAGACAAAAGTAACACCACAGACACAAGTAACATTCCAGACATAAATAACACACCAGATAAACGTAACATCCCAGACATAAGTACTATCTCAGAAACAAGTAACATCCCAGACACAAGTAAAACCCCAGATACAAGTAACATCCCAGATACAAGTAACGCCCCAAACACAAGTAACATCCCAGACACAAGTAACACCCCAGACACAAGTTACATCCCAGACACAAGTTACATCCAAGAAACAAGTAACATCCCAGACACAAGTAACACCCCAGACACATGTAACATCCCAGCCACAAGTAACATCCCAGACACAAGTAACACCCCAGACACATGTAACATCCCAGCCACAAGTAACATCCCAGACATAAGTAACACCCCAGACACAAGTAACATCCCAGACACAAGTAACATTCCAGACACTAGTAACATCCCAGACACAAGTAACACCCCAGACACATGAAAGATCCCAGATACAAGTAACATCCCCGACACAAGTAACACACCAGACTCAAGTAAAAGCCCAGACACAAGTAACACCCCAGACACAAGCAACGTCCCAGACACAAGTAACACCCCAGACACAAGTAACATCCCAGACACAAGTAACGTCCCAGACACAAGTAACACCCCAGACACAAGTAACACCCCAGACACAAGTAACGTCCCAGACACAGGTAACATCCAAGAAACAAGTAACACCCCAGACACAAGTAATATCCCAGACACAAGTAACATCCCAGACACAAGTAACATCCCAGACACAAGTAACACCCCAGATACAAGTAACATCCCAGACACAAGTAGCATCCCAGACACAGGCAACATCCAAGAAACAAGTAACATCCCAGACACAAGTAACATCCCAGATTCAAGTAACATCCCAGATTCAAGTAACATCCCAGACACAAGTAACATCCCAGACACAGGTAACATCCAAGAAACAAGTAACATCCCAGACACAAGTAGCATCCCAGACACAGGTAACATCCAAGAAACAAGTAACATCCCAGACACAAGTAACATCCCAGATTCAAGTAACATCCCAGATTCAAGTAACATCCCAGACACAAGTAACATCCCAGACACAGGTAACATCCAAGAAACAAGTAACATCCCAGACACAAGTAACATCGCAGACACAAGTAACATCCCAGACACAGGTAACATCCAAGAAACAAGTAACATCCCAGACACAAGTAGCATCCCAGACACAGGTAACATCCAAGAAACAAGTAACACCCCAGACACAAGTAATATCCCAGATTCAAGTAACATCCCAGACACAAGTAACATCCCAGACACAAGTAACACCCCAGATACAAGTAACATCCCAGACACAAGTAGCATCCCAGACACAGGTAACATCCAAGAAACAAGTAACATCCCAGACACAAGTAACATTCCAGACAAAAGTAACACCCCAGACACAAGTAATATCCCAGACACAAGTAACACCACTGACACAAGTAACACCCCAGATACAAGTACCACTCCAGACACAATTAACATCCCAGACACAAGTAGCATCCAAAAACAAGTAACACCCCAGACACAAGTAACACCCCAGACACAAGTAACACCCCAGACACAAGTAACACCCCAGATACAAGTAACATCCCAGACACAAGTAACACCCCAGATACAAGTAACACCCCAGACACAAGTAGCATCCCAGACACAAGTAACATCCCAGATAAAAGTAACATTCCAGACGCAAATAACATCCCAGACACAAGTAACACCCCAGACACAAGAAACACCCCAGGTACAAGGAACTCCCCAGACACAAGTAACATCCCAGACACAAGTAACATCCCAGATAAAAGTAACATTCCAGACGCAAATAACATCCCAGACACAAGTAACACCCCAGACACAAGAAACACCCCAGATACAAGGAACTCCCCAGACACAAGGAACTCCCCAGACACAAGTAACATCCCAGACACAAGTAACACCCCAGACACAAGAAACACCCCAGATACAAGGAACTCCCCAGATACAAGTAACATCCCAGACACAAGTAACACCCCAAACACAAGTAACACCCCAGATAGAAGTAATATCTCACACACAAATAACATCCCAGACAAAAGTAACACCCCAGATAAAAGTCACACCCCAGACACAAGAAACACCCCAGATAAAAGTAACATTCCAGACGCAAATAACATCCCAGACACAAGTAACACCCCAGACACAAGAAACACCCCAGATACAAGGAACTCCCCAGACACAAGTAACATCCCAGACACAAGTAACATCCCAGATACAAGTAACATCCCAGACACAAGTAACACCCCAGATGCAAGTAACATTCCATACACATGTAACATCCCAAACACAAGTAACACCCCAGATACAAGTAATATCTCACACACAAATAACATCCCAGACAAAAGTAACACCCCAGATACAAGTAAAATCCCAGACACAAGTAACGTCCCAGACCCAAGTAGCATCCCAGACAAAAGTAACACCCCCGACACAAGAAACACTCCAGATAAAAGTAACATCCCAGACACAAGTAACACCCAAGATACAAGTAACACCCCTGACACAACAAAGACCCCAGACACAAGTAACACCCAAGATGCAAGTAACATTCCATACACATGTAACATCCGAGATACAAGTAACATCCCAGATACAAGTAACACCCAAGATACAAGTAACATCACAGACACAAGAATCACCCCAGACACAATTAACATCCAAGACACAAGTAACATCCCAGACACAAGTAACATCCCAGATACAAGTAACACACGAGATACAAGTAACATCCCAGATACAAGTAACATTCCATACACATGTAACATCCCAGACACAAGTAACATCCCAGATACAAGAATCACCCCAGACACAATTAACATCCCAGACACAAGTAACATCCCAGACACAAGTAGCATCCAAGAAACAAGTAACACCCCAGACACAAGTAACATCCCAGATACAAGTAACACACCAGATACAAGTAATATCCCAGACACAAGTAACACCACTGACACAAGTAACACGCCAGATACAAGTACCATCCAAGAAACAAGTAACACCCCAGACACAAGTAACATCCCAGATACAAGTAACACACCAGATACAAGTAATATCCCAGACACAAGTAACATCCCAGACACAATTAACACCCCAGACACAAGTGACATCCCAGAGACAAGTAACACCCCAGATACAAGTAACATCCCAGACACAAGTAACATCCCAGATAGAAGTAACACATCAGATACAAGTAACATCCCTGACACAAGTAAAATCCCAGCTACAAGTAACACACCAGATACAAGTAATATCCCAGACACAAGTAACACACCAGACACAAGTAACACCCCAGATACAAGTAATATCCCAGACACAAGTAGCATCCCAGCTACAAGTAACACATCAGGTACAAGTAATATCCCAAACACAATTAACATCCCAGCTACAAGGAACACACCAGATACAAGTAATATCCCAAACACAAGTAACATCCCAGCTACAAGTAACACACCAGATGCAAGTAACACCCCAGACACAGATAACATCCCAGACACAAGTAACACCCCAAGCACAAGTGACATCCCGAACACAAGTAACATGCCAGATACAAGTAACATGCCAGATACAAGTAACATCCCAAATACAAGTAACACCCCAGTAACAAATAACACCCCAGACACCATTAACATCCCAGACACAAGTAACATCCCAGGCACAAGGAACACCCCAGATACAAGTAACATCCCAGGCACAAGTAATACTCCTGACTCAAGTAACAACCCAGATACAAGTAACATCCCTGACACAAGTAACATCCCAGATACAAGTAACACCCCAGACACAAGTAACACCCCAGACACAAGTAATATCCCAATTACAAGTAACATCCGAGACACAAGTAACACCCCAGACACAAGTAACATCACAGACACAAGAAAGTCCCCAGATACAAGTAACATCCCAGACACAAGTAACACCCCAGATACAAGTAACATCCCAGACAAAAGTAGCATCCAAGAGACAAGTAACACCCCAGACACAAGTAACGTCCCAGACACAAGTAACACCCCAGACACAAGTAACATCCCAGACACAAGTAACATCCCAGACACAAGTAGCACCCCAGACACAAGAAAGACCCCATATACAAGTAACATTCCAGACACAAGTAACACCCCAGATACAAGTAACATCCCAGATAGAAGTAACATTCCAGACATAAATAACACACCAGATAAACGTAACATTCCAGACATAAGATTAGATTAGATTACTTACAGTGTGGAAACAGGCCCTTCGGCCCAACAAGTCCACACCGACCCGCCGAAGCGTAACCCACCCACACCCCTACATTTACCCCTTACCTAACACTACGGGCAATTTAGCATGGCCAATTCACCTGACCTGCACATCTTTGTGACTGTGGGAGGAAACCGGAGCACCCGGAGGAAACCCACGCAGACACGGGGAGAACGTGCAAACTCCACACAGTCAGTCGCCTGAGGCGGGAACTGAACCCAGGTCTTTGGCGCTGTGAGGCAGCAGTGCTAACTTCTGTGCTACCGTGCCGCCCAAAGTATTACATAAGTAATATCCCAGACACAAGTAATATCCCAGACACAAGTAACATCCCAGACACAAGTAACATCCCAGATACAAGTAACGCCCCAGACACAAGTAACATCCCAGACCCAAATAACGTCCCAGACACAAGTGACACACCAGACATAAGAAAGACCCCAGATACAAGGAACATCCAGACACAAGTAACACTCCAGATACAAGAAACATCCCAGACACAAGAAACATCCCAGGTAGAAGTAACACCACAGACACAAGTAGCATACCAGACACAAGTAACATTCCAGACATAAATAACACCGCAGATAAACGTAACATCCCAGACATAAGTAATATTCCAGACACAAGTAAAATCCCAGCTACAAGTAACACACCAGATACAAGTAATATCCCAGACACAAGTAACATCCCAGACACAATTAACACCCCAGACACAAGTGACATCCCAGAGACAAGTAACACCCCAGATACAAGTAACATCCCAGACACAAGTAACATCCCAGATAGAAGTAACACATCAGATACAAGTAACATCCCTGACACAATTAAAATCCCAGCTACAAGTAACACACCAGATACAAGTAATATCCCAGACACAAGTAACACACCAGACACAAGTAACACCCCAGATACAAGTAATATCCCAGACACAAGTAGCATCGCAGCTACAAGTAACACATCAGGTACAAGTAATATCCCAAACACAATTAACATCCCAGCTACAAGGAACACACCAGATACAAGTAATATCCCAAACACAAGTAACATCCCAGCTACAAGTAACACACCAGATGCAAGTAACACCCCAGACACAGATAACATCCCAGACACAAGTAACACCCCAAGCACAAGTGACATCCCGAACACAAGTAACATGCCAGATACAAGTAACATGCCAGATACAAGTAACATCCCAAATACAAGTAACACCCCAGGAACAAATAACACCCCAGACACCATTAACATCCCAGACACAAGTAACATCCCAGGCACAAGGAACACCCCAGATACAAGTAACATCCCAGGCACAAGTAATACTCCTGACTCAAGTAACAACCCAGATACAAGTAACATCCCTGACACAAGTAACATCCCAGATACAAGTAACACCCCAGACACAAGTAACACCCCAGACACAAGTAATATCCCAATTACAAGTAACATCCGAGACACAAGTAACACCCCAGACACAAGTAACATCCCAGACACAAGTAACATCCCAGACACAAGAAACACCCCAGACACAAGTAACATACCAGACACATGTAACACCCCAGACTCAAGTAAAACCCCAGACAAAAGTAACATCCCAGATACAAGTAACGCCCCAGACACAAGTAACATCCCTGACACAAGTAACGTCCCAGACACAAGTAACGTCCCAGACACAAGTAACACCCCAGACACAAGAAAGACCCCAGATACAAGTAACATCCCAGACACAAGTAACATCCCAGACACAAGTAACACCCCAGACACATGTAATATCCCAGACACAAGTAACACCCCAGATACAAGTAACATCCCAGACACAAGTAACATCCAGGACACAAGTAACACCCCAGACACAAGTAATATCCCAGACTCAAGTAACACCCCAGACACAAGTAGCATCCAAGAAACAAGTGACACCCCAGACACAAGTAACATCCCAGACACAAGTAACACCCCAGACACAAGTAACATCCCAAACACAAGTAACACCCCATACACAAGAAAGACCCCAGATACAAGTAACATCCCAGAGACAAGTAACACCCCAGACACAAGTAACATCCCAGATACAAGTAACACCCCAGACCCAAGTAACATCCCAGACAAAAGTAACACCACAGACACAAGTAACATTCCAGACATAAATAACACACCAGATAAACGTAACATCCCAGACATAAGTACTATCTCAGAAACAAGTAACATCCCAGACACAAGTAAAACCCCAGATACAAGTAACATCCCAGATACAAGTAAAACCCCAGATACAAGTAACATCCCAGATACAAGTAACGCCCCAGACACAAGTCACATCCCAGACACAAGTAAAACCCCAGATACAAGTAACATCCAGGACACAAGTAACACCCCAGACACAAGTAATATCCCAGACACAAGGAACACCCCAGACTCAAGTAACACCCCAGACACAAGTAACATCCCAGACACAAGTAACACCCCAGATACAAGTAACACCCCAGACACAAGTAACATCCCAGACACAAGTAATATCCCAATTACAAGTAACATCCCAGACACAAGTAACACCCCAGACACAAGTAATATCCCAATTACAAGTAACATCCCAGACACAAGTAACATCCCAGACACAAGTAATATCCCAATTACAAGTAACACCCCAGACACAAGTAACATCCCAGACACAAGTAACACCCCAGACACAAGTAACACCCCAGACACAAGTAATATCCCAATTACAAGTAACATCCCAGACACAAGTAACACCCCAGACACAAGTAACACCCCAGATACAAGTAACACCCCAGACACAAGTAACACCCCAGACACAAGTAATATCCCAATTACAAATAACATCCCAGACACAAGTAACACCCCAGACACAAGTAACACCCCAGACACAAGTAACACCCCAGATACAAGTAACACCCCAGACACAAGTAACACCCCAGACACAAGTAATATCCCAATTACAAGTAACATCCCAGACACAAGTAACATCCCAGACACAAGTAACACCCCAGACACAAGTAACACCCCAGACACAAGTAACACCCCAGACACAAGTAATATCCCAATTACAAATAACATCCCAGACACAAGTAACACCCCAGACACAAGAAACACCCCAGACACAAGTAACATCCCAGACACAAGTAACACCCCAGACACAAGAAACACCCCAGACACAAGTAACATCCCTGACACAAGTAACGTCCCAGACACAAATAACACCCCAGACACAAGAAAGACCCCAGATACAAGTAACATCCCAGACACAAGTAGCATCCAAGAAACAAGTAACACCCCAGACACAAGTAACACCCCAGACACATGTAATATCCCAGACACAAGTAACACCCCAGACACAAGTAACATCCCAGACACAAGTAACATCCAGGACACAAGTAACACCCCAGACACAAGTAACACCCCAGACTCAAGTAACACCCCAGACACAAGTAACATCCCAAACACAAGTAGCATCCAAGAAACAAGTGACACCCCAGACACAAGTAACATCCCAGACACAAGTAACACCCCAGACACAAGTAACACCCCAGACACAAGTAACATCCCAAACACAAGAAAGACCCCAGATACAAGTAACATCCCAGAGACAAGTAACACCCCAGACACAAGTAACATCCCAGATACAAGTAACACCCCAGACCCAAGTAACATCCCAGACAAAAGTAACACCACAGACACAAGTAACATTCCAGACATAAATAACACACCAGATAAACGTAACATCCCAGACATAAGTACTATCTCAGAAACAAGTAACATCCCAGACACAAGTAAAACCCCAGATACAAGTAACATCCCAGATACAAGTAACGCCCCAAACACAAGTAACATCCCAGACACAAGTAACACCCCAGACACAAGTTACATCCCAGACACAAGTTACATCCAAGAAACAAGTAACATCCCAGACACAAGTAACACCCCAGACACATGTAACATCCCAGCCACAAGTAACATCCCAGACACAAGTAACACCCCAGACACATGTAACATCCCAGCCACAAGTAACATCCCAGACATAAGTAACACCCCAGACACAAGTAACATCCCAGACACAAGTAACATTCCAGACACTAGTAACATCCCAGACACAAGTAACACCCCAGACACATGAAAGATCCCAGATACAAGTAACATCCCCGACACAAGTAACGTCCCAGACACAAGTAACACCCCAGACACAAGCAACGTCCCAGACACAAGTAACACCCCAGACACAAGTAACATCCCAGACACAAGTAACGTCCCAGACACAAGTAACACACCAGACTCAAGTAAAAGCCCAGACACAAGTAACATCCCAGACACAAGTAACGTCCCAGACACAAGTAACACACCAGACTCAAGTAAAAGCCCAGACACAAGTAACATCCCAGACACAAGTAACGTCCCAGACACAAGTAACACCCCAGACACAAGCAACGTCCCAGACACAAGTAACACCCCAGACACAAGTAACATCCCAGACACAAGTAACGTCCCAGACACAAGTAACACACCAGACTCAAGTAACACCCCAGATACAAGTAACATCCCAGACACAAGTAGCATCCCAGACACAGGCAACATCCAAGAAACAAGTAACATCCCAGACACAAGTAACATCCCAGATTCAAGTAACATCCCAGATTCAAGTAACATCCCAGACACAAGTAACATCCCAGACACAGGTAACATCCAAGAAACAAGTAACATCCCAGACACAAGTAATATCCCAGATTCAAGTAACATCCCAGACACAAGTAACACCCCAGATACAAGTAACATCCCAGACACAGGTAACATCCAAGAAACAAGTAACATCCCAGACACAAGTAACATTCCAGACAAAAGTAACACCCCAGACACAAGTAATATCCCAGACACAAGTAACACCACTGACACAAGTAACACCCCAGATACAAGTACCACTCCAGACACAATTAACATCCCAGACACAAGTAGCATCCAAAAACAAGTAACACCCCAGACACAAGTAACACCCCAGACACAAGTAACACCCCAGACACAAGTAACACCCCAGATACAAGTAACATCCCAGACACAAGTAACACCCCAGATACAAGTAACACCCCAGACACAAGTAGCATCCCAGACACAAGTAACATCCCAGATAAAAGTAACATTCCAGACGCAAATAACATCCCAGACACAAGTAACACCCCAGACACAAGAAACACCCCAGATACAAGGAACTCCCCAGACACAAGTAACATCCCAGACACAAGTAACATCCCAGATAAAAGTAACATTCCAGACGCAAATAACATCCCAGACACAAGTAACACCCCAGACACAAGAAACACCCCAGATACAAGGAACTCCCCAGACACAAGGAACTCCCCAGACACAAGTAACATCCCAGACACAAGTAACACCCCAAACACAAGTAACACCCCAGATAGAAGTAATATCTCACACACAAATAACATCCCAGACAAAAGTAACACCCCAGATAAAAGTCACACCCCAGACACAAGAAACACCCCAGATAAAAGTAACATTCCAGACGCAAATAACATCCCAGACACAAGTAACACCCCAGACACAAGAAACACCCCAGATACAAGGAACTCCCCAGACACAAGTAACATCCCAGACACAAGTAACATCCCAGATACAAGTAACATCCCAGACACAAGTAACACCCCAGATGCAAGTAACATTCCATACACATGTAACATCCCAAACACAAGTAACACCCCAGATACAAGTAATATCTCACACACAAATAACATCCCAGACAAAAGTAACACCCCAGATACAAGTAAAATCCCAGACACAAGTAACGTCCCAGACCCAAGTAGCATCCCAGACAAAAGTAACACCCCCGACACAAGAAACACTCCAGATAAAAGTAACATCCCAGACACAAGTAACACCCAAGATACAAGTAACACCCCTGACACAACAAAGACCCCAGACACAAGTAACACCCAAGATGCAAGTAACATTCCATACACATGTAACATCCGAGATACAAGTAACATCCCAGATACAAGTAACACCCAAGATACAAGTAACATCACAGACACAAGAATCACCCCAGACACAATTAACATCCAAGACACAAGTAACATCCCAGACACAAGTAACATCCCAGATACAAGTAACACACGAGATACAAGTAACATCCCAGATACAAGTAACATTCCATACACATGTAACATCCCAGACACAAGTAACATCCCAGATACAAGAATCACCCCAGACACAATTAACATCCCAGACACAAGTAACATCCCAGACACAAGTAGCATCCAAGAAACAAGTAACACCCCAGACACAAGTAACATCCCAGATACAAGTAACACACCAGATACAAGTAATATCCCAGACACAAGTAACACCACTGACACAAGTAACACGCCAGATACAAGTACCATCCAAGAAACAAGTAACACCCCAGACACAAGTAACATCCCAGATACAAGTAACACACCAGATGCATTTCCTCCTGCAATCCAAAGATGTGCAGGTCAGGTGAATTGGCCATGCTAAATAGCCTGCAGTGTTAGGTGCATTAGTCAGGGATAAATGTAGGGTAGGCGAATAGGTCTGGGTGGGTTACTGTTTGGAGGGTCAGTGTGAACTTGTTGGGCTGGGGACCTGTTTCCATACTGTAGGGAATCTAATCTAATCAGAACACCTTTTTTTTTCCCATGTGTCTGTATGTATGTGTGAGCAGAGGACAGTTTACAACATTAGAGTTAGAACTTTAATAAGTAGAGTAATATGCCTATGGTAATAATAACATATCTGTAGCTAGAGTCTATTTCTTTGTAACAAATAGTAATTCTAATTAACTGCAGAGAGCTGGTCTGTGTTTTATGTCAACCTGCATCTAAAAGCTATTGAAGAATTTTAGAACATTTTAGAAAATCTTTAACATTTAGCAATATCGCCAGGAATAATGGGATTTGATTTCCAGTGCTCCTCCGAGTGAGACATGCCAGCTTTAAAAGGTGATTTAACTCAGGAAACAGATTGACCAAGGAAATAGCCCTTCGGCAATTGCAGGCCTTCAAAACAGATGGTCTTGGTGTACAAAGCAAACATACTTCCGTAAGAAGGAAAACTAGAACTTGCCGGGTGAGAAACAGAATCGAGATTAAAATGGAACTGAACAAAGGAACAGAATAGAATGGAAAGCCAGACAGAACCAGAGAATGCAGGGGAAGTAGAAAAAGGGCAGAATAAAGACAGTGCACAAGAAAATATATAGGTAAAACTATACAGGCCTCAACAATTGTTGTGAAAAGTTAAAAGGACAATTAAAAGGAATGTGAAGCTAATTCGGAATCAGAGAAAGAAACCTTGAGGTGGCAAAGGGTGTGACTGAGATTCTGAGTGAATGCCTCACAGTCACTGTCACAAATGAAGGATAAGGCTTTTGTAGCTGGGGTAAGGGGGTAGAAAAACGGGTTCAAATGAAATTGGAAAGAAAGGATGTGTAATGTTTCTCTTTGCTCATGTTCAGTAATTCAAATTGCACACAGATTCATAAGACTTGAGTGACAGTTCCTGCTCTCCTTAAAGACATTTTCCTGTTAAGTTATTAAAAAGAGTCAGAGCTTTAACCACCTGTACACAGAAACAAGAATTACACTAAAGTTAAGATGCACATTAACACTGCTTTACAGTCACTATACACACTGACACTGCACGACAGTCACTATACACACTGACACTGCACTACAGTCACAATACACACTGACACTGCACTACAGTCACTATACACACTGACACTGCACTACAGTCACTCTACACACTGACACTGCACTACTGTCACTATACACACTGACACTGCACTACAGTCACTCTACACACTGACACTGCACTACAGTCACTATACACACTGACACTGCACTACAGTCACAATACACACTGACACTGCACTACAGTCACTATACACACTGACACTGCACTACAGTCACAATACACATTAACACTGCACTACAGTCACTCTACACACTAACACTGCACTACAGTCACTCTACACATTGACATTGCTTTACAGTCACTATACACACTGACACTGCACTACAGTTACAATACACATTAAGATTGCTTTACAGTCACTCTACATACTAACACTGCACTACAGTCACTACACATTAACACTGCACTACAGTCACTCTACACATTAACACTGCACTACAGTCACTCTACACATTGACACTGCACTACAGTCACTAAACACACTAACACTGCACTACAGTCACTATACACACTGAACTGCAATACAGTTACAATACACACTAACACTGAGATACAGTCATTATACACACTAACACTGCACTACAGTTACAATACATACTAACACTGTATTAGTTACAATACACACTAACACTGCACTACAGTTACAATACATACTAACACTGTACTAGTTACAATACACACTAACACTGCACTACAGTTACAATACATACTAACACTGTACTAGTTACAATACACACTAACACTGCACTACAGTCACAATACACACTCATACTGCTTCACAGTCACTAACACACTAACACTGCTCTACAGTTGGAATACACACAAACAGGGAACTACAGTCAGAATGCACACCAATATTGTTGGGCGGCACGGTGGCCCAGTGGTTAGCACTGCTGCCTCACAGCGCCGGAGACCCGGGTTCAATTCCCGCCTCAGGCGACTGACTGTGTGGAGTTTGCACGTTCTCCCCGTGTCTGCGTGGGTTTCCTCCGGGTGCTCCGGTTTCCTCCCACAATCCAAAGATGTGCAGGTCAGGTGAATTGGCCATGACAAATTGCCTCTGTCCGCATCTCTTTCTGCCCCCCCTCTCTATCCCTCCTCTCTCTGTCCCTCTCTCTCTGTCCCCCTCTCTCTCTGCCATAGTAAGGGGTAAATGTAGGGGTATGGGTGGGTTGCGCTTCGGCGGGTCGGTATGGACTTGTTGGGCCGAAGAGCCTGTTTCCACACTGTAATGTAATCTAATCTAAAAAAAAACACTAACATTGCTCGACAGTTACAATACAGATTAACTCTGCTCTACAGTTACAATACACACTCATACTGCTTCACAGTCACGAACACTGCTCTACAGTTGGAATACACACAAACAGGGAACTACAGTCAGAATGCACACCAATATTGTTCTACAGTCACAATTCACACTAACATTGCTCTGCAGTGTGGGATATTGTGTTATGAGATACTGTGTTACAGGCCATCTTTATTAACTCACTCGCTGGCTCACTATGTTCATTAATACTGGGTTCCCATTTATTGATTCATAAAACTGCAGTTCTGTCGTATCCAAATTTAAAAACAACCCTTTCAAACCCATTCCTGAATTTCCACACCCTATCAGCCCTTGCTACAAGCAGTGTTTATCTCTGAATATAAATGCAGCATGCAAAACAATATCAACCCCATCAAGTCTCCCCAAAACATTATAATATTAATCAGCCCTTTCCAACCATCTCCTGGACCCTAACAAATTAAGTACCTGTTAAATACCTTTTAACTGGGCAATTATCCCTTTAAGAAACTAGCTGACAAAACAGAACTTCCATGAAATTGCATGAAACTCATCCCGACAAATAGTAAATAAATCTCACACCCAGCTGCAGTAATCAGTTTAATATTCTCTTGTTAAGTATAGGTACAATTTTTAACTTATTTAGAGCATATGGGCCTGATATTTTTACTAATATTTACTAACTTAAAAGACAAAAGGACTAACTCCTCCTAATTATGCAAGCATACTGGACCGATGTCCCATCAGAAGCAGCAGCCAGCACTTAGCACATGTTTTAATGCCTCTCCTGTCTCCCAGCACAAAAGCCCTTCAAACCTTTGTATGATAGAGATAAAACATGTGACCTATTATAATGGAATTTTAATTTATGTAAGAACTGTGTATAAAGGGGCTCTTGTAAGAACTGTATTTCAGGATTCTATTGCCACCTCAAACATGTGCTGCGATTGCTGAATGAAAGAGGCTATTTTCACCGATTCTGGTCATTATTTGAACATGATCACACAATAGTCATAAGACATACAACGCTGCATTACAGTCACCACACAAACTAACACTGCACTACATTATTGTGCTGCTCCACATTTACAATACACACTAAGACAGCTATACAGTTACAATACACGCTGTGAAGGTGCCAGTGTTGGACGGGGGTGGACAAAGTCAAAAATCACATGACACCGGATTATTGTCCAACAGATTTACTTGAAACCACAAGCTTTTGGAGGCCCGCTCCTTCTTCTGGTACCAAGTGAGAGAGACTACATTGGACACAGAATATATAAGTAAAAAATCAAAGGGCCATATAACTGATACGAATGTATTGAACAAATCTAGATGTCTATTAAGTCTCTAATCAGTTAGAATAGAGGTGCAGGTTTCGAATAATTGATATGTAAACCCCAGGATTTCTTTCAAATCCTGCCCTGAGATACAAAGTCCTGAAGAAGGGCTCATGCCCAAAACATCGATTCTCCTGCTCCTTGGATGCTGCCTGACCTGCTGCGCTTTTCCAGCAACACATTTTTCAGCTCTGATCACCAACATCTGCAGTCCTCACTTTCTCCTCCCTGAGATATAAAGTATCAATATAAAGGTGACATCTCAGGTCAGACAATGCATTTTAGGTGTGAGGCCTTGTTTTGAGTCTGTGTCTCAACCTGGAGTCAGACTGGTTTTATTTCCAAAGTGGGAATTTATAAAATGCCATATTAACAGACTGTCTACAGATTGTGTGCTTTTTGAACAAAATATAATGTATCTGCAAATACAAATCTGCAATTACAAATTTACCCCATAGACTTATATATGTGTGTATGCATGTGTATGAGGGATGGTCTGTGTGAGTGTGTGTGTTTGTGTGAGAGCGTGTGTGTGAGAGTGTATAGTGTGGTGGGGTCACTTATAGTATGACATGAACCCTAAGTCCCAGTTGAGGCCATTCCCATGGGTACTGAACTCGCTATCAGACTCTGCTCAGCGACTCTGCATTGTTGCATATCCCGAAGTCCGCCTTGGAGGATGGTCACCCGAAGATCCAAGGCTGAAGATCCTTGAATGCTGAAGTGTTCCTCCACCGGGAGGGAAGGATCCTGTCTGGCGATGGTTACGTGGTCTCCATTCATCCATTGTCCTAATGTCTGCTTGGTTTCACCAATATACCATTCCTTGGGAGCATCCTTGCTTGCTACATATAAGATAGACAGCGTTGGCCGAGTCACATGAGTATCTGCCGTGCACTTGGTGGGTGATGTTCCCGCCTGTAATGGCAGTATCCATGTCAATGCTTTGACATGTTTTGCAGTGGTTGCCATGATAGGGTTGTACAGTATTACGGTTGATGTTGTCCTGAAGGCTGGGTAGTTTGCTGCTAACAATGGTCTGTTTAAAGTTTGGCAGTTGTTTAAAAGCGAGAAGTGGAGGTATCAGGAAGATCTTGGTGAGGTGTGCATCTTCACCGATAATGGCTGCAAAGAACCTGACGTAGTTTCTCTGCTTCCAGGAAGTATTGGACAATGAAGGGTATCCTATTGGTTGTATCCCGCGTCTGTCTTCTGAGGAGGTCTTTACAGTTTCTCACTATGACACATCAGAACTGGCGATCGATGAGTTGAGCATCATATCCTGTTCTTATGAGGGCATCCGTCATATTCCTCCTCATCTGAAAAGATCCTGTGTTTGTGTAGAGTTTGTCCGCAGGGGCTTTAATATGTTTAGGGGGAGAAGCTCAAGAAGTACAGCATTGTGAGGCTATCCGTGGGCTTGTGAGGTGCTGAGATGCCTATCCTTGATGGAGATGTGTGTATGTGTCCAAAAATGAGACTGATTCTAAAGCATAATCCATGAAAAGACTGATTGTGGGATGGAACTTGTTGATATCATTATGTAGCTGTTTTAGTGACTTCTCTCCATGAGTCCACAGAGAGGAAATGTTATCAAAGTATCTTGTGTAAAGCATTGGTTAGAGGTCCTGTGCAGCAAAGAAGTCTTGTTTGAACTTGTGCATGAAAATGTTGGCATATTGCGGAGCAAATGTGGTCCCCATGGCTGTTCCTTGTGTCTGGATGAAGAACTGGTTGTCGAAGGTGAAGATGTTGTGGTCACTGATGAAGCGGATGAGTTGTAGGATGGTGCCTGGAGATTGGCAGTTGTTGGTTTTGAGTACTGAGGCTGTTGCAGCTATGGCGTTGTCATGGGGGTTGTTGGTGTAGAGTGCTGAAATGCCCATTGTGACGAGGAATGGTCCTACTTGACTGGTCCGTGGCTATGTCAAGGGCATCTTGAAACCCATTGTACAAGGAAACCCCAGCTTCTGACACACCACTATGGATTTCTTCCAGCAGCTCAGCACCCACGGAATAGTTGAGTCCGGAACATTCCTTGTCACAATGGACATTTTGGCACTCTACACCAACATCACCCCCACCCCACCTCCAACACACACACATATGTGCACACACACACACACACTTTCTTTCTCACTTACACACGTGCGCGCACACACACACACACACTTTCTTTCTTACTTATATGCGCGCGCACACACACTTTCTTTCTCACTTACACGCACGCGCGCACACACACACACTTTCTTTCTCACTTACACGCACGCGCGCACACACACACGCACGCACACACACTTTCTTTCTCACACACACACACGCGCGCGCACACACACACACACACACACACTTTCTTTCTCACTTACACACGTGCGCGCACACACACACTTTCTTTCTCACTTATATGCGCGCGCACACACACTTTCTTTCTCACTTACACGCGCGCGCGCACACACACACTTTCTTTCTCACTTACACGCACGTGCGCACACACACACGCACACACACACACTTTCTTTCTCACACACACACGCGCGCACACACGCACACACACACACTTTCTTTCTCACTTACACCCGCGCGCGCGCACACACACATGCGCACACACACACGCATGCACACACAGACACACACACAGACACACGCACACACACACACACAAACAAGGTGGTGTTATAGGTCCAATCATCTTCAGCTGCTTCATCAATGGCCTTCTCTCCATCATAAGGCCAAAAATGGAGACACTGAAGCAGTCCATGTTCAAATGCAACAAGACTTGGACAATATCCAGGCTTGGGCTGACAAGTGGCAGTAACATTTGTGCCACAGAAATGCTAGACAATGATCATCTCTACCAAGAGACAATCTAACCACCATCCCTTGATATTCAATGGTTTCCAACACTGCATCTCCCACTATCAACATCCTGGGGATTACTATTGACAGAAAATTGACTGATCTTGCCTCACAAACATAGAGGCTACAACAGTGGGTCAGGGCCTAGGAATACTGTGGTAAATAATTCACCTCCTGACTCCACAAAGCATGTCCACTATCTACCAGGCAGATGTCAGCCTGGATGGGTACATCTCCACTGGACACCATCCAGCAAGTCGAGAATATCCATGACCACATCCACAAACATCCACTTCCTCCACCACTGATACTCAGTAGCAGCAATATGTACTATCTACAAAATGCACTGCAGAAATTCACCAAAGATCCTCTAGACTGCATCTTCCAAACCCTCAACCACTTCCATCTAGAAGACAAGGGCAGCAGATACATGGGAACACCATCCCCTGCATGTCTCCTCCACACCATGCCTCAGGTTTTCCAACTTGCTGTCTCTCATGATGGACTTCATGACATGATACTTGGATGTGATGTGCTGACTGAACCCTGTTGAACCACATCACATCTGCAAATGGACCAGCTCGCCACCACCTTCTCAAGAACAATTAGGGATGGGCAATAAATGCTGACACAGCCCATATCCCATAAAATAATTTAAAAAATCTCCGTATTGAATTTTGATGTAATACTCTTCAATCTCTGTTATTGACTGAAGCAAAACTGATTCCACGGTAAACGAGCTGTTTATCTTTGAGGACGCACTTGTGATCTGATCATGACACGACTGGACACAACCTGGCTCAAACCTTCAGGAAAATTTGTACAAAATTGCTGAGCAGTAAATAATCAAAGTAATGAGTGTTCATGAAGAACATTGCTTCTCCTTTGATGTGATAAATGCTTGCTCCCTTCAGACGAAGATCTGTTATATTGCCCTCATTTATTTATGGAGATTGAAACCAAGTTTTGGCTCCATATTTTAAATTGGGAGAGCTTGATAACATCCCTCTTGTTCCCAAAGTCTCTTTTGAAGTTGACCATAATATTTGGGGAAAGAATAGTTTCAGTAAAGAAATCTATTGAAAGAGGAATTTTCCAGGAGTTGGAAAGCAATATATACACATTAAACAAATCTTTGAGATAAAGATTATACCCACTGTTTCATTATTTAAAGGATGTATAAACTTTTCTTTGGATGTGCAAATACTGAGATCAAAGCAAAATTAAATCAGAGAAAGAACATTGTATATGTCTGTCAGAGAATTAGTCCAAGTAAAAGCCGCTTCCCTGTTGACAGAAGATAAAGTGTAACAACAGCTCAGCAATCCTGCTGGGCCGTCAGCAATTCCAGGGAATGAGCAAAGGTTCAAAAAGCCAACCAACTCCTCCTTACAAACCAACATGAGAATGGGATTTACAGATTGCAAACCAGATCAATACTTCCAATGCTAGTGATAACAGACCAAGCTTTACATTTTCTCATCAAGGTATGCAGGGATTTCTTTTACCAACTCTGGTGCAGGAGGGACTTGAACCCAGGTCTGCTTGCTCAATTATAGGGATACTACCACCGTCCGACAACAGTGCTCAGCTTTAGACTCCTCCAATTTACATCACTGATCCGTTCAAGACAACCTTCCACTTGCTCTGACTAGTTGCCTCTGAAATGCATCACCTTATTCATCTCAACAACTTCCCAGGGGCGTCTATATTGTAGTTACTGTCTGACTGAAGGTGGTGTATGTTCCAGGATTTGTTAGTGACTATGAGTCATGTGTATATGATTATGCATCAGTGGAAACACTTTCTACACCTACAGGAGCAACTCGCCGAGGTGCAAAGGCATTTCTGTTGGTAGTCCATAATGTGTAAAAAAGCTGAGCTATCTTTCTCCAGCATTACTTCAACTGTAATTGTCTTGAAAGGAACGGCTTCAAGAAATCAGGTTGTCATTTCTATAATTTTAAGAATATGCTACTGTAATAAACGAAAAGACTGCAGTGGAGTCTTTATTTCCAGCAATAAAGTTTCAACTTTGATCTCCAGCATCTGCAGACCTCACTTTCTCCTAAAAGACTGCAGACACTGGTGATCTGAAACAAACACAGAAAGTGCTGGAGAAACTCAGTAGGTCTGGCAACATCTGCAGAGAGAAAATCAGTTAATATTTTGAGACCAGTGACCCTTCATCTGATTAGGATGGACCTGGGTCCCATTTTCATTTTTGAGGAATGGTCCTACTCTGTCCACTTAACTATCGACTGAATGGTTCTTCAAACACTGGCACTGATATTAAAAGTACTGGTTTGATCATACGCTGAAGTTTTCCAACTACTTGACATGTATGATACATTTCATAGAACTGCATGACATCCTCATGAAGTCATGGTCCAGTAAATAATGTGATTATCAATGCTTAACTGTTCTCTATGCCTCTGTTCATTGTGTTAAATCTGCGCCCACACTTACACCCTCAAATCTACCCAAGGCCCTAAAGTATCCTTCCACATCCAGCAGAGATTCTCCTGCATACCCAAACACCTCATCTACTGTGTCCATTGCTCTCGATGTGGTCTCCTCTACATTGGGGAGATAGGATGCCAACTCACAGCATGTTTGAGGGAACATTTCTGAGACACACGCACCAAACAACCCCAGCGGCCAACCACTTCAACTTCCCTTCCCACTCCTCCACTGCCAAATCCAAGTCACCCGACCACAGGAGGAAGAATGCCTCATCTTCAACCTTGGGACCCTCCAACAACATGGTATCAATATCGACTTTAGCAGTTTCCTCATCTCTCCTTCCCCAGATCCAACCCTCCAACTCGGCACTTCCCTCTTGAACTATCCTACCTGTTCATCTTCCTTCCCACTAATCTGCTCCACACTCAACTCAAATCTATCACCATCATCCCCAACATGCATGTCTTCCCAGCTGCCTTGCCCCCACTCCCACCCCTAATTTATCCCCTTCCCAACACCCACACCCTCCACATTCCTGATAAAGGGCTTAAGCCCGAAATGTCAACTCTCCTGCTCCTCGGATGCTGCCTGATCTGTTGTGCTTTTCCAGCGCCACACTTTTCAACTCTGATCTGCAATCCTCACTTTCTCTCTATGTCAGCACAGACAGAAAAGCATTGGCTGACCACCAGGAAGACTATAAATGTGGGCAGGTAGTGCAGGAGTCACTTGTGTCCATTCCCCTTGCAAACAGGCCTCAGGTGAAAGTTTAAATTGGGGGAAGGTGAACTACCACAATACTAGGCAGGAACTGGGAAATGTAGATTGGGGACAGGTATTTGAACATAAATCTACATTTGGTGTGTAGGAATCTTTTAAAGGCCAGTGATTATTTCCTGTGAAAACGAAGGATGAGGATGGCAAGATTCAGGAACATTGGATGGCAAGAGAAATTGAGAGCTTTGTCAAAAAGAAAAAGGAGGCATTTGTAAGGTTCAGGAAATGGAAGACAGATGGAGCCCTCGAAGAATACAAAGAAAGCAGGAAAGAACTCAAGCGAGGAATTAAGAAGGCTAAAAGGGACCATGACATGTTTTTGGCAAACAAAGTCAAGGAAAATCCCAAGATGATTTCTACATAAATAAGGCACAAGAGGGTAGTTAGGGGAAGAACAAGATAGAGGAAGGAATTTATCCCTGGAACCAGAGGAAGTGGGTATTGGTATTCACAAAGGACATGGTGGATAGTGAGATAGACCAAGAGTAGCAGTTAGAAGGGTGTATTTCTGACTGAAGGTCTGTGACCAGTGGTGTTCCACAGGGATCAGTGCTCAGACCCCTGTTAGATGTAATATGTAGAAATGATTTGGAGGTGAATGAAGTGGCTGGATTAGTAAGTTTGCACATGATACAAAGATTGGGTGAGTTGCGGATAGTGAGGAGCATTACCATGAGATACAGCAGAGTATAGATAGGGTGGAGACTTGGGTGGAGAAACGGTAGACTGAATTTACAATATAGAACAGTACAAACCCTTGGCCCTTTATGCTGTGCCGACTTTTTATCCTACTCTAAGGTCAGACTAACCTACATACCCTTCACTTTACTATCATCCATGTGCCTATCCGAGTTACTTCAATGTCCCTAATGTATCTGGCTCTACTACCTGGCAGTGCATTCCATGCACCCACCACTCTCTGTTAAAGAAATAACCTCTGATATCTCCTCCAATCACCTTAAAATAATGGCCCTAGTGATAGTCATTTCTGCCCTGGGAAAAAGCCTCTGACTATCCACTCTATCTATGCCTCTTATCATCTAGTACACCCTTACCAAGGCACCCCTCATCCTTCCTCACTCCAATGAGAAAAGCCCTGGCTCCCTCAAACCTTTCTTCATAAGACATGCTCTCCAATCCAGGCAGCAACCTGGTAAATATCCTCTGCACCCTCTCTAAAGCTTCCACATCTTTCCTATAATGAGGCAATCAAAACTGAACACAATTCTCCAAGTGTGGCCTAACCAGGACTTTAAAGAGCTGCAGCATAACCTTGCAGCTCTTAAACTCAATCCCCCTGCTAATGAAAGCCATCACGCCATACATCTTCTTAACACCCTATGAACTTGGGTGGCAACTTTGAGGGATCTATGGACATGGACCCCAAGATCCCTCTGTTCCTCCACACTGCCAGGAATCCTGCATTTAGCCCTGCATTCAAACTCAACCTTCCAAAATGAATCAATTCACACTTTTCCAGGTTGAATGCCATCTGCCACTTATCAACCCAGTTCTACATACTGTCAATGTCCCGTTGCAACCTACAACACTATCCACCACTCCACCAAACTTCATGTCATCAACAAACTTACTAACCCACAATTCCACGTCCGCATCCAAGTCATTTATAAAAATCACAAACAGCAGAGATCCCAGAACCGATCCTTGCAGAATATCACTCGTCACCAAGCTTCAGGCTGAATACTTTCTATCAACCACCACCCTCTGTCTTCTATAGGCCAGCCAATTCTGTATCCAGTATTCTGTATTCCCTTTATCCCATGCCTCCTTACTTTCTGAATGAGCCTACCATGGGGGACCTTATCAAAAGCCTTGCTAAACTCCATTTACACCACATCCGCTGCTCTACCTTCATCAATGTGTTTTGTCACATCCTCAAAGAATTCAATAAGGCTTGTGAGGTATGACCTGCCCCTCACAAAGCCATCCTATTTCTAATCAAACTACGGTTTTCCAAATCATCAGAAATCCTGTCTCTCAGAATCCTCTCCAATAATTTGCCTACCACCAAAATAAAACTGACTGATCTATAATTCCCAGGATTATCCCTATTTCCTTTCTTGAATAGGGGAATAACATTTGCCACCCTCCAATCATCTGGCACTACTCCAGTGAACAGTGAAGATGCAAGGATCATCACCAATGGTGCAGCAATCTCTTCCCTCTCTTCCTGTGGTAACCTTGGATATATCCTGTCTGGCCCAGGGGACTTATCTATCCTTATGTATTTCAAACTTTTCGGCACATCCTCCTACTTAATATCAACTTGTTTAAATATATCAGCCTGTTTCATGCTGTCAGGAGCTGAAATTGGCCTGTCGCAAAGATGTTACTACAGTTGTTATGGGGGATTTCAACATGCAGGTGGACTGGGAGAATCAGGATGCTATTGGACCTCAAGAAAGAGACTTTGTGGAGTGCCTCCGATAGGGATTCTTAGAACAGCTGGTGCTGGAGCCAACCAGGGAGAAGGCAATTCTGGATCTGGTATTGTGCAATGAACCAGAATTGCTCAGGGACCTTGAAGTGAAGGAGCCATTGGGAAGTAGTGACCATAATACAATAAGCTTCAATCAGCAATTTGAGAGGGAGAGGGTACAATCGGAAGTGACATTATTTCTGTTGAATAAAGGGAACTATGGAGCAATGAGGGAGGAGCTGGCCAAAGTTCAATGGTGCAATACCTTAGCAGGGATGACAGTGGAGGAACAACGGCGGATATTTCTGTGTATAATGCAGAAGTTGCAGGATCAGTTCATTCCTAAAAGGAAGAAAGATCCTAGGAGGAGGCATGGGTGGCCGTGGCTGATGAGGGAAGTTAAGAAACATATAAAGTTAAAAGAGAAAAAGTATAACATAGCAAAGATAAGTGGGAAAACGGAGGACTGGGAAGCTTTTAAAGAACAACAGAGGATTACTAAGAAGGAAATACGCAGAGAAAAAATGAGGTACAAAGGTAAACTGGCCAATAATATAAAGGAGGATAGTAAAAGCTTTTTTAGGTATGTGAAAGGCAAAAAAATGGTTAAGACTAAAATTGGGCCCTTGAAGACAGAAACAGGGGAATATATTACAGGGAACAAAGAAATGGCAGAAGAATTGAATTGGTACTTCAGATCTGTGTTCACTGGGGAAGACACAAGCAATCTCCCTGAGGTAGCAGTGGCTGAAGGACCTGAACTGAGGGGAATTTATATTTGCCAGGAATTGGTGTTGGAGAGACTGTTAGGTCTGAAGGGTGATAAGTCCCCGGGGCCTGTTGGTCTACATCCCAGGGCACTGAAGGAGGTGACTCGAGAAATCGTGAATGCATTGGTGATTATTTTCCAGATTTCAATAGATTCAGGATCAGTTCCTGCAGATTGGAGGGTGGCTAATGTTGTACCACTTTTTAAGAAAGGTGGGAGAGAGAAAGCAGGAAATTATAGACCAGTTAGTCTGACCTCAGTGGTGGGAAAGATGCTGGAGTCTATTATAAAGGATGAAATTACGACACATCTGGATAGTAGTAACAGGATAGGTCAGAGTCAGCATGGATTTATGAAGGGGAAATCATGCTTGACTAATCTTCTTATATTTTTGGGGATGTAACTCTAAAGATGGACGAGGGAGATCCAGTAGATGTAGTGTACCTGGAACTTTCAGAAAGCCTTTGATAAAGTCCCACATAGGAGGTTAGTGAGCAAAGTAAGGGTGCATGGTATTGGGGCAAAGTACTGACTTGGATTGAAAATTGGTTGGCTGACAGGAAACAAAGAGTTGTGATAAACGGCTCCATTTCGGAATGGCAGGCGGTGACCAGTGGAGTACCGCGGGGATCAGTGCTGGGACCGCAGCTTTTTACAATATATATTAATGATATAGAAGATGGTATTAGTAATAACATGAGCAAATTTGCTGAAGATACTACACTGGGTGGCAGGGTGAAATGTGAGGAGGATGTTAGGAGATTACAGGGTGACCTGGACAGGTTAGGTGAGTGGTCAGATGCATGGCAGATGCAGTTTAATGTGGATAAAAGTATGGTTATCCACTTTGGTGGCAAGAACAGGAAGGCAGATTACTACCTAAATGGAATCAATTTAGGTAAAGGGGCAGTACATAGAGATCTGGGTGTTCTTGTACACCAGTCAATGAAGGTAAGCATGCAGGTACAGCAGGTAGTGAAGAAGGCTAATAGCATGCTGGCCTTCATAACAAGAGGGATTGAGTATAGAAGCAAAGAGGTTCTTCTGCAGCTGTACAGGGCCCTGGTGAGACCACACCTGGAGTATTGTGTGCAGTTCTGGTCTCCAAATTTGAGGAAAGACATTCTGGCTATTGAGGGAGTGCAGCGTAGGTTCACGAGGTCAATTCCTGGAATGGCGGGACTACCTTACGCTGAAAGATTGGAGCGACTGGGCTTGTATACCCTTGAGTTTAGAAGACTGAGAGGGGATCTGATTGAGACATATAAGATTATTAAAGGATTGGACACTCTGGAGGCAGGAAACATGTTTCCGCTGATGGGTGAGTGCCGAACCAGAGGACACAGCTTAAAAATATGGGGTAGACCATTTAGGACAGAGATGAGGAGAAACTTCTTCACCCAGAGAGTGGTGGCTGTGTGGAATGCTCTGCCCCAGAGGGCAGTGGAGGCCCAGTCTCTGGATTCATTTAAGAAAGAGTTGAATAGAGGTCTCAAGGATAGTGGAATCAAGGGTTATGGAGATAAGGCAGGAACAGGATACTGATTAAGGATGATCAGCCATGATCATATTGAATGGTGGTACAGGCTCGAAGGGCAGAATGGCCTACTCCTGCACCTATTATCTATTGTCTATTGTCCTCACAAACAACAAGATCCCTCTCACTAGTGAATATGGTAGCAAAGTATTCATTAAGAATCTCCCCTACCTCCTCCAGCTCCAGGCACAAGTTCCTTGCACTATCCCGGATTGTACTCTGGAATTTAATCCAGACAAATGTGAGGTGATGCATTTTGAGAGATCTAATGCAAGAGGAAAGTTTACAATAACTGGCAAAACCCTTAATAGCATCAATATACAGAGAGATCTAGGTGACAGGTCCTCAGTTCCCTGAAAGCGGCAACACAAGTGGATAAGGTCGTCAAGAAGGCCTTCATCAGTCAGGGCATGGTGTATAAAAATTGGTAAGTCATGTATTGCTCTGTGTTTAATTAGACCACTGTTAGCAACCTGACCAAACCTACTCCAAATATATCAAGGAGGTAGCTTAGACCCCAACTTTTATCTTATTGAAAGGCAAGTGTAAGGCACTGTGTTCCAAATGTGATTCAATCGGCTCACTACTACGCTTTAAACACACTTTATTTTTACAGCACAGTTAAATTTCCTAAGTACAGAATGAGAATTTGACCAGAAATGCACATTGAGCAATCTTCTGGCACAAAGAGTTAGAACCGCCCAGATTTACAAGACTAGAAATCTCCTAATATACAGAGAGGCTCTCCCTGATATACAGAGAGAGAGGCTCTCCCTGATATACAGAGAGGCTCTCCCTGAGACAGAGAGACTCTCCCTGATATACAGAGAGGCTCTTCCTGAGACAGAGACTCTCTGTGGGATTTAGAGAGATTCTCCCTGATATATAGAAGGACTCTCCCTGAGACAGAGAGAGACTCTCCCTGGGATACAGAGAGAGAGACTCTCCCTGATATACAGAGAGGCTCTCCCTGAGACAGAGAGAGAGAGACTCTCCCTGGGATTCAGAGAGAGACTCTCCGTGATATATAGACAAACGTTCCCTGAGGCACAGAGATGCTCCCTGAGATATAGAGAGAGTCTTCCTGAGGTAAGAGAGACTCTCCCTGAAATGCAGAGATATCTCCTGGAGATCTGGTTTGAGGAATCCCTGATATACAGTGAGGATCTCCTGAAGATACAGAGTGGGGATCTCCCTGAAAAACATCTCCTACCCACGATACAGAGCGAGAGACTCCCAGGGATAGACTGAGAATCTCACTTTTACAATTCCCCAGAAATGCAGTGAGGATCAGCCGGACATAAAGAGAGAGAAACTTCAGGATGTGGGAGGTGGTTGAATTTCGCTGTGATTCGGGTAAAAAAAAACATCCTCTCTGAGAGTGGGGTGTAAATTTGTTCTGTTTTTGCTTTGGTTTGTTGACAGCAGCTATTTTATTGTGCAGACGGGAGCAGCCCCTGGCGGTCGGCCCCGGACGGTACACAGCACCGAACCCGGTTCTGTTTGTCACAAGCGAGTTGCTGTTTGTGGGATCTTGCTGTGCACTGATTGAGTCCCTTTATTTCCTTCAACCCAGCAGTGACTGTTTTAGCTTCTTGGGCTGAAACGACCAAAAGGCTGTGACAGGTGCTATGTAAATGAACGTTTTTGAATTGCCAGCCAAGATTTCCGAAGCGGGATGAATTGCTCCTGGCGGTCTCTCAGAGCCTCTTCCCGGCTGTTTGCTTATCACAGAGTCACCGAACTGTCAGGAAGGAGCTCCTTCAGACCGGCACCGATACCTGGGGCCAAGTTCCTGCTCTCACCCCATTTCCCTGCTCACTATTTCGATCCATATAATCATCCAGTGCCCCTCTTGAAAGCCTCAGCTGAATCTGCCTCCTCTACGATTCCAGGTAGTGCATTCCACAGCCTAAGTATTGACATGTGAGAAAGTGTTTTCTCACACCATCCTTATTTTGTTTGTAGATCACTTTAAATCTACTGCATCTTATTCTTATTCCATGTACAAACGGGAACAACTCTGTCTAGCGCACTCATGATTTTGAAAACCTCGATTAAATCTCCTCTCAGCTTTTTTCTCTCCAAAGAGAACAATTCCAGCTTCTTCAATCTCTCCTCAGAAATGAAGGAATTCTGGTAAACCCCTTCTGTACTTCCCTCATTCACATCCTTCCACAACTGTACACAATACTGCAGAGGCAGACAGAGGGAGGGGAGTGGGGAGGCAGACAGAGGGAGGGGAGTGGGGGGGCAGAGGGAGGGAGGGAGGGGAGTGGGGGGCAGACAGAGGGAGGGAGGGAGGGGAGTGGGGGGCAGACAGAGGGAGGGAGGGGAGTGGGGGGCAGACAGAGGAAGACAGAGGGAGGGGAGTGGGGGGCAGACAGAGGCAGACAGAGGAGGGAGTAGTGGGGCGGGGCAGACAGAGGGAGGGAGGGGAGTGGGGGCAGACAGAGGGAGGGAGGGGAGTGGGGGGGCAGACAGAGGGAGGGAGGGGAGTAGGGGGCAGACAGAGGGAGGGAGGGGAGTGGGGGGCAGACAGAGGGAGGGAGGGGAGTGGGGGGCAGACAGAGGAAGACAGAGGGAGGGGAGTGGGGGGCAGACAGAGGCAGACAGAGGAGGGAGTAGTGGGGCGGGGCAGACAGAGGGAGGGAGGGGAGTGGGGGCAGACAGAGGGAGGGAGGGGAGTGGGGGGGCAGACAGAGGGAGGGAGGGGAGTAGGGGGCAGACAGAGGGAGGGAGGGGAGTGGGGGGGCAGACAGAGGGAGGGAGGGGAGTCGGGGGCAGACAGAGGGAGGGAGGGGAGTGGGGGGGCAGACAGAGGGAGGGAGGGGAGTGGGGGGCAGACAGAGGGAGGGAGGGGAGTGGGGGGCAGACAGAGGAAGACAGAGGGAGGGGAGTGGGGGGCAGACAGAGGCAGACAGAGGAGGGAGTAGTGGGGCGGGGCAGACAGAGGGAGGGAGGGGAGTGGGGGCAGACAGAGGGAGGGAGGGGAGTGGGGGGGCAGACAGAGGGAGGGAGGGGAGTAGGGGGCAGACAGAGGGAGGGAGGGGAGTGGGGGGGCAGACAGAGGGAGGGAGGGGAGTCGGGGGCAGACAGAGGGAGGGAGGGGAGTGGGGGGGCAGACAGAGGGAGGGAGGGGAGTGGGGGGCAGACAGAGGGAGGGAGGGGAGTGGGGGGCAGACAGAGGGAGGGAGGGGAGTGGGGGGCAGACAGAGGCAGACAGAGGGAGGGAGTAGTGGGGCGGGGCGGGGTTGGAGCAGTAACACGGCGTGATGACAGTGTGTGATGGGCTACAGGCAGACCCACAGCCCTGTCCCTGTCCCTGTCCCTGCTGCTGGTGTGAAGTGAAGGAACTAGACTCTCCAACAAAACCAGACAGAGCGAGAGAGAGAGAGAGAGAGAGATAAACGTAGTGGGAGAGAGAAACATCGGGAGAAACAGAGAGAGAACCAGAGGTACGGGAGAAAGAGAAAATCTAACAGACAGTGAGAGAGAAACGGGGGGGGGGGGGGGGGCGGAGAGCTGGAAAGTAAAGAGATAAAGGGGAGAATCAGAAACTCCGGACACTGGGCACTGGGCTCCGGACACTGGGCTCCGGACACTGGGCTCTGGGCTCCGGACACTGGGCTCTGGGCTCCGGTCACTGGGCTCCGGACACTGGGCTCTGGGCTCCGGACACTGGGCTCTGGGCTCCGGACACTGGGCTCCGGACACTGGGCACTGGGCTCCGGACACTGGGCTCCGGACACTGGGCTCTGGGCTCCGGACACTGGGCTCCGGACACTGGGCTCTGGGCTCCGGACACTGGGCACTGGGCTCCGGACACTGGGCTCCGGGCTCCGGACACTGGGCTCCGGACACTGGAGTTGCTGGACGCTGCCCCGCTCTCTCCCGGCTCCGCTCCTTGGGGATTTTTCCCGAGCTCCGCTCTCCTCGCGTTCGGGATTTACTGACATTATCAGGCGACTTGGAGCGGGACTCCGGCAGGAGGTAAAACTGCATTATCCATGTGGGGTATGACTCTAGTTAAAATGGGGCAGGACTGAAGGATCGCTATAGCAGCTGGAGTGATTAAAGGGGCTGGGGTATTAGAGGGTCTGGGGTATTAGAGGGTCTGGGGTATTAGAGGGTCTGGGGTATTGAGGGTCGGGGTATTAGAGGGTCTGGGGTATTAGAGGGTCGGTGGTATTGAGGGTCTGGGGTATTGAGGGTCGGGGTATTAGAGGGTCTGGGGTATTGAGGGACTGGGGTATTAGAGGGTCTGGGGTATTGAGGGTCTGGGGTATTAGAGGGTATGGGGTATTGAGGGTCGGTGGTATTGAGGGACTGGGGTATTGAGGGTCGGGGTATTAGAGGGTCTGGGGTTTTAGACGGTCAGTGCTATTGAGGGTCTGGGGTATTGAGAGTCTGGGGTATTAGAGAGTCTGGGGTATTGAGCATCTGGGGTATTAGAGGGTCTGGGGTTTTGAGGATCTGGGGTATTAGAGGGTCTGGGGTATTAGAGGGTCTGTGGTATTGAGGGTCTGGTGTATTAGAGGGTCTGGGGTATTAGAGGGGCTGTGGTATTAGAGGGTCGGTGGTATTGAGGGTCTGGGGTATTGAGGGTCTGGGGTATTGAGGGTCTGGGGTATTGAGAGTGTGGGGTATTAGAGAGTCTGGGGTATTGAGCATCTGGGGTATTAGAGGGTCTGGGCTATTGCGCATATGGGGTATTAGAGGGTCTGGGGTTTTGAGGATCTGGGGTATTAGAGAGGCTGGGGTATTAGAGGGTCTGTGGTATTGAGGGTCTGGAGTATTAGAGGGTCTGGGATATTAGAGGGTCTGGGATATTAGAGGGTCTGGGGTTTTGAGGATCTGGGGTATTAGAGAGTCTGGGGTATTAGAGGGTCTGGAGTATTAGAAGGTCTGGGATATTAGAGGGTCTGTGGTACTGAGGGTCGGTGGTGTTGAGGGACTGGGGTATTGAGGGTCGGGGTATTAGAGGGTCTGGGGTTTTAGACGGTCAGTGCTATTGAGGGTCTGGGGTATTGAGAGTCTGGGGTATTAGAGAGTCTGGGGTATTGAGCATCTGGGGTATTAGAGGGTCTGGGGTTTTGAGGATCTGGGGTATTAGAGGGTCCTGGGTATTAGAGGGTCTGTGGTATTGAGGGTCTGGGGTATTAGAGGGGCTGTGGTATTAGAGGGTCGGTGGTATTGAGGGTCTGGGGTATTGAGGGTCTGGGGTATTGAGGGTCTGGGGTATTGAGAGTCTGGGGTATTAGAGAGTCTGGGGTATTGAGCATCTGGGGTATTAGAGGGTCTGGGCTATTGCGCATATGGGGTATTAGAGGGTCTGGGGTTTTGAGGATCTGGGGTATTAGAGAGTCTGGGGTATTAGAGGGTCTGTGGTATTGAGGGTCTGGAGTATTAGAGGGTCTGGGATATTAGAGGGTCTGTGGTACTGAGGGTCGGTGGTGTTGAGGGACTGGGGTATTGAGGGTCGGGGTATTAGAGGGTCTGGGGTTTTAGATGGTCAGTGCTATTGAGGGTCTGGGGTATTGAGAGTCTGGGGTATTAGAGAGTCTGGGGTATTGAGCATCTGGGGTATTAGAGGGTCTGGGGTTTTGAGGATCTGGGGTATTAGAGGGTCCTGGGTATTAGAGGGTCTGTGGTATTGAGGGTCTGGGGTATTAGAGGGTCTGGGATATTAGAGGGTCTGTGGTATTAGAGAGTCTGGGGTATTGAGCATCTGGGGTATTAGAGGGTCTGGGGTATTAGAGGGTCTGTGGTTTTAGAGGGTCAGTGCTATTGAGGGTCTGGGGTATTGAGAGTCTGGGGAATTAGAGAGTCTGGGGTATTGAGCATCTGGGGTATTAGAGGGTCTGGGCTATTGCTCATATGGGGTATTAGAGGGTCTGGGGTTTTGAGGATCTGGGGTATTAGAGGGTCTGGGGTATTAGAGGGTCTGTGGTATTGAGGGTCTGGGGTATTAGAGGGTCTGGGGTATTAGAGGGTCGGTGGTATTGAGGGTCTGGGGTATTAGAGGGTCTGGGGTATTATAGGGTCTGTGGTATTGAGGGTCTGGGGTATTAGAGGGTCTGGGGTATTAGAGGGTCGGTGGTATTGAGGGTCTGGGGTATTAGAGGGTCTGGGGTATTAGAGGATCGGTGGTATTGAGGGTCTGGGGTATTAGAGGGTCTGGGGTATTAGAGGGTCTGGGGTATTAGAGGGTCTGGGGTATTAGAGGGTCGGTGGTATTGAGGGTCTGGGGTATTAGAGAGTCTGGGGTATTGAGGGTCTGGAGTATTAGAGAGTCTGGGATATTGAGGGTCTGGGGTATTAGACGGTCTGGGGTATTAGAGGGTATGGGGTATTGAGGGTCTGGGGTATTGAAGGTCTGGGGTATTAGAGCGTCTGTGGTATTGAGGGGCTGGGGTATTAGAGGGTCTGGGTTATTGAAGGTCTGGGGTATTAGAGCGTCTGTGGTATTCAGGGTCTGGGGTATTAGAGAGTCTGGGGTTCGGGGGTATGTGGTATTGAGGGTCTGGGGTATTGAGCATCTGGGGTATTAGAGAGTCTGGGGTTCGGGGGTATGTGGTATTGAGGGTCTGGGGTATTGAGGGTCTGGTGTATTGAGGGTCTGGGGTATTGAGGGTCTGGGGTATTGAGCATCTGGGGTATTAGAGAGTCTGGGGTTCGGGGTTATGTGGTATTGAGGGTCTGGGGTATTGAGGGTCTGGGGTATTGAGGGTCTGGGGTATTGAGGGTCTGGGGCTATCAATGGGTGTGGGATAATAGAGGGTCTCGTCTTAGACGGGCAGATGGGGATCTAAAATTCATGAAGGGATAGGGAGAAGACACAAGGGACAGTTGGGATCGCTTCAGAGTCCAGGGGTCACAGCAAGGCTGGGGGAGGTCTCAGCAGCAACAAGCCACAAGATGTAAACCCTAGAGGTCGTCAGCAGGTCAGACAGTGTCTATGGATAATAGGAAGGAGGGAGAGGTTATGACTGTTCGTGATGAAATTCTAGTAACTGGCCAGAAGGTGAAACATTAACTTTTCACAGACAACATCAGACCATCTGCGTACCAGACTCTTGTGTTCTTATTTCAACATCTGTGGCATTTTAGTTTTACACAGGGAGGAGGGTCTCATCTATTCCTTATTAATCATTAATTCATTAATATCTGTTTGACTCTGATTAAAATTCTACTGGCACAGAAAGAGGCCATTCAGCCCATCCAGTGCTTAGAGTCATACAATGTACAAGCCCTTCAGCCCAACTTGTCCATGCTGACCTGATTTCCTGACCTGAACCAATTCTGTTTGCCTGTGTTTAGTCCATATCCCTCTAAACCTTTTATATCCACGTACCTATCTAAATGTCTTTTAAATGCTGTAATTGTACCCATCTCTACCACTTCCTTTGTGTTGGCCTGGTAGCTCAGTGGTTAGCACTGCTGTCTCCCAGTACCAGGGACCTGGGTTTGATTCCAGCCTCGGGCAACTGTCTGTGTTGAGTTTGCACATTCTCCCCGTGTCTGAGAGGGCAACCTCTGGGTGCTCCGGTTTCCTCCCCCCACTGTAACGGTGTGCAGGTTCGGTGCCTTGCAGTATCTCGGGATGTACAGGCTACGTGGGTTAGTTGTGGAAAATATGGAACTACAGCAATAAAGTTGGGTGGGATGAGTCTGAGTGGGATGCTGTTTACACGGTTGGTGTGGACTCGATAGGCCAAATTCTCGATATACTCCACTGTCTGTATGAAAATGTTACAAATGACTGTCTGGGGATGAGGACACCTCAGTGTCTTTCCAGCTGTTTTCAGATCAGTAGCAGCAACAAGCTGGTCACATTGACTTTCTGCGTGGATCCTCCATGCAGTAATATTATGTTTTTAACTATTGCAGTGCCAAGACACACAGTGCTGAAAGGCTGATCACGGTGAGGCAGTGGTCAGGATGTTGGACCTGGCTGCCAATGACAGATAATCTGAAGAGACAGCAGATAATGAACTGAAGGTGCCAGCCTCTCACAGAAAGCCGAACCTGGGAGTGATGGAGGAATGCCACTGTTGAGATAACAGCCACCACTGAGTTTCAGTGAGACGTTTCATCAGTTTGATCTGGAGGAATGAAAAAGTTGCAAAGACCTCAGAAAAGGAAGTTGCAAATGTGCGTGGGAGTGGGGGAACGGAAGTTAATATCGGTGGAACTCACCCATCCCCCTAGCTTTCATCTCTTAACTTGGACTGGACCGAAGCTGTTTCTGGTTGGCAGGAGGTGACCTGGTTCTGAGTTGCCGATATGCCTGGTGTTTCACCACAGCACGCCTTGCCCACTCCATCATGCTAACAACTGGGAGGCAAAGTTTGGAGATTGTGACCTACATAGTGTTTGAGCTTGTCATCGCAGTCTTAGCTGTACTGGGGAATGTCCTGGTGTGTTGGGCTGTCTACCTAAACAGCAACTTGCAAAACGTCACAAACTTCTTTGTGGTGTCCTTGGCTGTGGCAGATATTGCTGTCGGGGTACTGGCCATTCCCTTTGCCATCACCATCAGCACTGGTTTCTGCTCCCTTTTCTACGGCTGCCTCTTCATCGCCTGTTTTGTGTTAGTATTAACTCAGAGCTCTATCTTCAGCCTGCTGGCCATCGCCATTGACCGGTACATTTGCATCAAAATCCCACTGAGGTAAGAAGGATCGCCAACATCTCTCTGTATGGGGTAATGTTTGATTGATAACCATCACTACCAACTCGACGGGGACCTGAAAATTGGTATCTCTGGAGAAAGGGGAAATTGGTTGACACAATGACTTGGGCATTATCTTTGCTCAATTCTGAATTCAGTCATCCCAGTCTCAATCTGTGAGGGCTCCTGTGTAAGATGAGTTTGGAGCCGTGGGTACTTCCTCCTGACACACTGTTCCTGTGGTATTGAGGAAGAACTGAGCACTGGCCCAAAATCCAGGTTGTTTGAGGCTCACACTGACACACAAAATCCTTCAGCTGTAATAACAAAACCAAAGTCCATAATCTCAGGAAGCCTACAAAGATTTTATTCAGATTACTTCTAGGTTTATTTTCCTCTCTTTTAAAAAAGCTAAATTAATAATTTTCTAAAATGCATAAAAGATGAGTGAAGTTGTGTTTGTGAGGGAGGGAGAGTGAAAAGATTCAGTTTGTGAGGGAGGGATCAAGGAGGGTCTAGTTTGTGAGGGAAGAGTGAGGGTGAGAGGGGTCTGGGTTGTGACGATATAAGGTGAGAGTCCAGATTGTGAAAGAGCAGAGAGTGAGGAGGGTCTAGTTTATGAGGGAGGGAGGAATGAGGGTGAGGAGGATCTCATTTGTGAACGAGGGAAGAGATGGTCCAATTTGTAAGGGAGAAAGGATCCAGTTTGTGAGGGAAGAGTGAGGATGAGACGGGTCCTGTTTGTGATGGAGGAAGTGAATGAGGGAGGGTGTGGAGGGTCCAGTGTGTGTGGGAGGAAGTGAGTGAGGGAGGGTGTGGAGGGTCCAGTTTGTGATGGAGGAAGTGAATGAGGGAGAGTGTGGAGGGTCCAGTGTGTGTGGGAGGAAGTGAGTGAGGGAGGGTGTGGAGGGTCCAGTTTGTGATGGAGGAAGTGAGTGAGGGAGGGTGTGGAGGGTCCAGTGTATGTGGGAGGAAGTGAATGAGGGAGGGTGTGGAGGGTCCAGTGTGTGTGGGAGGAAGTGAGTGAGGGAGGGTGTGGAGGGTCCAGTTTGTGATGGAGGAAGTGAATGAGGGAGAGTGTGGAGGGTCCAGTGTGTGTGGGAGGAAGTGAATGAGGGAGAGTGTGGAGGGTCCAGTTTGTGATGGAGGAAGTGAATGAGGGAAGATGTGGAGGGTCCAGTGTGTGTGGGAGGAAGTGAGTGAGGGAGGGTGTGGAGGGTCCAGTGTGTGTGGGAGGAAGTGAGTGAGGGAGGGTGTGGAGGGTCCAGTGTGTGTGGGAGGAAGTGAGTGAGGGAGGGTGTGGAGGGTCCAGTGTGTGTGGGAGGAAATGAATGAGGGAGGGTGTGGAGGGTCCAGTGTGTGTGGGAGGAAGTGAGTGAGGGAGGGTGTGGAGGGTCCAGTGTGTGTGGGAGGAAGTGAGTGAGGGAGGGTGTGGAGGGTCCAGTGTGTGTGGGAGGAAGTGAGTGAGGGAGGGTGTGGAGGGTCCAGTGTGTGTGGGAGGAAGTGAGTGAGGGAGGGTGTGGAGGGTCCAGTGTGTGTGTGGGAGGAAGTGAATGAGGGAGGGTGTGGAGGGTCCAGTGTGTGTGGGAGGAAGTGAATGAGGGAGGGTGTGGAGGGTCCAGTGTGTGTGGGAGGAAGTGAATGAGGGAGGGTGTGGAGGGTCCAGTGTGTGTGGGAGGAAGTGAATGAGGGAGGGTGTGGAGGGTCCAGTGTGTGTGGGAGGAAGTGAATGAGGGAGGGTGTGGAGGGTCCAGTGTGTGTGGGAGGAAGTGAGTGAGGGAGGGTGTGGAGGGTCCAGTGTGTGTGGGAGGAAGTGAGTGAGGGAGGGTGTGGAGGATCCAGTGTGTGTGGGAGGAAGTGAGTGAGGGAGGGTCCAGTGTGTGTGTGGGAGGAAGTGAATGAGGGAGGGTGTGGAGGGTCCAGTGTGTGTGGGAGGAAGTGAATGAGGGAGGGTGTGGAGGGTCCAGTGTGTGTGGGAGGAAGTGAGTGAGGGAGGATGTGGAGGGTCCAGTGTGTGTGGGAGGAAGTGAGTGAGGGAGGATGTGGAGGGTCCAGTGTGTGTGGGAGGAAGTGAATGAGGGAGGGTGTGGAGGGTCCAGTGTGTGTGGGAGGAAGTGAGTGAGGGAGGATGTGGAGGGTCCAGTGTGTGTGGGAGGAAGTGAGTGAGGGAGGGTGTGGAGGGTCCAGTGTGTGTGGGAGGAAGTGAGTGAGGGAGGGTGTGGAGGGTCCAGTGTGTGTGGGAGGAAGTGAGTGAGGGAGGGTGTGGAGGGTCCAGTTTGTGATGGAGGAAGTGAGTGAGGGAGGGTGTGGAGGGTCCAGTGTGTGTGGGAGGAAGTGAGTGAGGGAGGGTGTGGAGGGTCCAGTTTGTGATGGAGGAAGTGAGTGAGGGAGGGTGTGGAGGGTCCAGTGGAGTGATGGAGGAAGCGAGTGTATGAGGGTGTGGAGGGTCCAGTGGAGTGATGGAGGAAGCGAGTGTATGAGGGTGTGGAGGGTCCAGTGGAGTGATGGAGGAAGCGAGTGTATGAGGGTGAGGAGGATCCAGATGATTGAAACAGTGTGCTAGCATTGTCAGTCATGCACAGAATGGCCACCTTGAGGAGGGATTGGACACGGTGTTGTGGGGAATAGAGATCGGATGATGAATAATTGGCAGTAATGCCCACTGAGTCTACCTTGTGTTGGCACTGAGTCAATCACACTACCTGTTACCCACTAACAAATATCCAGCAACTCCAGCTGCACTGGGGAGCCTCACAGGAACTGACCGTCTAATCCATGTCCAAAAGCATACAATACTGTCTCGGATTCTGCAATACGCTTGGTTGGTAGATAGAGAGACTAAAGTAGCAACATGTAGTCCATTCCACGTGTAGCCCCTTGAGCCAGTTCCTCCACTGAATGAGATCGCAACTGATATATAACCAAAGTCCACATGCCTGTTTTTACTCTGTGTCCATTAATACATTTAGGGAACAGAAATCTGTCAAAATGAGACCTAAATTTAGTACCTAGTACAGCTCACAGTGACACCGGGTATGGTCTAACCAGGGCTGTTTACACTCAAGGCATCACTTCTACCCCCTTGTATTCTCGTCTACTCAATATAAGCCAGCATTCCATTTGTCATTCTGATCATTTTCTGCATTCATTCATGATATTTTAATAAGTGCCTTTGGACCTGTGCTGTTAATAACCTTCCATCATTTCAAAATATTCTGTTTTGTCCTTTTTAATTCTAAAATGGTGACCTTGCATTTGCTTATATTGAAACCTGTTTGCTCATTCACCTATTATCGTAATCTGTCAGTATTTCTTTGTAATGTTATGCTTTATGAAATAACTCCACAGAGACCAGCAGCCACCAGCAAGTCACCCTTCATTTATACTTAAACAGTCCTTGACCATAGTGCTACGTAATACAGAGTCAGGGACCAGAAAATCAATATCTCTGTCAGTCATCCTTTATGTCTGTCAGCCAGGACTCCCTGATAGGACCAAATTAACAGCCCCAATCAGGGAACTCATATTCTATGAGGCCCAGCTGGTTTACCTCATTACAATCACTGTACTCCCACTGACGCTGCTTACAAAACTGTCTACGGTGAATTTGGATTTTAGTTTTTATGTCCCATCATCTAAATTGTTCATAAAATGGTCAATAGTTAAGATCCCAACACAGATCCTTGTAGGGCACCATTAGTCACAAGATGTTAACTAGAGTGCCTGGCCATTCCTTTTCTCTGTCTCGTGCTGTTCAGCCAAATCCCCTTCAATTCCTTTATCTTCATTGTTAGCTAAACAGTATCTTTATGAGAAATATATCGAAATTCTTCTGAAAGTTTATGTAAGTTCAAGCACCCCTTTTCCCATGCAGCACTTCAGTTATCTCTTCAAAAAACATAACCATTTGTCAGGTATGACTTACCCTGAACAAATCTATGCTAGCTTGCTGACCAGCAAAAAATGCAAAAGTGTTCAGACTCCAGTAATTTTCCAATTAAAGCTGACAGCTCGATCATTCTCGAGTTTCCATCTCTCGCCTTCTTAGAAGAGTGATATGCGCAATTTTCCAATCTAACGCTGTGGTTTCTGAACCTAGGCTATTGGGGAGATTATAATTGGAGTTTCTGCAGTGTTCTGACTGAACTCTGGTAAAGCTCTGGTCGCTAACCGTGTGATCCTGAATACTGAACAGAACCTATCTTCACACAGAAAACATCCCAGGGACAAAAGCAAGCAAGGAACTTCATATAATCCTGATTACTGGAGTAAAGGAGTCAGGAAAACCAATGGAAGTGAAAGCTGTCAGGTCCCTGGCACCAGGTGGCCTGCATCCTAGGGTCTTAGTGCAAGTGGCTGCAGAGGTAATGGATGCTTTAGTTGTCATCTTCCAAAATTCTGGAAAAGTCCAAGTAGATTGGAAAACTGGAAACATATTCAGGAAAAGAGAGAAACAGAAAGTAGGAAACTTTAGACCAGTTAGCCTAGCATCTGTTATTGGGAATATGCTCAAATCTATTATAAAGTTGATTGTAGCAGGACATTTAGAAAATCATAATGCAATCAAGATGGTTTTATGAAAGGGAAAATCATGTTCGACAAATTTATAATTGTTCTTGCTTGGTTTATAATTGGACTGGTTAGATGTGGTATGCTGACATTTCAAAAAGGCATTCAATAAGGTTCCATTTGGTGTGATATATTAGCTTGGATAGAGGACTGGCTAACAGGAGACAGAGAGCTGGGTTGAATAGATCATTTTCAGGTTTCTGTGTTGATTTTAATGAATAGCAGAATGGGCCTGAGGACATGATTCAGCCCCTATGTTAGAAGAGTTTCATGAATACTGGCACTAAGCACAAAAGCAGTGAAAGTACAGTAGCGCCTCGACTTATGAGCTTCATCCGTTCCGGGACCCGGTTCGCGAACCAAAAGTTCGCAAACTGAATCAATTTTCCCATTTTGAATTAATGTAATTCCAATTGATCCATTTCGCCATGTCGTACTGCTGAGTGAGATCAGATATGCGAGCACCATTCTCGTGTTTAGCCAATATTTCCTTCTTCGTTTCCACAGTAATATGTTTAGGCTTCTTCCCACCACTATCATTCCCGCTTTTCACTTTCTTGGGAGCCATAATGAGGGCTAATTTAATGCAAAAAACAACAAAAAAGCGTAAGGATGCTTGGACATAGCAACGAACGCTGATCACAGCGCGCACGCCAAAGACGGACTGAATGAGATCACGCGGGACCCGAGAGCTTTAGTGTTCAACAAGCACGTAGCAAAGCAGAGCAATGAAACTACGTGGTCGTACATGGGCTTTTTGCGTTCATACCTTGAATTTCGTACGTACGTTGAAGCAACATTTTACGAACAATCCTGTTCGTAAACCAATTTGTTTGTGAACGGGGTCGTTCCTATGTTGAGGCGCGACTGTATACTGATCCTGTAGTAAGCTCTGGGGAGGTCACAGGGAGAGAGCTCTGCTTTCGGGTGTGGGTCACCACACTTCAGGAAGGATGTGAGGGTCCTTGACTGGGTGCAGAAGAGATTGAACAGAATGGTTCCAGGAATGAGGGATTTTAGTTGCAAGATGAGGTTGGAGAAGCTGGGATTTATAATATAGCACAAAAAGAGGCCAATCAGCCCTCCAGGTCCATGATGACTCTCTCTGAAGCAGTCCAATCGATTCCATTCCATCATTATCTCTATAGCCCCCAGGCTAATTTCCTCACATAACTCATCAAATTTCCTTTTGAAATTGCTTGGCTCGTTCTGCCACCCTCACTGGCATTGAGCTCCAAGTCATTATCCACACTGCATGAAGAAAGCATCCTCTCGTTTCCCTTATATCTCTGGCCAAGCCTTAATACCCCTTCCTCTCGCCTCTATACTGTGAGGCGACTGTGAAGTTTCCTTTGTATAATTTATTCAAATCTGACATCGTCCTGTATTTCTATCAAATCTCCCCTCACACTTTAGTTGCTCCAAAGAGAATAACCCCAGCTTCTCCAACCTCATCTTGCAACTAAAATCCCTCATTCCTGGAACCATTCTGTTCAATCTCTTCTGCACCCAGTCAAGGACCCTCACATCCTTCCTGAAGTGTGGTGACCCACACCCGAAAGCAGAGCTCTCTCCCTCTGACCTCCCCAGAGCTTACGACAGGATCAATATACTTTCACTGCTTTTGTGCTTAGTGCCAGTATTCACGAAACTCACCTTCAACATGTCCTGTCACCCTCAGGGATTGAAGCGTATGAATGCCCAGGTTACTCTATCTCTGCATGTGCTTTTGAACCATGTCATTAACTCAAAATTGCCCCTCCCAAATGAGATGCCTCTTCCTCCCTTGTTTCCCACAAACAGTGTAAGACACATTTTATCCAGGTCAGGTGATTCATCTCTCCTGCGAAAAGTTTGGAACCTCAAACTGCTTCCTTTTTTTTAACCAAATGCTAATGTTAAAATGTAACTAGAGAGGGAAGGGTTTGCAAACTGTGTGTGTGTGAGATGCCTGGACAGGTTGAGGGTTCAGTTCATAAAATGTAAAGTATCCTAAGCCTGATTCATAAGGTAGAGAGAACAAGAGCAAGGAGGTTACAGAAATAACATAAGACATGAGATTATTGCGGAGCGCTGAGTTTTAGGTAAGATGTGAGGGCATTGGAAGAGAATGCAAAAAAAGATTCATGAGAATAGTTCTGGCGATGAGGGATTTCAGCCAACTAACTAGGTTGGAAGGTCCAGTTCTCCTTGGAACAGTTAGAAATGTTTGAGGAGAAAGTGAGGTCTGCAGATCCTGGAGATCAGAACTGAAAATGTGTTGCTGGAAAAGTGCAGCAGGTCAGGCAGCATCCAGGGAACAGGAGAATCGACATTTCGGGCATGAGCCCTTCTTCAGGAATGAGGAAAGTGTGTCCAGCAGGCTAAGATAAAAGGTAGGGAGGAGGGACTTGGGGGAGGGGTGTCGGAAATGCGATAGATGCGAATTCCGACGCCCCTCTCCCAAGTCCCTCCTCCCTACCTTTTATCTTAGCCTGCTGGACACACTTTCCTCATTCCTGAAGAAGGGCTCATGCCCGAAACGTCGATTCTCCTGTTCCCTGGATGCTGCCTGACCTGCTGCACTTTTCCAGCAACACATTTTCAACGGTTAGAAATGTCCAACCTGTACAGAATAAGGGAGGGAAAGACTGTTGCTGTTGGTGGAAGGATTGAGAACCAGAGAACACTGATTGAAGGTGACGAGAAAAAAGAACAGGAAAATGATTTGATATCATGGGTGCTTATGATCTAGAATGCATTGTAGGAGTAGAGGAGACAGGTTCAATTGAGACATTTAAGAGGGAATTGTAGAAGGAATGTGCAGGGCTGTGCAGAGAAGGCAGGGAAATGGTTTTCAGTACATTGCTCATTCCAAAGAGCTCCCATGTTCTAATCATTCTGACAGTGTGATATGCAAAGAGAGTTAACCAAAGATGTAAAATAAATACTGACGAAAGAAAAGTCAAATACGGAGGGAAATGCCTGTACTGAGAGAGTTTGAGCAAGATACCCTGATTACTTGAACTTCCACAAGATAAACAGAGAGTAGAACAATGAGTGCAAGAAGTTCTCTGGAAAATGGAATAAGCAAAATAGACCAGGCAGGATAAGATAAAGTGCGGATCTTGGCAGGACTGGACCCAGTGCAAGGGAGTTGCTATTTTGTGCTCAACTATACTTTTCTTTCTGTGTGATAAATTCCTTGAAGAGTCCGAGTGGGGATAGGTGAGTAAACTGAACCTTCTGTGATGCAGTTTATCAGGAGGTGCTCAATAACTGAAGGTGTCAGAGCAGAGTAAACCCCTGTGTGGTTTCTCTGAGCTCCTGTAACATAGCAACTGAGCTCCTGGTAGTTCACTTGTTCCTGGCATTTAGTAAATGACTTGCCAATTTGTACAGCTGTCTGAACAGGAATTTAAGTTCTGACAACACCAGTATTTGTACAGTTGGATCGATACAAGTGTCTGTGTACATGAGACAACCCGTCGCTCTCCTTCAATCAATGGTCTATTACCTGAAAGTGAGCTGCAATTCCTGGGCTGTTCATAAACCAGCCTCATCTTCCTTCAAAAGTTAGACAGTGAAGAATGATGAACTTCGAAAATATTCACCAATTCCACAAATCTCTTTCCACTTATCAATACTTTCTGCAAAGGTCTCTACAAATGACTTTATTTCAGTAATCATTATCAGAATATATTTCAAATATAGCCCTTTAACCACAAGACTGGGATTGGTGCTGGTTCTGAGACATTGTCCAAGTGGCCATTTGATAGGTAGCAGACTGTTTGACCTTGGAAGGCAACCTTGATCCTTTCCTCACCTGGCCTATACACAGGACCATCACTGGACCAGAAATTGAGAGAGCTAGGCTAATACACTGGGGACAGAGGTTCAAATCCCACATGGCACCATGGTGGAATTCAAATTCAATTAATTAATTAGTCTGGAATAAAAAGCTAATTTCAAACCTGGTAATCATGAAAGTACTGAGTTGTTATGAAATCCCATCTGGTTCACTAATGTCCTTCACAGAAGGAAATCTGCCATCCTCACCTTGTCTGGCTCCATGTGACTCCAGACCCACAGCAATGTAGTTGACCGTTATCATTCCTCTGAAATAGCTGAGTGCACTGCTCAGTTGTATCAAACTGAAACAGAGCTGACTTTATATAAACCCAGACAGATCATTGTCATTGAGCAGTTGACGTGGAATCATACATTACAATTACCACCATCACCATCTCGAAACATGTCCTGTCCCATCAGCAGGACAGCCCCAGCAGAGGTGACAGCACAGGGGTATACAGTTGGGATGGAGTTGCCCTGGGAGTCCTCAACATTGACTCCAGACCCCATGAAATCTCATGGCTTCAGGTTAAACATAGGCAAGGGAATCTCCTGCAGGTTAGTATGTACTGTCTCCCGAGGCTAATGAATTGGTACTTGTTGAACAATGCTTGAGGAGGTACGGAGGATAACAACAGCACCAAATGTGTTTATGATGGTGAGGGTGGGAGGAGCCATGACAGACAGAGTTGGCTGAATCCCAAAGGCGATCAGACTGGGTCAGTTATAGGAGGGCTGGGACCAACTGTTGTACAAGGTGTGGAGCCACCATAACCAGCTTAAGGTGGGGGCAGAGAACTGTCACCCGTCCTCCTGTCTAATCTCATACGATAAAGCAATAACAATGTAAACAGCTCCTGGTACTGCACGGTAACAACAAATCAAAAATTAATGAACATATGTAAACCTTCTCCAAACTTGCTGTGCCCACCCATCACAAAAGGCCTGTATTGTGCCAGTGGGCTCTACATGCTCCCTCCGAGGGGAATCCCAACACAGATGTAACCACAGAGGAGGGGCAGAGAGTAAAGCTCTCTCCATGGCCTAGAGCTGTCCATCTTCAGCAGGACAGTGGGAGAGCAATCTCCAACAGAACAGTGGGATATCAATCTCCGACAGGACAGTGGGAGAGCAATCTCCAACAGAACAGTGGGATAGCAATCTCCGACAGGACAGTGGGATAGCAATCTCCGACAGGACAGTGGGATAGCAATCTCTGACAGGACAGTGGGATAGCAATCTCCAACAGGACAGTGGGAGAGCAATCTCCAACAGAACAGTGGGATAGCAATCTCCGACAGGACAGTGGGATAGTAAACTCCGACAGGACAGTGGGACAGCTATATCCGACAGGACAGTGAGAAAGGAATCTCCGACAGGACAGTGGGATAGCTATATCCGACAGGACAGTGGGATATCAATCTCCGACAGGACAGTGGGATAGCAATATCCGACAGGACAATGGGAGATCACTATCCGACAGGACAGTGGGATATCAATCTCCGGCAGGACAGTGGGATATCAATCTCCGACAGGACAGTGGGATAGCAATCTCCGTCAGGACAGTGGGACAGCAATCTCCGGCAGGACATTGGGATAGCAAACTTCCACAGGACAGTGGGATAGCAATCTCCAACAGGATAGTAGGATAGCAATCTCCGACAGGAGAGTGGGACAGCAATCTTCCACAGGACAGTGGGATAGCAATTTCCGGCAGAACATTGGGATAGCAATCTCCGACAGGACAGGGGGATAGCAATCTCCGACAGGAGAGTGGGACAGCAATCTCCGACAGGACAGTGGGATATCAATATCCGACAGGACAGTGAGATATCACTCTCCGACAGGACAGTGGGATATCAATCTCTGACTGGACAGTGGGATATCAATCTCCGACAGGAAAGTGGGATATCACTCTCCCGTAGGACAGTGGGATAGCAATCTCCCGTAGGACAGTGTGATAGCAATCTCCGACAGGACAGTGGGATAGCAATCTCCGACAGGACAGTGAGATAGCAATCTCCGACAGGACAGTGGGATAGTAAACTCCGACAGGACAGTGGGACAGCAATCTCCGACAGGACAGTGGGATAGCTATATCCGACAGGACAGTGGGATAGCAATCTCCGACAGGACAGTGGGATAGTAAACTCCGACAGGACAGTGGGACAGCAATCTCCGACAGGACAGTGGGATAGCTATATCCGACAGGACAGTGGGATAGCTATATCCGACAGGACAGTGGGATAGCAATCTCCGACAGGACAGTGGGATATCACTCGCGACAGGATAGTGAGATAGCAATCTCCGACAGGACAGTGGGATATCACTCTCCGACAGGACAGTGGGATAGCAATCTCCGACAGGACAGTGGGATAGCAATCTCCGACAGGACAGTGGGATATCACTCTCCGACAGGACAGTGGGATAGCAATCTCCGACAGGACAGTGGGATAGCAATCTCTGACAGGACAGTGAGATAGCAATCTCCGACAGGACAGTGGGATAGCAATCTCCGACAGGACAGTGGGATAGCAATCTCTGACAGGACAGTGGGATATCAATCTCCGACAGGACAGTGGGATAGTAATCTCCGACAGGATAGTGAGATATCAATCTCCGACAGGAGAGTGGGATATCAATCTCCGACAGGACAGTGGGATAGTAATCTCCGACAGGATAGTGAGATATCAATCTCCGACAGGACAGTGGGATAGCAATCTCCGACAGAACAGTTAGATATCAATCTCCGACAGGAGAGTGGGATAGCAATCTCCGACAGGACAGTGGGATAGCAATCTCCGACAGGACAGTGGGATAGCAATCTCCGGCAGGACAGTGAGATATCAATCTCCGACAGGACAGTGGGATAGCAATCTCCGACAGTACAGTGGGATAGCAATCTCCGACAGGACAGTGGGATATCACTCGCGACAGGATAGTGAGATAGCAATCTCCGACAGGACAGTGGGATATCACTCTCCGACAGGACAGTGGGATAGCAATCTCCGACAGGACAGTGGGATAGCAATCTCCGACAGGACAGTGGGATATCACTCTCCGACAGGACAGTGGGATAGCAATCACCGACAGGACAGTGGGATAGCAATCTCTGACAGGACAGTGAGATAGCAATCTCCGACAAGACAGTGGGATAGCAATCTCCGACAGGACAGTGGGATAGCAATCTCTGACAGGACAGTGGGATATCAATCTCCGACAGGACAGTGGGATAGTAATCTCCGACAGGATAGTGAGATATCAATCTCCGACAGGACAGTGGGATAGCAATCTCTGACAGAACAGTTAGATATCAATCTCCGACAGGAGAGTGGGATAGCAATCTCCGACAGGAGAGTGGGATAGCAATCTCCGACAGGACAGTGGGATAGCAATCTCCGACAGGACAGTGGGATAGCAATCTCCGACAGGACAGTGAGATATCAATCTCCGACAGGACAGTGGGATAGCAATCTCCGACAGGACAGTGGGATAGCAATCTCCGGCAGGACAGTGAGATATCAATCTCCGACAGGACAGTGGGATAGCAATCTCCGACAGGACAGTGGGATAGCAATCTCCGGCAGGACAGTGAGATATCAATCTCCGACAGGAGAGTGGGATAGCAATCTCCGACAGGACAGTGGGATAGCAATCTCCGGCAGGACAGTGAGATATCAATCTCCGACAGGACAGTGGGATAGCAATCTCCGACAGGACAGTGGGATAGCAATCTCCGGCAGGACAGTGAGATATCAATCTCCGACAGGACAGTGGGATAGGAATCTCCGACAGGACAGTGAGATAGTAATCTCCAACAGGAGAGTGGGATAGCAATCTCCGGCAGGACAGTGAGATAGTAATCTCCGACAGGAGATTGGGATAGCAATCTCCGACAGGACAGTGCGATAGCAATCTCCGACAGGACAGTGGGATATCAATATTCGACAGGAAAGTGGGAGAGCAATCTCCAACAGGACAGTGGGATAGCAATCTCCGACAGGACAGTGGGATAAAAATCTCCGACAGGAGAGTGGGATAGCAATCTCCGACAGGACTGTGGGATATCTATATTCGACAGGAAAGTGGGATAGCAATCTCCGACAGGACAGTGGGATAGCAATCTCCGACAGGACAGTGGGATAGCATTCTCCCGTAGGACAGTGGGATATCAATCTCCGACAGGACAGTGGGATAGCAATCTCCGACAGGACAGTAAGATTGCTAACTCCGACAGGACAGTGGGATATCTATCTACGACAGGACAGTGGGACAGCAATATCCGACAGGACAGTGGGATAGTAATATCCAACAGGATAGTGGGATAGCAATATCTGACAGGACAGTGGGATTGTAATATCCGACAGGATAGTGGGATAGCAATATCCGACAGGACAGTGGGATAGCAATCTCCGGCAGGACAGTGGGATGTCAATATCCGACAGGAAATTGGGATAGCAATCACCGGCAGGACATTGGGATCGCAATCTACAGTAGGATAGTGGGATTTCTGTCTCGAGCAGGACAGTGGGATATCACTCTCCGACAGGACAGTGGGATATCAATCTCCGGCAGGACAGTGGGATATCAATCTCCAACAGGACAGTGGGATATCAATCTCCGGCTGGACAGTGGGATAGCAATCTCCGACAGGAAAGTGGAAAAGCAATCTCCGACAGGACAGTGGGATATCTATTTCTGGCAGTACAGTGGGATTGCTATCTCCGGCAGGACAGTGGGATATCAATCTCTGGCAGTACAGTGGGATTGCTATGTCCGACAGGACAGTGGGATGTCAAAATCCGACAGGAAATTGGGATAGCAATCTCCGGCAGGACGTTGGGATAGCAATCTCCAGTAGGATAGTGGGATTTCTGTCTCGAGCAGGACAGTGGGATATCACTCTCCGGCAGGACAGTGGGATATCACTCTCCGGCAGGACAGTGGGATAGCAATCTCCGACAGGACAGTGGGATATCAATCTCCGACAGGAAAGTGGATAAGCAATCTCCGACAGGACAGTGGGATAGCAATCTCCGACAGGAAAGTGGATAAGCAATCTCCGACAGGACAGTGGGATAGCAATCTCCAGTCGGACAGTGGGATATCTATTTCTGGCAGTACAGTGGGATTGCTATCTCCGGCAGGACAGTGGGATATCAATTTCTGACAGGACTGTGGGATAGCAATCCCCGATTGGATAGTGGGATATCAATCTCCGGCAGGGCAGTGGGATAGCAATCTCCGATAGGACAGTGGGATATCAATCTCCGACAGGATAGTGAGATATCAATCTCCGACAGGACAGTGGGATATCAATCTCCGACAGGACTGTGGGATATCAATCTCCGGCAGGACAGTGGGACAGCAATCTACAACAGGACAGTGGGATAGCAATCCCCGATTGGATAGTGGGATATCAATCTCCGACAGGAAAGTGGGATAGCAATCTCCGACAGGGTAGTGGGATAGCAATCTCCGATAGTACAGTGGGATATCAATATCCGACAGGAAAGTGGGATAGCAATCTCCGACAGGACAGTGGGATATCAATCTCCGACTGGACAGTGGGATATCAATCTCCGACAGGACAGTGGGATATCACTCTCCCGTAGGACAGTGGGATAGCAATCTCCGATAGGACAGTGGGATATCAATCTCCGACAGGATAGTGAGAAATCAATCTCCGACAGGATAGTGAGATATCAATCTCCGACAGGAGAGTGGGATAGCAATCTCCGACAGGACAGTGGGATAGCAATCTCCGACAGGATAGTGAGATATCAATCTCCGACAGGAGAGTGGGATAGCAATCTCCGACAGGACAGTGGGATAGCAATCTCCGACAGGATAGTGAGATATCAATCTCCGACAGGACAGTGGGAGAGCAATCTCCGACAGGACAGTGGGATAGCAATCTCCGATAGGACAGTGGGATAGCAATCTCCGACAGGACAGTGGGATAGCAAACTCCGACAGGACAGTGGGATATCAATCTCCGACAGGACAGTGGGATAGCAATCTCCGGCAGGACAGTGGGATATCAATCTCCGACAGGACAGTGGGATAGCAATCTCCGACAGGACAGTGGGATATCAATCTCCGACAGGAGAGTGGGACAGCAATCTCCGGCAGGACAGTGGGATATCAATATCCGACAGGACAGTGGGATATCACTCTCCGACAGGACAGTGGGATATCAATCTCTGACTGGACAGTGGGATATCAATCTCCCGTAGGACAGTGGGATAGCAATCTCCCGTAGGACTGTGGGATAGCAATCTCCCGTAGGACGGTGTGATAGCAATCTCCGACAGGACAGTGGGATATCAATCTCCGACAGGACAGTGGGACAGCAATCTCCGACAAGACAGTGGGATAGCTATATCCGACAGGACAGTGGGATAGCAATCTCCGACAGGACAGTGGGATATCACACTCCGACAGGACAGTGGGATAGCAATCACCGACAGGACAGTGGGATAGCAATCTCCGACAGGACAGTGGGATTCCAATCTCCGACAGGACAGTGGGATATCACTCTCCGACAGGACAGTGGGATAGCAATCTCCGACAGGACAGTAAGATTGCTATCTCCGACAGGACAGTGGGATATCTATCTCCGACAGGACAGTGGGACAGCAATATCCGACAGGACAGTGGGATAGTAATATCCAACAGGATAGTGGGATAGCAATATCTGACAGGACAGTGGGATAGTAATATCCGACAGGATAGTGGGATAGCAATATCCGACAGGACAGTGGGATAGCAATCTCCGGCAGGACAGTGGGATGTCAATATCCGACAGGAAATTGGGATAGCAATCACCGGCAGGACATTGGGATCGCAATCTACAGTAGGATAGTGGGATTTCTGTCTCGAGCAGGACAGTGGGATATCACTCTCCGACAGGACAGTGGGATATCAATCTCCGGCAGGACAGTGGGATATCAATCTCCAACAGGACAGTGGGATATCAATCTCCGGCTGAACAGTGGGATAGCAATCTCCGACAGGAAAGTGGAAAAGCAATCTCCGACAGGACAGTGGGATATCTATTTCTGGCAGTACAGTGGGATTGCTATCTCCGGCAGGACAGTGGGATATCAATCTCTGGCAGTACAGTGGGATTGCTATGTCCGACAGGACAGTGGGATGTCAAAATCCGACAGGAAATTGGGATAGCAATCTCCGGCAGGACATTGGGATAGCAATCTCCAGTAGGATAGTGGGATTTCTGTCTCGAGCAGGACAGTGGGATATCACTCTCCGGCAGGACAGTGGGATATCACTCTCCGGCAGGACAGTGGGATAGCAATCTCCGACAGGAAAGTGGATAAGCAATCTCCGACAGGACAGTGGGATAGCAATCTCCAGTCGGACAGTGGGATATCTATTTCTGGCAGTACAGTGGGATTGCTATCTCCGGCAGGACAGTGGGATATCAATCTCTGACAGGACAGTGGGATAGCAATCCCCGATTGGATAGTGGGATATCAATCTCCGGCAGGGCAGTGGGATAGCAATCTCCGATAGGACAGTGGGATATCAATCTCCGACAGGATAGTGAGATATCAATCTCCGACAGGACAGTGGGATATCAATCTCCGACAGGACTGTGGGATATCAATCTCTGGCAGTACAGTGGGATTGCTATGTCCGACAGGACAGTGGGATGTCAAAATCCGACAGGAAATTGGGATAGCAATCTCCGGCAGGACATTGGGATAGCAATCTCCAGTAGGATAGTGGGATTTCTGTCTCGAGCAGGACAGTGGGATATCACTCTCCGGCAGGACAGTGGGATATCACTCTCCGGCAGGACAGTGGGATAGCAATCTCCGACAGGACAGTGGGATATCAATCTCCGACAGGAAAGTGGATAAGCAATCTCCGACAGGACAGTGGGATAGCAATCTCCGACAGGAAAGTGGATAAGCAATCTCCGACAGGACAGTGGGATAGCAATCTCCAGTCGGACAGTGGGATATCTATTTCTGGCAGTACAGTGGGATTGCTATCTCCGGCAGGACAGTGGGATATCAATTTCTGACAGGACTGTGGGATAGCAATCCCCGATTGGATAGTGGGATATCAATCTCCGGCAGGGCAGTGGGATAGCAATCTCCGATAGGACAGTGGGATATCAATCTCCGACAGGATAGTGAGATATCAATCTCCGACAGGACAGTGGGATATCAATCTCCGACAGGACTGTGGGATATCAATCTCCGGCAGGACAGTGGGACAGCAATCTACAACAGGACTGTGGGATAGCAATCCCCGATTGGATAGTGGGATATCAATCTCCGACAGGAAAGTGGGATAGCAATCTCCGACAGGGCAGTGGGATAGCAATCTCCGATAGTACAGTGGGATATCAATATCCGACAGGAAAGTGGGATAGCAATCTCCGACAGGACAGTGGGATATCAATCTCCGACTGGACAGTGGGATATCAACCTCCGACAGGACAGTGGGATATCACTCTCCCGTAGGACAGTGGGATAGCAATCTCCGATAGGACAGTGGGATATCAATCTCCGACAGGATAGTGAGAAATCAATCTCCGACAGGATAGTGAGATATCAATCTCCGACAGGAGAGTGGGATAGCAATCTCCGACAGGACAGTGGGATAGCCATCTCCGACAGGATAGTGAGATATCAATCTCCGACAGGAGAGTGGGAGAGCAATCTCCGACAGGACAGTGGGATAGCAATCTCCGATAGGACAGTGGGATAGCAATCTCCGACAGGACAGTGGGATAGCAAACTCCGACAGGACAGTGGGATATCAATCTCCGACAGGACAGTGGGATAGCAATCTCCGGCAGGACAGTGGGATATCAATCTCCGACAGGACAGTGGGATAGCAATCTCCGACAGGACAGTGGGATATCAATCTCCGACAGGAGAGTGGGACAGCAATCTCCGGCAGGACAGTGGGATATCAATATCCGACAGGACAGTGGGATATCACTCTCCGACAGGACAGTGGGATATCAATCTCTGACTGGACAGTGGGATATCAATCTCCCGTAGGACAGTGGGATAGCAATCTCCCGTAGGACTGTGGGATAGCAATCTCCCGTAGGACAGTGTGATAGCAATCTCCGACAGGACAGTGGGATATCAATCTCCGACAGGACAGTGGGACAGCAATCTCCGACAAGACAGTGGGATAGCTATATCCGACAGGACAGTGGGATAGCAATCTCCGACAGGACAGTGGGATATCACTCTCCGACAGGACAGTGGGATAGCAATCACCGACAGGACAGTGGGATAGCAATCTCCGACAGGACAGTGGGATTCCAATCTCCGACAGGACAGTGGGATATCACTCTCCGACAGGACAGTGGGATAGCAATCTCCGACAGGACAGTGGGATATCACTCTCCGACAGGACAGTGGGATAGCAATCTCCGACAGGACAGTAAGATTGCTATCTCCGACAGGACAGTGGGATATCTATCTCCGACAGGACAGTGGGACAGCAATATCCGACAGGACAGTGGGATAGTAATATCCAACAGGATAGTGGGATAGCAATATCTGACAGGACAGTGGGATAGTAATATCCGACAGGATAGTGGGATAGCAATATCCGACAGGACAGTGGGATAGCAATCTCCGGCAGGACAGTGGGATGTCAATATCCGACAGGAAATTGGGATAGCAATCACCGGCAGGACATTGGGATCGCAATCTACAGTAGGATAGTGGGATTTCTGTCTCGAGCAGGACAGTGGGATATCACTCTCCGACAGGACAGTGGGATATCAATCTCCGGCAGGACAGTGGGATATCAATCTCCAACAGGACAGTGGGATATCAATCTCCGGCTGAACAGTGGGATAGCAATCTCCGACAGGAAAGTGGAAAAGCAATCTCCGACAGGACAGTGGGATATCTATTTCTGGCAGTACAGTGGGATTGCTATCTCCGGCAGGACAGTGGGATATCAATCTCTGGCAGTACAGTGGGATTGCTATGTCCGACAGGACAGTGGGATGTCAAAATCCGACAGGAAATTGGGATAGCAATCTCCGGCAGGACATTGGGATAGCAATCTCCAGTAGGATAGTGGGATTTCTGTCTCGAGCAGGACAGTGGGATATCACTCTCCGGCAGGACAGTGGGATATCACTCTCCGGCAGGACAGTGGGATAGCAATCTCCGACAGGAAAGTGGATAAGCAATCTCCGACAGGACAGTGGGATAGCAATCTCCAGTCGGACAGTGGGATATCTATTTCTGGCAGTACAGTGGGATTGCTATCTCCGGCAGGACAGTGGGATATCAATCTCTGACAGGACAGTGGGATAGCAATCCCCGATTGGATAGTGGGATATCAATCTCCGGCAGGGCAGTGGGATAGCAATCTCCGATAGGACAGTGGGATATCAATCTCCGACAGGATAGTGAGATATCAATCTCCGACAGGACAGTGGGATATCAATCTCCGACAGGACTGTGGGATATCAATCTCCGGCTGGACAGTGGGACAGCAATCTACAACAGGACTGTGGGATAGCAATCCCCGATTGGATAGTGGGATATCAATCTCCGACAGGAAAGTGGGATAGCAATCTCCGACAGGGCAGTGGGATAGCAATCTCCGATAGTACAGTGGGATATCAATATCCGACAGGAAAGTGGGATAGCAATCTCCGACAGGACAGTGGGATATCAATCTCCGACTGGACAGTGGGATATCAATCTCCGACAGGACAGTGGGATATCACTCTCCGGTAGGACAGTGGGATAGCAATCTCCGATAGGACAGTGGGATATCAATCTCCGACAGGATAGTGAGAAATCAATCTCCGACAGGATAGTGAGATATCAATCTCCGACAGGAGAGTGGGATAGCAATCTCCGACAGGACAGTGGGATAGCAATCTCCGACAGGATAGTGAGATATCAATCTCCGACAGGAGAGTGGGATAGCAATCTCCGACAGGACAGTGGGATAGCAATCTCCGACAGGATAGTGAGATATCAATCTCCGACAGGAGAGTGGGAGAGCAATCTCCGACAGGACAGTGGGATAGCAATCTCCGATAGGACAGTGGGACAGCAATCTCCGACAGGACAGTGGGATAGCAAACTCCGACAGGACAGTGGGATATCAATCTCCGACAGGACAGTGGGATAGCAAACTCCGACAGGACAGTGGGATATCAATCTCCGACAGGACAGTGGGATAGCAATCTCCGACAGGACAGTGGGATATCAATCTCCGACAGGACAGTGGGATAGCAAACTCCGACAGGACAGTGGGATATCAATCTCCGACAGGACAGTGTGATAGCAATCTCCGGCAGGACAGTGGGATATCAATATCCGACAGGACAGTGGGATATCACTCTCCGACAGGACAGTGGGATATCAATCTCTGACTGGACAGTGGGATATCAATCTCCCGTAGGACAGTGGGATAGCAATCACCCGTAGGACTGTGGGATAGCAATCTCCCGTAGGACAGTGTGATAGCAATCTCCGACAGGACAGTGGGATATCAATCTCCGACAGGACAGTGGGACAGCAATCTCCGACAAGACAGTGGGATAGCTATATCCGACAGGACAGTGGGATAGCAATCTCCGACAGGACAGTGGGATATCACTCTCCGACAGGACAGTGGGATAGCAATCTCCGACAGGACAGTGGGATTCCAATCTCCGACAGGACAGTGGGATATCACTCTCCGACAGGATAGTGTGAAAGCAATCTCCGACAGGACAGTGGGATATCACTCTCCAACAGGACAGTGGGACAGCAATCTCCGACAGGACAGTGGGATAGCAATCTCCGACAGGACAGTGGGATAGCATTCTCCCGTAGGACAGTGGGATATCAATCTCCGACAGGACAGTAAGATTGCTATCTCCGACAGGACAGTGGGATATCTATCTCCGACAGGACATAGGGACAGCAATATCCGACAGGACAGTGGGATAGTAATATCCAACAGGATAGTGGGATAGCAATATCTGACAGGACAGTGGGATAGTAATATCCGACAGGATAGTGGGATAGCAATATCCGACAGGACAGTGGGATAGCAATCTCCGGCAGGACAGTGGGATGTCAATATCCGACAGGAAATTGGGTTAGCAATCACCGGCAGGACATTGGGATCGCAATCTACAGTAGGATAGTGGGATTTCTGTCTCGAGCAGGACAGTGGGATATCACTCTCCGACAGGACAGTGGGATATCAATCTCCGGCAGGACAGTGGGATATCAATCTCCAACAGGACAGTGGGATATCAATCTCCGGCTGAACAGTGGGATAGCAATCTCCGACAGGAAAGTGGAAAAGCAATCTCCGACAGGACAGTGGGATATCTATTTCTGGCAGTACAGTGGGATTGCTATCTCCGGCAGGACAGTGGGATATCAATCTCTGGCAGTACAGTGGGATTGCTATGTCCGACAGGACAGTGGGATGTCAAAATCCGACAGGAAATTGGGATAGCAATCTCCGGCAGGACATTGGGATAGCAATCTCCAGTAGGATAGTGGGATTTCTGTCACGAGCAGGACAGTGGGATATCACTCTCCGGCAGGACAGTGGGATATCACTCTCCGGCAGGACAGTGGGATAGCAATCTCCGACAGGAAAGTGGATAAGCAATCTCCGACAGGACAGTGGGATAGCAATCTCCAGTCGGACAGTGGGATATCTATTTCTGGCAGTACAGTGGGATTGCTATCTCCGGCAGGACAGTGGGATATCAATCTCTGACAGGACAGTGGGATAGCAATCCCCGATTGGATAGTGGGATATCAATCTCCGGCAGGGCAGTGGGATAGCAATCTCCGATAGGACAGTGGGATATCAATCTCCGACAGGATAGTGAGATATCAATCTCCGACAGGACAGTGGGATATCAATCTCCGACAGGACTGTGGGATATCAATCTCCGGCAGGACAGTGGGACAGCAATCAACAACAGGACAGTGGGATAGCAATCCCCGATTGGATAGTGGGATATCAATCTCCGACAGGAAAGTGGGATAGCAATCTCCGACAGGGCAGTGGGATAGCAATCTCCGATAGTACAGTGGGATATCAATATCCGACAGGAAAGTGGGATAGCAATCTCCGACAGGACAGTGGGATATCAATCTCCGACTGGACAGTGGGATATCAATCTCCGACAGGACAGTGGGATATCACTCTCCGGTAGGACAGTGGGATAGCAATCTCCGATAGGACAGTGGGATATCAATCTCCGACAGGATAGTGAGAAATCAATCTCCGACAGGATAGTGAGATATCAATCTCCGACAGGAGAGTGGGATAGCAATCTCCGACAGGACAGTGGGATAGCAATCTCCGACAGGATAGTGATATATCAATCTCCGACAGGAGAGTGGGATAGCAATCTCCGACAGGACAGTGGGATAGCAATCTCCGACAGGATAGTGAGATATCAATCTCCGACAGGAGAGTGGGAGAGCAATCTCCGACAGGACAGTGGGATAGCAATCTCCGATAGGACAGTGGGATAGCAATCTCCGACAGGACAGTGGGATAGCAAACTCCGACAGGACAGTGGGATATCAATCTCCGACAGGACAGTGGGATAGCAATCTCCGGCAGGACAGTGGGATATCAATCTCCGACAGGACAGTGGGATAGCAATCTCCGAAAGGACAGTGGGATATCAATCTCCGACAGGAGAGTGGCACAGCAATCTCCGGCAGGACAGTGGGATATCAATATCCGACAGGACTGTGGGATATCACTCTCCGACAGGACAGTGGGATATCAATCTCTGACTGGACAGTGGGATATCAATCTCCCGTAGGACAGTGGGATAGCAATCTCCCGTAGGACTGTGGGATAGCAATCTCCCGTAGGACAGTGTGATAGCAATCTCCGACAGGACAGTGGGATATCAATCTCCGACAGGACAGTGGGACAGCAATCTCCGACAAGACAGTGGGATAGCTATATCCGACAGGACAGTGGGATAGCAATCTCCGACAGGACAGTGGGATATCACTCTCCGACAGGACAGTGGGATAGCAATCTCCGACAGGACAGTGGGATAGCAATCTCCGACAGGACAGTGGGATTCCAATCTCCGACAGGACAGTGGGATATCACTCTCCGACAGGATCGTGTGAAAGCAATCTCCGACAGGACAGTGGGATATCACTCTCCAACAGGACAGTGGGACAGCAATCTCCGACAGGACAGTGGGATAGCATTCTCCCGTAGGACAGTGGGATATCAATCTCCGACAGGACAGTAAGATTGCTATCTCCGACAGGACAGTGGGATATCTATCTCCGACAGGACATAGGGACAGCAATATCCGACAGGACAGTGGGATATCAATCTCCGACAGGACAGTGGGATAGCAATCTCCGGCAGGACAGTGGGATATCAATCTCCGACAGGACAGTGGGATATCAATCTCCGACAGGACAGTGGGACAGCAATCTCCGGCAGGACAGTGGGATATCACTCTCCGACAGGACAGTGGGATAGCAATCTCCGACAGGACAGTGGGATAGCAATCTCCGACAGGACAGTGGGATAGCACTCTCTGACAGGACAGTGAGATAGCAATCTCCGACAGGACAGTGGGATAGCAATCTCCGGCAGGACAGTGGGATATCAATCTCCGACAGGACAGTGGGATATCAATCTCCGACAGGACAGTGGGACAGCAATCTCCGGCAGGACAGTGGGATAGCAATCTCCGACAGGACAGTGGGATAGCAATCTCCGGCAGGACAGTTGGATATCAATCTCCGACAAGACAGTGGGATATCAATCTCCGACAGGACAGTGGGATAGCAGTCTCCGGCAGGACATTGGGATATCAATATTCGACAGGAAAGTGGGATGGCAATCTCCGACAGGACAGTGGGATAGCAATCTCCGACAGGACAGTGGGATATCAATATTCGACAGGGAAGTGGGATAGCAATCTCCGACAGGACAGTGGGATAAAAATCTCCGACAGGAGAGTGGGATAGCAATCTCCGACAGGACTGTGGGATATCTATATTCGACAGGAATGTGGGATAGCAATTTCCGACAGGACATTGGGATAGCAATCTCCGACAGGACAGTGGGATAGCAATCTCCGGTCGGACTGTGAGATATAAATCTCTGACAGGAAAGTGAGATAGCAATCTCCCGTAGGACAGTGGGATAGCAATCTCCGACAGGATAGTGGGATAGCAATCTCCCGTAGGACAGTGGGATAGCAATCTCCGACAGGACAGTAAGATTGCTATCTCCGACAGGACAGTGGGATATCTATCTCCGACAGGACAGTGGGACAGCAATATCTGACAGGACAGTGGGATAGTAATATCCGACTGGACAGTGTGATAGCAATCTCCGGCAGGACAGTGGGATGTCAATATCCGACATGAAATTGGGATAGCAATCACCGGCAGGACATTGGGATCGCAATCTACAGTAGGATAGTGGGATTTCTGTCTCGAGCAGGACAGTGGGATATCACTCTCCGACAGGACAGTGGGATATCAATCTCCGGCAGGACAGTGGGATATCAATCTCCAACAGGACAGTGGGATATCAATCTCCGGCTGGACAGTGGGATAGCAATCTCCGACAGGAAAGTGGAAAAGCAATCTCTGACAGGACAGTGGGATAGCAATCTCCAGTCGGACAGTGGGATATCTATCTCTGGCAGTACAGTGGGATTGCTATCTCCGACAGGACAATGGGCCAGCAATCTCCGGCAGGACAGTGGGATAGCAATCTATAACAGGACTGTGGGATAGCAATCCCCGATAGGATAGTGGGATATCAATCTCCGGCAGGGAAGTGGGATAGCAATCTCCGATAGTACAGTGGGATATCAATATCCGACAGGAAAGTGGGATATCTATTTCTGGCAGTACAGTGGGATTGCTATCTCCGGCAGGACAGTGGGATATCAATCTCTGGCAGGACAGTGGGATTGCTATGTCCGACAGGACAGTGGGATGTCAAAATCCGACAGGAAATTGGGATAGCAATCTCCGGCAGGACATTGGGATAGCAATCTCCAGTAGGATAGTGGGATTTCTGTCACGAGCAGGACAGTGGGATATCACTCTCCGGCAGGACAGTGGGATATCACTCTCCGGCAGGACAGTGGGATAGAAATCTCCGACAGGAAAGTGGATAAGCAATCTCCGACAGGACAGTGGGATAGCAATCTCCAGTCGGACAGTGGGATATCTATTTCTGGCAGTACAGTGGGATTGCTATCTCCGGCAGGACAGTGGGATATCAATCTCTGACAGGACAGTGGGATAGCAATCCCCGATTGGATAGTGGGATATCAATCTCCGGCAGGGCAGTGGGATAGCAATCTCCGATAGGACAGTGGGATATCAATCTCCGACAGGATAGTGAGATATCAATCTCCGACAGGACAGTGGGATATCAATCTCCGACAGGACTGTGGGATATCAATCTCCGGTAGGACAGTGGGACAGCAATCAACAACAGGACAGTGGGATAGCAATCCCCGATTGGATAGTGGGATATCAATCTCCGACAGGAAAGTGGGATAGCAATCTCCGACAGGGCAGTGGGATAGCAATCTCCGATAGTACAGTGGGATATCAATATCCGACAGGAAAGTGGGATAGCAATCTCCGACAGGACAGTGGGATATCAATCTCCGACTGGACAGTGGGATATCAATCTCCGACAGGACAGTGGGATATCACTCTCCGGTAGGACAGTGGGATAGCAATCTCCGATAGGACAGTGGGATATCAATCTCCGACAGGATAGTGAGAAATCAATCTCCGACAGGATAGTGAGATATCAATCTCCGACAGGAGAGTGGGATAGCAATCTCCGACAGGACAGTGGGATAGCAATCTCCGACAGGATAGTGAGATATCAATCTCCGACAGGAGAGTGGGATAGCAATCTCCGACAGGACAGTGGGATAGCAATCTCCGACAGGATAGTGAGATATCAATCTCCGACAGGAGAGTGGGAGAGCAATCTCCGACAGGACAGTGGGATAGCAATCTCCGATAGGACAGTGGGATAGCAATCTCCGACAGGACAGTGGGATAGCAAACTCCGACAGGACAGTGGGATATCAATCTCCGACAGGACAGTGGGATAGCAATCTCCGGCAGGACAGTGGGATATCAATCTCCGACAGGACAGTGGGATAGCAATCTCCGAAAGGACAGTGGGATATCAATCTCCGACAGGAGAGTGGGACAGCAATCTCCGGCAGGACAGTGGGATATCAATATCCGACAGGACTGTGGGATATCACTCTCCGACAGGACAGTGGGATATCAATCTCTGACTGGACAGTGGGATATCAATCTCCCGTAGGACAGTGGGATAGCAATCTCCCGTAGGACTGTGGGATAGCAATCTCCGACAGGACAGTGGGATATCAATCTCCGACAGGACAGTGGGACAGCAATCTCCGACAAGACAGTGGGATAGCTATATCCGACAGGACAGTGGGATAGCAATCTCCGACAGGACAGTGGGATATCACTCTCCGACAGGACAGTGGGATAGCAATCTCCGACAGGACAGTGGGATAGCAATCTCCGACAGGACAGTGGGATTCCAATCTCCGACAGGACAGTGGGATATCACTCTCCGACAGGATAGTGTGAAAGCAATCTCCGACAGGACAGTGGGATATCACTCTCCAACAGGACAGTGGGACAGCAATCTCCGACATAACAGTGGGATAGCAATCTCCGACAGGACAGTGGGATAGCAATCTCCAACAGGACAGTGGGATATCAATCTCCGACAGGACAGTGGGATAGCAATCTCCGAGAGGACAGTGGGATAGCAATCTCCGACAGGACAGTGGGACAGCAATCTCCAACAGGACAGTGGGATATCAATCTCCGACAGGACAGTGGGATAGCAATCTCCGAGAGGACAGTGGGATAGCACTCTCTGACAGGACAGTGAGATAGCAATCTCCGACAGGACAGTGGGATAGCAATCTCCGGCAGGACAGTGGGATATCAATCTCCGACAGGACAGTGGGATATCAATCTCCGACAGGACAGTGGGACAGCAATCTCCGGCAGGACAGTGGGATAGCAATCTCCGACAGGACAGTGGGATAGCAATCTCCGGCAGGACAGTTGGATATCAATCTCCGACAAGACAGTGGGATATCAATCTCCGACAGGACAGTGGGATAGCAGTCTCCGGCAGGACATTGGGATATCAATATTCGACAGGAAAGTGGGATGGCAATCTCCGACAGGACAGTGGGATAGCAATCTCCGACAGGACAGTGGGGTATCAATATTCGACAGGGAAGTGGGATAGCAATCTCCGACAGGACAGTGGGATAAAAATCTCCGACAGGAGAGTGGGATAGCAATCTCCGACAGGACTGTGGGATATCTATATTCGACAGGAATGTGGGATAGCAATCTCCGACAGGACATTGGGATAGCAATCTCCGACAGGACAGTGGGATAGCAATCTCCGGTCGGACTGTGAGATATCAATCTCTGACAGGAAAGTGAGATAGCAATCTCCCGTAGGACAGTGGGATAGCAATCTCCGACAGGATAGTGGGATAGCAATCTCCCGTAGGACAGTGGGATAGCAATCTCCGACAGGACAGTAAGATTGCTATCTCCGACAGGACAGTGGAAAAGCAATCTCTGACAGGACAGTGGGATAGCAATCTCCAGTCGGACAGTGGGATATCTATCTCTGGCAGTACAGTGGGATTGCTATCTCCGACAGGACAGTGGGCCAGCAATCTCCGGCAGGACAGTGGGATAGCAATCTATAACAGGACTGTGGGATAGCAATCCCCGATAGGATAGTGGGATATCAATCTCCGGCAGGGAAGTGGGATAGCAATCTCCGATAGTACAGTGGGATATCAATATCCGACAGGAAAGTGGGATAGCAATCTCCAACAGGACCGTGGGATATCACTCTCCGACAGGACAGTGGGATATCACTCTCCGACAGGATAGTGTGAAAGCAATCTCCGACAGGACAGTGGGATATCACTCTCCAACAGGACAGTGGGACAGCAATCTCCGACATAACAGTGGGATAGCAATCTCCGACAGGACAGTGGGATAGCAATCTCCGACAGGATAGTGTGAAAGCAATCTCCGACAGGACAGTGGGATAGCAATCTCCGACAGGACAGTGGGACAGCAATCTCCAACAGGACAGTGGGATATCAATCTCCGACAGGACAGTGGGATAGCAATCTCCGACAGGACAGTGGGATAGCACTCTCTGACAGGACAGTGAGATAGCAATCTCTGACAGGACAGTGGGATAGCAATCTCCGGCAGGACAGTGGGATATCAATCTCCGACAGGACAGTGGGATATCAATCTCCGACAGGACAGTGGGACAGCAATCTCCGGCAGGACAGTGGGATAGCAATCTCCGACAGGACAGTGGGATAGCAATCTCCGGCAGGACAGTGGGATATCCATCTCCGACAGGACAGTGGGATATCAATCTCCGACTGGACAGTGGGATAGCAGTCTCCGGCAGGACATTGGGATATCAATATTCGACAGGAAAGTGGGATGGCAATCTCCGACAGGACAGTGGGATAGCAATCTCCGACAGGACAGTGGGATATCAATATTCGACAGGGAAGTGGGATAGCAATCTCCGACAGGACAGTGGGATAAAAATCTCCGACAGGAGAGTGGGATAGCAATCTCCGACAGGACTGTGGGATATCTATATTCGACAGGAATGTGGGATAGCAATCTCCGACAGGACATTGGGATAGCAATCTCCGACAGGACAGTGGGATAACAATCTCCGGTCGGACTGTGAGATATCAATCTCTGACAGGAAAGTGAGATAGCAATCTCCCGTAGGACAGTGGGATAGCAATCTCCGACAGGATAGTGGGATAGCAATCTCCCGTAGGACAGTGGGATAGCAATCTCCGACAGGACAGTAAGATTGCTATCTCCGACAGGACAGTGGGATATCTATCTCCGACAGGACAGTGGGACAGCAATATCTGACAGGACAGTGGGATAGTAATATCCGACTGGACAGTGGGATAGCAATCTCCGGCAGGACAGTGGGATGTCAATATCCGACATGAAATTGGGATAGCAATCACCGGCAGGACATTGGGATCGCAATCTACAGTAGGATAGTGGGATTTCTGTCTCGAGCAGGACAGTGGGATATCACTCTCCGACAGGACAGTGGGATATCAATCTCCGGCAGGACAGTGGGATATCAATCTCCAACAGGACAGTGGGATATCAATCTCCGGCTGGACAGTGGGATAGCAATCTCCGACAGGAAAGTGGAAAAGCAATCTCTGACAGGACAGTGGGATAGCAATCTCCAGTCGGACAGTGGGATATCTATCTCTGGCAGTACAGTGGGATTGCTATCTCCGACAGGACAGTGGGACAGCAATCTCCGGCAGGACAGTGGGATAGCAATCTCCGGCAGGACAGTGGGACAGCAATCTACAAGAGGACTGTGGGATAGCAATCCCCGATAGGATAGTGGGATATCAATCTCCGGCAGGGAAGTGGGATAGCAATCTCCGATAGTACAGTGGGATATCAATATCCGACAGGAAAGTGGGATAGCAATCTCCAACAGGACCGTGGGATATCACTCTCCGACAGGACAGTGGGATATCAATCTCCGGCAGGACAGTGGGACAGCAATCTACAACAGGACTGTGGGATAGCAATCCCCGATAGGATAGTGGGATATCAATCTCCGGCAGGGAAGTGGGATAGCAATCTCCGATAGTACAGTGGGATATCAATATCCGACAGGAAAGTGGGATAGCAATCTCCAACAGGACAGTGGGATATCACTCTCCGACAGGACAGTGGGATATCAATCTCCGACTGGACAGTGGGATATCACTCTCCGACAGGACAGTGGGATATCAATCTCCGATTGGACAGTGGGATCTCAATCTCCGACAGGACAGTGGGATAGCAATCTCCGGCAGGACAGTGGGATATCAATCTCCGACAGGACAGTGGGATATCAATCTCCGACAGGACAGTGGGATAGCAATCTCCGACAGGACATTGGGATAGCAATCTTCCACATGACAGTGGGATAGCAATCTCCGACAGGACAGTAGGATAGCAATCTCCGACAGGAGAGTGGGACAGCAATCTCCGGCAGGACATTGGGATAGCAATCTTCCACAGGACAGTGGGATAGCAATCTCCGGCAGAACATTGGGATAGCAATCTCCCGCAGGACAGGGGGATAGCAATCTCCGACAGGAGAGTGGGTCAGCAATCTCCGAAAGGACAGTGGGATATCACTCTCCGACAGGACAGTGGGATATCAATCTCTGACTGGACAGTGGGATATCAATCTCCGACAGGACAGTGGGATATCACTCTCCCGTAGGACAGTGTGATAGCAATCTCCGACAGTACAGTGTGATATCACTCTCCGACAGGACAGTGGGATATGACTCTCCGACAGGACAGTGGGATAGCAATCTCCGACAGGACAGTGGGATATCACTCTCCAACAGGACAGTGGGATAGCAATCTCCGACAGGACAGTGGGATGTTAATATCCGACAGGATAGTGGGATAGCAATCTCTGACAGGACAGTGGGATATCAATCTCCAACAGGACAGTGGGATAGCAATCTCCGACAGGACATTGGGATTGCCATCTCCGACAGGACAGTGGGATATCACTCTCCAACAGGACAGTGGGATAGCAATCTCCGACAGGACAGTGGGATGTTAATATCCGACAGGATAGTGGGATAGCAATCTCTGACAGGACAGTGGGATATCAATCTCCAACAGGACAGTGGGATATCACTCTCCGGCAGAACAGTGGGATAGCAATCTCCGACAGGACAGTGGGATAGCAATCTCCGACAGGACAGTGGGATAGCAATCTCCGGCAGGACAGTGGGATATCCATCTCCGACAGGACAATGGGATATCAATCTCCGACTGGACAGTGGGATAGCAGTCTCCGGCAGGACATTGGGATATCAATATTCGACAGGAAAGTGGGATGGCAATCTCCGACAGGACAGTGGGATAGCAATCTCCGACAGGACAGTGGGATTTCAATATTCGACAGGGAAGTGGGATAGCAATCTCCGACAGGACAGTGGGATAAAAATCTCCGACAGGAATGTGGGATAGCAATCTCCGACAGGACATTGGGATAGCAATCTCCGACAGGACAGTGGGATAACAATCTCCGGTCGGACTGTGAGATATCAATCTCTGACAGGAAAGTGAGATAGCTATCTCCCGTAGGACAGTGGGATAGCAATCTCCGACAGGATAGTGGGATAGCAATCTCCCGTAGGACAGTGGGATAGCAATCTCCGACAGGACAGTAAGATTGCTATCTCCGACAGGACAGTGGGATATCTATCTCCGACAGGACAGTGGGACAGCAATATCTGACAGGACAGTGGGATAGTAATATCCGACTGGACAGTGGGATAGCAATCTCCGGCAGGACAGTGGGATGTCAATATCCGACATGAAATTGGGATAGCAATCACCGGCAGGACATTGGGATCGCAATCTACAGTAGGATAGTGGGATTTCTGTCTCGAGCAGGACAGTGGGATATCACTCTCCGACAGGACAGTGGGATATCAATCTCCGGCAGGACAGTGGGATATCAATCTCCAACAGGACAGTGGGATATCAATCTCCGGCTGGACAGTGGGATAGCAATCTCCGACAGGAAAGTGGAAAAGCAATCTCTGACAGGACAGTGGGATAGCAATCTCCAGTCGGACAGTGGGATATCTATCTCTGGCAGTACAGTGGGATTGCTATCTCCGACAGGACAGTGGGACAGCAATCTCCGGCAGGACAGTGGGATAGCAATCTCCGGCAGGACAGTGGGACAGCAATCTACAAGAGGACTGTGGGATAGCAATCCCCGATAGGATAGTGGGATATCAATCTCCGGCAGGGAAGTGGGATAGCAATCTCCGATAGTACAGTGGGATATCAATATCCGACAGGAAAGTGGGATAGCAATCTCCAACAGGACCGTGGGATATCACTCTCCGACAGGACAGTGGGATATCAATCTCCGGCAGGACAGTGGGACAGCAATCTACAACAGGACTGTGGGATAGCAATCCCCGATAGGATAGTGGGATATCAATCTCCGGCAGGGAAGTGGGATAGCAATCTCCGATAGTACAGTGGGATATCAATATCCGACAGGAAAGTGGGATAGCAATCTCCAACAGGACAGTGGGATATCACTCTCCGACAGGACAGTGGGATATCAATCTCCGACTGGACAGTGGGATATCACTCTCCGACAGGACAGTGGGATATCAATCTCCGATTGGACAGTGGGATCTCAATCTCCGACAGGACAGTGGGATAGCAATCTCCGACAGGACAGTGGGATATCACTCTCTGACAGGACAGTGGGATATCAATCTCCGGCAGGACAGTGGGATATCAATCTCCGACAGGACAGTGGGATATCAATCTCCGACAGGACAGTGGGATAGCAATCTCCGACAGGACATTGGGATAGCAATCTTCCACATGACAGTGGGATAGCAATCTCCGACAGGACAGTAGGATAGCAATCTCCGACAGGAGAGTGGGACAGCAATCTCCGGCAGGACATTGGGATAGCAATCTTCCACAGGACAGTGGGATAGCAATCTCCGGCAGAACATTGGGATAGCAATCTCCCGCAGGACAGGGGGATAGCAATCTCCGACAGGAGAGTGGGACAGCAATCTCCGAAAGGACAGTGGGATATCACTCTCCGACAGGACAGTGGGATATCAATCTCTGACTGGACAGTGGGATATCAATCTCCGACAGGACAGTGGGATATCACTCTCCCGTAGGACAGTGTGATAGCAATCTCCGACAGTACAGTGTGATATCACTCTCCGACAGGACAGTGGGATATGACTCTCCGACAGGACAGTGGGATAGCAATCTCCGACAGGACAGTGGGATATCACTCTCCAACAGGACAGTGGGATAGCAATCTCCGACAGGACAGTGGGATGTTAATATCCGACAGGATAGTGGGATAGCAATCTCTGACAGGACAGTGGGATATCAATCTCCAACAGGACAGTGGGATAGCAATCTCCGACAGGACATTGGGATTGCCATCTCCGACAGGACAGTGGGATATCACTCTCCAACAGGACAGTGGGATAGCAATCTCCGACAGGACAGTGGGATGTTAATATCCGACAGGATAGTGGGATAGCAATCTCTGACAGGACAGTGGGATTGCCATCTCCGACAGGACAGTGGGATATCACTCCCCGCAGAACAGTGGGATAGCAATCTCCGACAGGAGAGTGGGACAGCAATCTCCGGCAGGACATTGGGATAGCAATCTTCCACAGGACAGTGGGATAGCAATCTCCGGCAGAACATTGGGATAGCAATCTCCCGCAAGACAGGGGGATAGCAATCTCCGACAGGAGAGTGGGACAGCAATCTCCGAAAGGACAGTGGGATATCACTCTCCGACAGGACAGTGGGATATCAATCTCTGACTGGACAGTGGGATATCAATCTCCGACAGGACAGTGGGATATCACTCTCCCGTAGGACAGTGTGATAGCAATCTCCGACAGTACAGTGTGATATCACTCTCCGACAGGACAGTGGGATATGACTCTCCGACAGGACAGTGGGATAGCAATCTCCGACAGGACAGTGGGATATCACTCTCCAACAGGACAGTGGGATAGCAATCTCCGACAGGACAGTGGGATGTTAATATCCGACAGGATAGTGGGATAGCAATCTCTGACAGGACAGTGGGATATCAATCTCCAACAGGACAGTGGGATAGCAATCTCCGACAGGACATTGGGATTGCCATCTCCGACAGGACAGTGGGATATCACTCTCCAACAGGACAGTGGGATAGCAATCTCCGACAGGACAGTGGGATGTTAATATCCGACAGGATAGTGGGATAGCAATCTCTGACAGGACAGTGGGATTGCCATCTCCGACAGGACAGTGGGATATCACTCTCCGGCAGAACAGTGGGATAGCAATCTCCGACAGGACAGTGGGATAGCAATTTCCGACAGGACAGTGGGATAGCAATCTCCGATAGGACAGTGGGATAGCAATCTCCGACAGGACAGTGGGATAGCAAACTCCGACAGGACAGTGGGATATCAATCTCCGACAGGACAGTGGGATAGCAATCTCCGGCAGGACAGTGGGATATCAATCTCCGACAGGACAGTGGGATAGCAATCTCCGAAAGGACAGTGGGATATCAATCTCCGACAGGAGAGTGGGACAGCAATCTCCGGCAGGACAGTGGGATATCAATATCCGACAGGACTGTGGGATATCACTCTCCGACAGGACAGTGGGATATCAATCTCTGACTGGACAGTGGGATATCAATCTCCCGTAGGACAGTGGGATAGCAATCTCCCGTAGGACTGTGGGATAGCAATCTCCCGTAGGACAGTGTGATAGCAATCTCCGACAGGACAGTGGGATATCAATCTCCGACAGGACAGTGGGACAGCAATCTCCGACAAGACAGTGGGATAGCTATATCCGACAGGACAGTGGGATAGCAATCTCCGACAGGACAGTGGGATATCAATCTCCGACAGGACAGTGGGATAGCAATCTCCGACAGGACAGTGGGATAGCAATCTCCGACAGGACAGTGGGATTCCAATCTCCGACAGGACAGTGGGATATCACTCTCCGACAGGACAGTGGGATAGCAATCTCCGACAGGACAGTGGGATATCACTCTCCAACAGGACAGTGGGACAGCAATCTCCGACATAACAGTGGGATAGCAATCTCCGACAGGACAGTGGGATAGCAATCTCCAACAGGACAGTGGGATATCAATCTCCGACAGGACAGTGGGATAGCAATCTCCGAGAGGACAGTGGGATATCAATCTCCGACAGGACAGTGGGATAGCAATCTCCGACATAACAGTGGGATAGCAATCTCCGACAGGACAGTGGGATAGCAATCTCCAACAGGACAGTGGGATATCAATCTCCGACAGGACAGTGGGATAGCAATCTCCGACAGGACAGTGGGACAGCAATCTCCAACAGGACAGTGGGATATCAATCTCCGACAGGACAGTGGGATAGCAATCTCCGAGAGGACAGTGGGATAGCACTCTCTGACAGGACAGTGAGATAGCAATCTCCGACAGGACAGTGGGACAGCAATCTCCGACAGGACAGTGGGATAGCAATCTCCGGCAGGACAGTGGGATATCAATCTCCGACAGGACAGTGGGATATCAATCTCCGACAGGACAGTGGGACAGCAATCTCCGGCAGGACAGTGGGATAGCAATCTCCGACAGGACAGTGGGATAGCAATCTCCGGCAGGACAGTTGGATATCAATCTCCGACAAGACAGTGGGATATCAATCTCCGACAGGACAGTGGGATAGCAGTCTCCGGCAGGACATTGGGATATCAATATTCGACAGGAAAGTGGGATGGCAATCTCCGACAGGACAGTGGGATAGCAATCTCCGACAGGACAGTGGGATATCAATATTCGACAGGGAAGTGGGATAGCAATCTCCGACAGGACAGTGGGATAAAAATCTCCGACAGGAGAGTGGGATAGCAATCTCCGACAGGACTGTGGGATATCTATATTCGACAGGAATGTGGGATAGCAATCTCCGACAGGACATTGGGATAGCAATCTCCGACAGGACAGTGGGATAGCAATCTCCGGTCGGACTGTGAGATATCAATCTCTGACAGGAAAGTGAGATAGCAATCTCCCGTAGGACAGTGGGATAGCAATCTCCGACAGGATAGTGGGATAGCAATCTCCCGTAGGACAGTGGGATAGCAATCTCCGACAGGACAGTAAGATTGCTATCTCCGACAGGACAGTGGGATATCTATCTCCGACAGGACAGTGGGACAGCAATATCTGACAGGACAGTGGGATAGTAATATCCGACAGGACAGTGGGATAGCAATCTCCGGCAGGACAGTGGGATGTCAATATCCGACATGAAATTGGGATAGCAATCACCGGCAGGACATTGGGATCGCAATCTACAGTAGGATAGTGGGATTTCTGTCTCGAGCAGGACAGTGGGATATCACTCTCCGACAGGACAGTGGGATATCAATCTCCGGCAGGACAGTGGGATATCAATCTCCAACAGGACAGTGGGATATCAATCTCCGGCTGGACAGTGGGATAGCAATCTCCGACAGGAAAGTGGAAAAGCAATCTCTGACAGGACAGTGGGATAGCAATCTCCAGTCGGACAGTGGGATATCTATCTCTGGCAGTACAGTGGGATTGCTATCTCCGACAGGACAGTGGGCCAGCAATCTCCGGCAGGACAGTGGGATAGCAATCTATAACAGGACTGTGGGATAGCAATCCCCGATAGGATAGTGGGATATCAATCTCCGGCAGGGAAGTGGGATAGCAATCTCCGATAGTACAGTGGGATATCAATATCCGACAGGAAAGTGGGATATCTATTTCTGGCAGTACAGTGGGATTGCTATCTCCGGCAGGACAGTGGGATATCAATCTCTGGCAGGACAGTGGGATTGCTATGTCCGACAGGACAGTGGGATGTCAAAATCCGACAGGAAATTGGGATAGCAATCTCCGGCAGGACATTGGGATAGCAATCTCCAGTAGGATAGTGGGATTTCTGTCACGAGCAGGACAGTGGGATATCACTCTCCGGCAGGACAGTGGGATATCACTCTCCGGCAGGACAGTGGGATAGAAATCTCCGACAGGAAAGTGGATAAGCAATCTCCGACAGGACAGTGGGATAGCAATCTCCAGTCGGACAGTGGGATATCTATTTCTGGCAGTACAGTGGGATTGCTATCTCCGGCAGGACAGTGGGATATCAATCTCTGACAGGACAGTGGGATAGCAATCCCCGATTGGATAGTGGGATATCAATCTCCGGCAGGGCAGTGGGATAGCAATCTCCGATAGGACAGTGGGATATCAATCTCCGACAGGATAGTGAGATATCAATCTCCGACAGGACAGTGGGATATCAATCTCCGACAGGACTGTGGGATATCAATCTCCGGTAGGACAGTGGGACAGCAATCAACAACAGGACAGTGGGATAGCAATCCCCGATTGGATAGTGGGATATCAATCTCCGACAGGAAAGTGGGATAGCAATCTCCGACAGGGCAGTGGGATAGCAATCTCCGATAGTACAGTGGGATATCAATATCCGACAGGAAAGTGGGATAGCAATCTCCGACAGGACAGTGGGATATCAATCTCCGACTGGACAGTGGGATATCAATCTCCGACAGGACAGTGGGATATCACTCTCCGGTAGGACAGTGGGATAGCAATCTCCGATAGGACAGTGGGATATCAATCTCCGACAGGATAGTGAGAAATCAATCTCCGACAGGATAGTGAGATATCAATCTCCGACAGGAGAGTGGGATAGCAATCTCCGACAGGACAGTGGGATAGCAATCTCCGACAGGATAGTGAGATATCAATCTCCGACAGGAGAGTGGGATAGCAATCTCCGACAGGACAGTGGGATAGCAATCTCCGACAGGATAGTGAGATATCAATCTCCGACAGGAGAGTGGGAGAGCAATCTCCGACAGGACAGTGGGATAGCAATCTCCGATAGGACAGTGGGATAGCAATCTCCGACAGGACAGTGGGATAGCAAACTCCGACAGGACAGTGGGATATCAATCTCCGACAGGACAGTGGGATAGCAATCTCCGGCAGGACAGTGGGATATCAATCTCCGACAGGACAGTGGGATAGCAATCTCCGAAAGGACAGTGGGATATCAATCTCCGACAGGAGAGTGGGACAGCAATCTCCGGCAGGACAGTGGGATATCAATATCCGACAGGACTGTGGGATATCACTCTCCGACAGGACAGTGGGATATCAATCTCTGACTGGACAGTGGGATATCAATCTCCCGTAGGACAGTGGGATAGCAATCTCCCGTAGGACTGTGGGATAGCAATCTCCCGTAGGACAGTGTGATAGCAATCTCCGACAGGACAGTGGGATATCAATCTCCGACAGGACAGTGGGACAGCAATCTCCGACAAGACAGTGGGATAGCTATATCCGACAGGACAGTGGGATAGCAATCTCCGACAGGACAGTGGGATATCACTCTCCGACAGGACAGTGGGATAGCAATCTCCGACAGGACAGTGGGATAGCAATCTCCGACAGGACAGTGGGATTCCAATCTCCGACAGGACAGTGGGATATCACTCTCCGACAGGATAGTGTGAAAGCAATCTCCGACAGGACAGTGGGATATCACTCTCCAACAGGACAGTGGGGCAGCAATCTCCGACATAACAGTGGGATAGCAATCTCCGACAGGACAGTGGGATAGCAATCTCCAACAGGACAGTGGGATATCAATCTCCGACAGGACAGTGGGATAGCAATCTCCGAGAGGACAGTGGGATAGCAATCTCCGACAGGACAGTGGGACAGCAATCTCCAACAGGACAGTGGGATATCAATCTCCGACAGGACAGTGGGATAGCAATCTCCGAGAGGACAGTGGGATAGCACTCTCTGACAGGACAGTGGGATATCAATCTCCGACAGGACAGTGGGACAGCAATCTCCGGCAGGACAGTGGGATAGCAATCTCCGACAGGACAGTGGGATAGCAATCTCCGGCAGGACAGTTGGATATCAATCTCCGACAAGACAGTGGGATATCAATCTCCGACAGGACAGTGGGATAGCAGTCTCCGGCAGGACATTGGGATATCAATATTCGACAGGAAAGTGGGATGGCAATCTCCGACAGGAAAGTGGATAAGCAATCTCCGACAGGACAGTGGGATAGCAATCTCCGGCAGGACAGTGGGATATCAATCTCCGACAGGACAGTGGGATATCAATCTCCGACAGGACAGTGGGACAGCAATCTCCGGCAGGACAGTGGGATAGCAATCTCCGACAGGACAGTGGGATAGCAATCTCCGGCAGGACAGTTGGATATCAATCTCCGACAAGACAGTGGGATATCAATCTCCGACAGGACAGTGGGATAGCAGTCTCCGGCAGGACATTGGGATATCAATATTCGACAGGAAAGTGGGATGGCAATCTCCGACAGGACAGTGGGATAGCAATCTCCGACAGGACAGTGGGATATCAATATTCGACAGGGAAGTGGGATAGCAATCTCCGACAGGACAGTGGGATAAAAATCTCCGACAGGAGAGTGGGATAGCAATCTCCGACAGGACTGTGGGATATCTATATTCGACAGGAATGTGGGATAGCAATCTCCGACAGGACATTGGGATAGCAATCTCCGACAGGACAGTGGGATAGCAATCTCCGGTCGGACTGTGAGATATCAATCTCTGACAGGAAAGTGAGATAGCAATCTCCCGTAGGACAGTGGGATAGCAATCTCCGACAGGATAGTGGGATAGCAATCTCCCGTAGGACAGTGGGATAGCAATCTCCGACAGGACAGTAAGATTGCTATCTCCGACAGGACAGTGGGATATCTATCTCCGACAGGACAGTGGGACAGCAATATCTGACAGGACAGTGGGATAGTAATATCCGACTGGACAGTGGGATAGCAATCTCCGGCAGGACAGTGGGATGTCAATATCCGACATGAAATTGGGATAGCAATCACCGGCAGGACATTGGGATCGCAATCTACAGTAGGATAGTGGGATTTCTGTCTCGAGCAGGACAGTGGGATATCACTCTCCGACAGGACAGTGGGATATCAATCTCCGGCAGGACAGTGGGATATCAATCTCCAACAGGACAGTGGGATATCAATCTCCGGCTGGACAGTGGGATAGCAATCTCCGACAGGAAAGTGGAAAAGCAATCTCTGACAGGACAGTGGGATAGCAATCTCCAGTCGGACAGTGGGATATCTATCTCTGGCAGTACAGTGGGATTGCTATCTCCAACAGGACAGTGGGCCAGCAATCTCCGGCAGGACAGTGGGATAGCAATCTATAACAGGACTGTGGGATAGCAATCCCCGATAGGATAGTGGGATATCAATCTCCGGCAGGGAAGTGGGATAGCAATCTCCGATAGTACAGTGGGATATCAATATCCGACAGGAAAGTGGGATAGCAATCTCCAACAGGACCGTGGGATATCACTCTCCGACAGGACAGTGGGATATCACTCTCCGACAGGATAGTGTGAAAGCAATCTCCGACAGGACAGTGGGATATCACTCTCCAACAGGACAGTGGGACAGCAATCTCCGACATGACAGTGGGATAGCAATCTCCGACAGGACAGTGGGATAGCAATCTCCGACAGGATAGTGTGAAAGCAATCTCCGACAGGACAGTGGGATAGCAATCTCCGACAGGACAGTGGGACAGCAATCTCCAACAGGACAGTGGGATATCAATCTCCGACAGGACAGTGGGATAGCAATCTCCGACAGGACAGTGGGATAGCACTCTCTGACAGGACAGTGAGATAGCAATCTCCGACAGGACAGTGGGATAGCAATCTCCGGCAGGACAGTGGGATATCAATCTCCGACAGGACAGTGGGATATCAATCTCCGACAGGACAGTGGGACAGCAATCTCCGGCAGGACAGTGGGATAGCAATCTCCGACAGGACAGTGGGATAGCAATCTCCGGCAGGACAGTGGGATATCCATCTCCGACAGGACAGTGGGATATCAATCTCCGACTGGACAGTGGGATAGCAGTCTCCGGCAGGACATTGGGATATCAATATTCGACAGGAAAGTGGGATGGCAATCTCCGACAGGACAGTGGGATAGCAATCTCCGACAGGACAGTGGGATATCAATATTCGACAGGGAAGTGGGATAGCAATCTCCGACAGGACAGTGGGATAAAAATCTCCGACAGGAGAGTGGGATAGCAATCTCCGACAGGACTGTGGGATATCTATATTCGACAGGAATGTGGGATAGCAATCTCCGACAGGACATTGGGATAGCAATCTCCGACAGGACAGTGGGATAACAATCTCCGGTCGGACTGTGAGATATCAATCTCTGACAGGAAAGTGAGATAGCAATCTCCCGTAGGACAGTGGGATAGCAATCTCCGACAGGATAGTGGGATAGCAATCTCCCGTAGGACAGTGGGATAGCAATCTCCGACAGGACAGTAAGATTGCTATCTCCGACAGGACAGTGGGATATCTATCTCCGACAGGACAGTGGGACAGCAATATCTGACAGGACAGTGGGATAGTAATATCCGACTGGACAGTGGGATAGCAATCTCCGGCAGGACAGTGGGATGTCAATATCCGACATGAAATTGGGATAGCAATCACCGGCAGGACATTGGGATCGCAATCTACAGTAGGATAGTGGGATTTCTGTCTCGAGCAGGACAGTGGGATATCACTCTCCGACAGGACAGTGGGATATCAATCTCCGGCAGGACAGTGGGATATCAATCTCCAACAGGACAGTGGGATATCAATCTCCGGCTGGACAGTGGGATAGCAATCTCCGACAGGAAAGTGGAAAAGCAATCTCTGACAGGACAGTGGGATAGCAATCTCCAGTCGGACAGTGGGATATCTATCTCTGGCAGTACAGTGGGATTGCTATCTCCGACAGGACAGTGGGACAGCAATCTCCGGCAGGACAGTGGGATAGCAATCTCCGGCAGGACAGTGGGACAGCAATCTACAAGAGGACTGTGGGATAGCAATCCCCGATAGGATAGTGGGATATCAATCTCCGGCAGGGAAGTGGGATAGCAATCTCCGATAGTACAGTGGGATATCAATATCCGACAGGAAAGTGGGATAGCAATCTCCAACAGGACCGTGGGATATCACTCTCCGACAGGACAGTGGGATATCAATCTCCGGCAGGACAGTGGGACAGCAATCTACAACAGGACTGTGGGATAGCAATCCCCGATAGGATAGTGGGATATCAATCTCCGGCAGGGAAGTGGGATAGCAATCTCCGATAGTACAGTGGGATATCAATATCCGACAGGAAAGTGGGATAGCAATCTCCAACAGGACAGTGGGATATCACTCTCCGACAGGACAGTGGGATATCAATCTCCGACTGGACAGTGGGATATCACTCTCCGACAGGACAGTGGGATATCAATCTCCGATTGGACAGTGGGATCTCAATCTCCGACAGGACAGTGGGATAGCAATCTCCGACAGGACAGTGGGATATCACTCTCCGACAGGACAGTGGGATATCAATCTCCGGCAGGACAGTGGGATATCAATCTCCGACAGGACAGTGGGATATCAATCTCCGACAGGACAGTGGGATAGCAATCTCCGACAGGACATTGGGATAGCAATCTTCCACATGACAGTGGGATAGCAATCTCCGACAGGACAGTAGGATAGCAATCTCCGACAGGAGAGTGGGACAGCAATCTCCGGCAGGACATTGGGATAGCAATCTTCCACAGGACAGTGGGATAGCAATCTCCGGCAGAACATTGGGATAGCAATCTCCCGCAGGACAGGGGGATAGCAATCTCCGACAGGAGAGTGGGACAGCAATCTCCGAAAGGACAGTGGGATATCACTCTCCGACAGGACAGTGGGATATCAATCTCTGACTGGACAGTGGGATATCAATCTCCGACAGGACAGTGGGATATCACTCTCCCGTAGGACAGTGTGATAGCAATCTCCGACAGTACAGTGTGATATCACTCTCCGACAGGACAGTGGGATATGACTCTCCGACAGGACAGTGGGATAGCAATCTCCGACAGGACAGTGGGATATCACTCTCCAACAGGACAGTGGGATAGCAATCTCCGACAGGACAGTGGGATGTTAATATCCGACAGGATAGTGGGATAGCAATCTCTGACAGGACAGTGGGATATCAATCTCCAACAGGACAGTGGGATAGCAATCTCCGACAGGACATTGGGATTGCCATCTCCGACAGGACAGTGGGATATCACTCTCCAACAGGACAGTGGGATAGCAATCTCCGACAGGACAGTGGGATGTTAATATCCGACAGGATAGTGGGATAGCAATCTCTGACAGGACAGTGGGATTGCCATCTCCGACAGGACAGTGGGATATCACTCTCCGGCAGAACAGTGGGATAGCAATCTCCGACAGGACAGTGGGACAGCAATTTCCGACAGGACAGTGGGACAGCAATCTCCGGCAGGACAGTGGGATAGCAATCTCCGGCAGGACAGTGGGACAGCAATCTCCGATAGTACAGTGGGATATCAATATCCGACAGGAAAGTGGGATAGCAATCTCCAGCAGTACCGTGGGATATCACTCTCCGACAGGACAGTGGGATATCAATCTCCGGCAGGACAGTGGGACAGCAATCTACAACAGGACTGTGGGATAGCAATCCCCGATAGGACAGTGGGATATCAATCTCCGGCAGGGAAGTGGGATAGCAATCTCCGACAGGACAGTGGGACAGCAATTTCCGACAGGACTGTGGGATAGCAATCCCCGATAGGATAGTGGGATATCAATCTCCGGCAGGGAAGTGGGATAGCAATCTCCGATAGTACAGTGGGATATCAATATCCGACAGGAAAGTGGGATAGCAATCTCCAACAGGACCGTGGGATATCACTCTCCGACAGGACAGTGGGATATCAATCTCCGGCAGGACAGTGGGACAGCAATCTACAACAGGACTGTGGGATAGCAATCCCCGATAGGATAGTGGGATATCAATCTCCGGCAGGGAAGTGGGATAGCAATCTCCGATAGTACAGTGGGATATCAATATCCGACAGGAAAGTGGGATAGCAATCTCCAACAGGACAGTGGGATATCACTCTCCGACAGGACAGTGGGATATCAATCTCCGACTGGACAGTGGGATATCACTCTCCGACAGGACAGTGGGATATCAATCTCCGATTGGACAGTGGGATCTCAATCTCCGACAGGACAGTGGGATAGCAATCTCCGACAGGACAGTGGGATATCAATCTCCGACAGGACAGTGGGATAGCAATCTCCGACAGGACAGTGGGACAGCAATCTCCGGCAGGACAGTGGGATAGCAATCTTCCACAGGAAAGTGGGATAGCAATCTCCGACAGGACAGTAGGATAGCAATCTCCGACAGGACAGTAGGATAGCAATCTCCGGCAGGACATTGGGATAGCAATCTTCCACAGGACAGTGGGATAGCAATCTCCGACAGGACAGTGGGATGTTAATATCGGACAGGAGAATGGGACAGCAATCTCCGACAGGACAGTGGGATATCAATATCCGACAGGACAGTGGGATATCACTCTCCGACAGGACAGTGGGATATCAATCTCTGACTGGACAGTGGGATATCACTCTCCGACAGGACAGTGGGATATGACTCTCCGACAGGACCGTGGGATAGCAATCTCCGACAGGACAGTGGGATATCACTCTCCAACAGGACAGTGGGATAGCAATCTCCGACAGGACAGTGGGATGTTAATATCCGACAGGATAGTGGGATAGCAATCTCTGACAGGACAGTGGGATATCAATCTCCGACTGGACAGTGGGATATCAATCTCCAACAGGACAGTGGGATAGCAATCTCCGACAGGACATTGGGATTGCCATCTCCGACAGGACAGTGGGATATCACTCTCCGGCAGGACAGTGGGACAGCAATTTCCGACAGGACAGTGGGACAGCAATTTCCGACAGGATAGTGGGACAGCAATCTCCGGCAGGACAGTGGGATAGCAATCTCCGGCAGGACAGTGGGACAGCAATCTACAACAGGACTGTGGGATAGCAATCCCCGATAGGATAGTGGGATATCAATCTCCGGCAGGAAAGTGGGATAGCAATCTCCAACAGGACAGTGGGATATCACTCTCCGACAGGACAGTGGGATATCAATCTCCGACTGGACAGTGGGATAGCAATCTCCGACAGGATAGCGAGATATCAATCTCCGACAGGAGAGTGGGATTGCAATCTCCGACAGGACAGTGGGATAGCAATCTCCGACAGGGCATTGGGATATCAATCTCCGACAGGACAGTGGGATAGCAATCTCCGACAGGACAGTGGGATAGCAATCTCCGACAGGATAGTGAGATATCAATCTCCAACAGGACTGTGGGATAGCAATCTCCGATAGGACAGTGGGATAGCCATCTCCGACAGGACAGTGGAATATCAATCTCCAACAGGATAGTGAGATATCAATCTCCGACAGGAGAGTGGGATAGCAGTCTCCGACAGGACAGTGGGATAGCAATCTCCGATAGGACAGTGAGATATCAATCTCCGACAGGACAGTGGGATATCAATCTCCAACAGGATAGTGAGATATCAATCTCCGACAGGAGAGTGGGATAGCAATCTCCGACAGGACAGTGGGATAGCAATCTCCGACAGGAGAGTGTGATAGCAATCTCCGACAGGACAGTGGGATAGCAATCTCCGGCTGGACAGTGGGATATCAATATTCGACAGGAAAGTGTGATAAAAATCTCCGACAGGAGAGTGGGATAGCAATCTCCGACAGGACTGTGGGATATCAGTATTCGACAGGAAAGTGGGATAGCAATCTCCGACAGGACAGTGGGATAGCAATCTCCGACAGGACAGTGGGATAGCAATCTCCGGTCGGACTGTGAGATATCAATCTCCGACAGAAAAGTGGGATAGCAATCTCCCGTCGGACAGTGGGATAGCAATCTCCGACAGGACAGTGGGATAGCAATTTCCCGTAGGTCAGTGGGATATCAATCTCTGACAGGACAGTGGGATAGCAATCTCCGGCAGGACAGTGGGACAGCAATCTACAACAGGACTGTGGGATAGCAATCCCCGATAGGATAGTGGGATATCAATCTCCGGCAGGGAAGTGGGATAGCAATCTCCGATAGTACAGTGGGATATCAATATCCGACAGGAAAGTGGGATAGCAATCTCCAACAGGACCGTGGGATATCACTCTCCGACAGGACAGTGGGATATCAATCTCCGGCAGGACAGTGGGACAGCAATCTACAACAGGACTGTGGGATAGCAATCCCCGATAGGATAGTGGGATATCAATCTCCGGCAGGGAAGTGGGATAGCAATCTCCGATAGTACAGTGGGATATCACTCTCCGACAGGACAGTGGGATATCAATCTCCGACTGGACAGTGGGATATCACTCTCCGACAGGACAGTGGGATATCAATCTCCGATTGGACAGTGGGATCTCAATCTCCGACAGGACAGTGGGATAGCAATCTCCGACAGGACAGTGGGATATTACTCTCCGACAGGACAGTGGGATATCAATCTCCGACTGGACAGTGGGATATCACTCTCCGACAGGACAGTGGGATATCAATCTCCGATTGGACAGTGGGATCTCAATCTCCGACAGGACAGTGGGATAGCAATCTCCGACAGGACAGTGGGATATCACTCTCCGACAGGACAGTGGGATAGCAATCTCCGACAGGACAGTGGGACAGCAATCTCCGGCAGGACTGTGGGATAGCAATCTTCCACAGGAAAGTGGGATAGCAATCTCCGACAGGACAGTAGGATAGCAATCTCTGACAGGACAGTAGGATAGCAATCTCCGGCAGGACATTGGGATAGCAATCTTCCACAGGACAGTGGGATAGCAATCTCCGACAGGACAGTGGGATGTTAATATCGGACAGGAGAATGGGACAGCAATCTCCGACAGGACAGTGGGATATCAATATCCGACAGGACAGGGGGATATCACTCTCCGACAGGACAGTGGGATATCAATCTCTGACTGGACAGTGGGATATCAATCTCCGACAGGACAGTGGGATATCACTCTCCCGTAGGACAGTGTGATTGCAATCTCCGACAGTACAGTGTGATATCACTCTCCGACAGGACAGTGGGATATGACTCTCCGACAGGACCGTGGGATAGCAATCTCCGACAGGACAGTGGGATATCACTCTCCAACAGGACAGTGGGATAGCAATCTCCGACAGGACAGTGGGATGTTAATATCCGACAGGATAGTGGGATAGCAATCTCTGACAGGACAGTGGGATATCAATCTCCGACTGGACAGTGGGATATCAATCTCCAACAGGACAGTGGGATAGCAATCTCCGACAGGACATTGGGATTGCCATCTCCGACAGGACAGTGGGATATCACTCTCCGGCAGGACAGTGGGACAGCAATTTCCGACAGGACAGTGGGACAGCAATTTCCGACAGGATAGTGGGACAGCAATCTCCGGCAGGACAGTGGGATAGCAATCTCCGGCAGGACAGTGGGACAGCAATCTACAACAGGACTGTGGGATAGCAATCCCCGATAGGATAGTGGGATATCAATCTCCGGCAGGAAAGTGGGATAGCAATCTCCAACAGGACAGTGGGATATCACTCTCCGACAGGTCAGTGGTATATCAATCTCCGACTGGACAGTGGGATAGCAATCTCCGACAGGACAGTGGGATAGCAATCTCCGACAGGATAGTGAGATATCAATCTCCAACAGGACTGTGGGATAGCAATCTCCGATAGGACAGTGGGATAGCCATCTCCGACAGGACAGTGGAATATCAATCTCCAACAGGATAGTGAGATATCAATCTCCGACAGGAGAGTGGGATAGCAGTCTCCGACAGGACAGTGGGATAGCAATCTCCGATAGGACAGTGAGATATCAATCTCCGACAGGACAGTGGGATATCAATCTCCAACAGGATAGTGAGATATCAATCTCCGACAGGAGAGTGGGATAGCAATCTCCGACAGGACAGTGGGATAGCAATCTCCGACAGGAGAGTGTGATAGCAATCTCCGACAGGACAGTGGGATATCAATATTCGACAGGAAAGTGTGATAAAAATCTCCGACAGGAGAGTGGGATAGCAATCTCCGACAGGACTGTGGGATATCAATATTCGACAGGAAAGTGGGATAGCAATCTCCGACAGGACAGTGGGATAGCAATCTCCGACAGGACAGTGGGATAGCAATCTCCGGTCGGACTGTGAGATATCAATCTCCGACAGAAAAGTGGGATAGCAATCTCCCGTAGGACAGTGGGATATCAATCTCTGACAGGACAGTGGGATAGCAATCTCCGACAGGAGAGTGGGATATCTATCTCCGACAGGACAGTGGGATGTCAATATCCGACAGGACAGTGGGACAGCAATATCCGACAGGACAGTGGGATAGCAATCTCCGGCAGGACAGTGGGATGTCAATATCCGACAGGAAATTGGGTTAGCAATCTCCGGCAGGACATTGGGATCGCAATCTCCAGTAGGATAGTGGAATTTCTGTCTCGAGCAGGACAGTGGGATATCACTCTCCGACACGACAGTGGGATAGCAATCTCCGACAGGACAGTGGGATATCACTCTCCGACAGGACAGTGGGATAGAAATCTCTGACAGGACAGTGGGATATCACTATCCAACAGGACAGTGGGATAGCAATCTCCGACAGGACAGTGGGATATCAATCTCCAACAGGACAGTGGGATAGCAATCACCGACAGGACAGTGGGATATCAATATCCGACAGGACACTGGGATATCAATCTCCGACTGGACAGTGGGATATCAATCTCCAACAGGACAGTGGGATAGCAATCTCCGACAGTACAGTGGGATATCACTCTCCGACAGGACAGTGGGATAGCAATCTCCGACAGGACAGTGGGATATCACTCTCCGACAGGACAGTGCGATAGCAATCTCCGACAGGACAGTGGGATATCACTATCCGACAGGAGAGTGGGATAGCAATCTCCGACAGGACAGTGGGATATCAATATCCGACAGGATAGTGGGATAGCAATCACTGACAGGACAGTGGGATATCAATATCCGACAGGACAGTGGGACAGCAATTTCCGACAGGACAGTGGGACATCAATCTCCGGCAGGACAGTGGGATAGTAATCACTGACAGGATAGTGGGATATCACTCTTCGACAGGACAGTGGGATATCAATCTCCGGCAGGACAGTGGGACAGCAATCTACAAGAGGACTGTGGGATAGCAATCCCCGATAGGATTGTGGGATATCAATCTCCGACTGGACAGTGGGATATCAATATCCGACAGGAAAGTGGGATAGCAATCTCCGACAGGACAGTGGGATATCAATCTCCGACTGGACAGTGGGATATCAATCTCCGACAGGACAGTGGGATATCACTCTCCCGTAGGACAGTGGAATAGCAATCTCCGACAGGACAGTGGGATATCAATCTCCGACTGGACAGTGGGATAGCAATCTCCGACAGGACATTGGGAGAGCAATCTCCGACAGGACAGTGGGATAGCAATCTCCCGTAGGACAGTGGGATAGCAATCTCCGACAGGACAGTGGGATATCAATATCCGACAGGTTAGTGAAATAGCAATCTCCGACAGTACAGTGGGATATCAATCTCCAACAGGACAGTGGGATAGCAATCTCCGACAGGACAGTGGGATATCACTCTCCGACAGGACAGTGGGATATCAATCTTCCGACAGGACAGTGGGATAGCAATCTCCGGCAGGACAGTGGGATATTAATCTCCGACAGGACAGTGAGATATCAATCTCCAACAGGACAGTGGGATAGCAATCTCCGACAGGACAGTGGGATGTTAATATCCGACAGGATAGTGGGATAGCAATCTCTGACAGGACAGTGGGATATCAATCTCCGACTGGACAGTGGGATATCAATCTCCAACAGGACAGTGGGATAGCAATCTCCGACAGGACATTGGGATTGCCATCTCCGACAGGACAGTGGGATATCACTCTCCGGCAGGACAGTGGGACAGCAATTTCCGACAGGACAGTGGGACAGCAATTTCCGACAGGATAGTGGGACAGCAATCTCCGGCAGGACAGTGGGATAGCAATCTCCGGCAGGACAGTGGGACAGCAATCTACAACAGGACTGTGGGATAGCAATCCCCGATAGGATAGTGGGATATCAATCTCCGGCAGGAAAGTGGGATAGCAATCTCCAACAGGACAGTGGGATATCACTCTCCGACAGGTCAGTGGTATATCAATCTCCGACTGGACAGTGGGATAGCAATCTCCGACAGGACAGTGGGATAGCAATCTCCGACAGGATAGTGAGATATCAATCTCCAACAGGACTGTGGGATAGCAATCTCCGATAGGACAGTGGGATAGCCATCTCCGACAGGACAGTGGAATATCAATCTCCAACAGGATAGTGAGATATCAATCTCCGACAGGAGAGTGGGATAGCAGTCTCCGACAGGACAGTGGGATAGCAATCTCCGATAGGACAGTGAGATATCAATCTCCGACAGGACAGTGGGATATCAATCTCCAACAGGATAGTGAGATATCAATCTCCGACAGGAGAGTGGGATAGCAATCTCCGACAGGACAGTGGGATAGCAATCTCCGACAGGAGAGTGTGATAGCAATCTCCGACAGGACAGTGGGATATCAATATTCGACAGGAAAGTGTGATAAAAATCTCCGACAGGAGAGTGGGATAGCAATCTCCGACAGGACTGTGGGATATCAATATTCGACAGGAAAGTGGGATAGCAATCTCCGACAGGACAGTGGGATAGCAATCTCCGACAGGACAGTGGGATAGCAATCTCCGGTCGGACTGTGAGATATCAATCTCCGACAGAAAAGTGGGATAGCAATCTCCCGTAGGACAGTGGGATATCAATCTCTGACAGGACAGTGGGATAGCAATCTCCGACAGGAGAGTGGGATATCTATCTCCGACAGGACAGTGGGATGTCAATATCCGACAGGACAGTGGGACAGCAATATCCGACAGGACAGTGGGATAGCAATCTCCGGCAGGACAGTGGGATGTCAATATCCGACAGGAAATTGGGTTAGCAATCTCCGGCAGGACATTGGGATCGCAATCTCCAGTAGGATAGTGGAATTTCTGTCTCGAGCAGGACAGTGGGATATCACTCTCCGACACGACAGTGGGATAGCAATCTCCGACAGGACAGTGGGATATCACTCTCCGACAGGACAGTGGGATAGAAATCTCTGACAGGACAGTGGGATATCACTATCCAACAGGACAGTGGGATAGCAATCTCCGACAGGACAGTGGGATATCAATCTCCAACAGGACAGTGGGATAGCAATCACCGACAGGACAGTGGGATATCAATATCCGACAGGACACTGGGATATCAATCTCCGACTGGACAGTGGGATATCAATCTCCAACAGGACAGTGGGATAGCAATCTCCGACAGTACAGTGGGATATCACTCTCCGACAGGACAGTGGGATAGCAATCTCCGACAGGACAGTGGGATATCACTCTCCGACAGGACAGTGCGATAGCAATCTCCGACAGGACAGTGGGATATCACTATCCGACAGGAGAGTGGGATAGCAATCTCCGACAGGACAGTGGGATATCAATATCCGACAGGATAGTGGGATAGCAATCACTGACAGGACAGTGGGATATCAATATCCGACAGGACAGTGGGACAGCAATTTCCGACAGGACAGTGGGACATCAATCTCCGGCAGGACAGTGGGATAGTAATCACTGACAGGATAGTGGGATATCACTCTTCGACAGGACAGTGGGATATCAATCTCCGGCAGGACAGTGGGACAGCAATCTACAACAGGACTGTGGGATAGCAATCCCCGATAGGATTGTGGGATATCAATCTCCGACTGGACAGTGGGATATCAATATCCGACAGGAAAGTGGGATAGCAATCTCCGACAGGACAGTGGGATATCAATCTCCGACTGGACAGTGGGATATCAATCTCCGACAGGACAGTGGGATATCACTCTCCCGTAGGACAGTGGAATAGCAATCTCCGACAGGACAGTGGGATATCAATCTCCGACTGGACAGTGGGATAGCAATCTCCGACAGGACATTGGGAGAGCAATCTCCGACAGGACAGTGGGATAGCAATCTCCCGTAGGACAGTGGGATAGCAATCTCCGACAGGACAGTGGGATATCAATATCCGACAGGTTAGTGAAATAGCAATCTCCGACAGTACAGTGGGATATCAATCTCCAACAGGACAGTGGGATAGCAATCTCCGACAGGACAGTGGGATATCACTCTCCGACAGGACAGTGGGATATCAATCTTCCGACAGGACAGTGGGATAGCAATCTCCGGCAGGACAGTGGGATATTAATCTCCGACAGGACAGTGAGATATCAATCTCCAACAGGACAGTGGGATAGCAATCTCCGACAGGACAGTGGGATGTTAATATCCGACAGGATAGTGGGATAGCAATCTCTGACAGGACAGTGGGATATCAATCTCCGACTGGACAGTGGGATATCAATCTCCAACAGGACAGTGGGATGGCAATCTCCGACAGGACATTGGGATTGCCATCTCCGACAGGACAGTGGGATATCACTCTCCGGCATGACAGTGGGACAGCAATTTCCGATAGGACAGTGGGACAGCAATTTCCGACAGGACAGTGGGACAGCAATCTCCGGCAGGACAGTGGGATAGCAATCTCCGGCAGGACAGTGGGACAGCAATCTACAACAGGACTGTGGGATAGCAATCCCCGATAGGATAGTGGGATACCAATCTCCGGCAGGGAAGTGGGATAGCAATCTCCGACAGGACAGTGGGATATCAATATCCGACAGGAAAGTGGGATAGCAATCTCCAACAGGACAGTGGGATATCACTCTCCGACAGGACAGTGGGATATCAATCTCCGACTGGACAGTGGGATATCAATCTCCGACAGGACAGTGGGATAGCAATCTCTGACAGGATAGTGAGATATCAATCTCCGACAGGAGAGTGGGATTGCAATCTCCGACAGGACTGTGGGATAGCAATCTCCGACAGGACATTGGGATATCAATCTCCGACAGGACAGTGGGATAGCAATCTCCGACAGGACAGTGGGATAGCAATCTCCGATAGGAGAGTGAGATATCAATCTCCGACAGGACAGTGGGATATCAATCTCCAACAGGATAGTGAGATATCAATCTCCGACAGGAGAGTGGGACAGCAATCTCCGACAGGACAGTGGGATAGCAATCTCCGATAGGACAGTGAGATATCAATCTCCGACAGGACAGTGGGATATCAATCTCCAACAGGATAGTGAGATATCAATCTCCGACAGGACAGTGGGATAGCAATCTCCGACAGGAGAGTGGGATAGCAATCTCCGACAGGAGAGTGTGATAGCAATCTCCGACAGGACCGTGGGATAGCAATCTCCGGCAGGACAGTGGGATATCAATATTCAACAGGAAAGTGTGATGAAAATCTCCGACAGGAGAGTGGGATAGCAATCTCCGACAGGACTGTGGGATATCAATATTCGACAGGAAAGTGGGATAGCAATCACTGACAGGACAGTGGGATATCAATATCCGACAGGACAGTGGGACATCAATTTCCGGCAGGACAGTGGGATAGTAATCACTGACAGGATAGTGGGATATCACTCTTCGACAGGACAGTGGGATATCAATCTCCGGCAGGACAGTGGGACAGCAATCTACAACAGGACTGTGGGATAGCAATCCCCGATAGGATTGTGGGATATCAATCTCCGACTGGACAGTGGGATATCAATATCCGACAGGAAAGTGGCATAGCAATCTCCGACAGGACAGTGGGATATCAATCTCCGACTGGACAGTGGGATATCAATCTCCAACAGGACAGTGGGATATCACTCTCCCGTAGGACAGTGGAATAGCAATCTCCGACAGGACAGTGGGATATCAATCACCGACAAGACAGTGGGATATCACTCTCCAACAGGACAGTGGGTTAGCAATCTCTGACAGGACATTGGGAGAGCAATCTCCGACAGGACAGTGGGATAGCAATCTCCCGTAGGACAGTGGGATAGCAATCTCCGACAGGACAGTGGGATATCAATATCCGACAGGACAGTGGGATATCAATCTTCCGACAGGACAGTGGGATAGCAATCTCCGGCAGGACAGTGGGATATTAATCTCCGACAGGACTGTGGGATATCAATCTCCAACAGGACAGTGGGATAGCAATCTCCAACAGGACAGTGGGATAGCAATCTCCGACAGGACAGTGGGATGTTAATATCCGACAGGATAGTGGGATAGCAATCTCTGACAGGACAGTGGGATATCAATCTCCGACTGGACAGTGGGATATCAATCTCCAACAGGACAGTGGGATAGCAATCTCCGACAGGACATTGGGATAGTAATCACTGACAGGATAGTGGGATATCACTCTTCGACAGGACAGTGGGATATCAATCTCCGGCAGGACAGTGGGACAGCAATCTACAACAGGACTGTGGGATAGCAATCCCCGATAGGATTGTGGGATATCAATCTCCGACTGGACAGAGGGATATCAATATCCGACAGAAAAGTGGGATAGCAATCTCCGACAGGACAGTGGGATATCAATCTCCGACTGGACAGTGGGATATCAATCTCCAACAGGACAGTGGGATATCACTCTCCCGTAGGACAGTGGAATAGCAATCTCCGACAGGACAGTGGGATATCAATCTCCGACTGGACAGTGGGATATCAATCACCGACAGGACAGTGGGATATCACTCTCCAACAGGACAGTGGGATAGCAATCTCCGACAGGACATTGGGAGAGCAATCTCCGACAGGACAGTGGGATAGCAATCTCCCGTAGGACAGTGGGATAGCAATCTCCGACAAGACAGTGGGATATCACTCTCCAACAGGACAGTGGGATAGCAATCTCCGACAGGACATTGGGAGAGCAATCTCCGACAGGACAGTGGGATATCAATATCCGACAGGACAGTGGGACAGCAATCTCCGACAAGACAGTGGGATATCACTCTCCAACAGGACAGTGGGATAGCAATCTCCAACAGGACATTGGGAGAGCAATCTCCGACAGGACAGTGGGATATCAATCTCCGACTGGACAGTGGGATATCAATCACCGACAGGACAGTGGGATATCACTCTCCAACAGGACAGTGGGATAGCAATCTCCGACAGGACATTGGGAGAGCAATCTCCGACAGGACAGTGGGATAGCAATCTCCCGTAGGACAGTGGGATAGCAATCTCCGACAGGACAGTGGGATATCAATATCCGACAGGTTAGTGAAATAGCAATCTCCGACAGTACAGTGGGATATCAATCTCCAACAGGACAGTGGGATAGCAATCTCCGACAGGACAGTGGGATATCACTCTCCGACAGGACAGTGGGATATCAATCTTCCGACAGGACAGTGGGTTATTAATCTCCGACAGGACAGTGGGATATCAATCTCCAACAGGACAGTGGGATAGCAATCTCCGACAGGACAGTGGGATGTTAATATCCGACAGGATAGTGGGATAGCAATCTCTGACAGGACAGTGGGATATCAATCTCCGACTGGACAGTGGGATATCAATCTCCAACAGGACAGTGGGATAGCAATCTCCGACAGGACATTGGGATTGCCATCTCCGACAGGACAGTGGGATATCACTCTCCGGCATGACAGTGGGACAGCAATTTCCGACAGGACAGTGGGACAGCAATTTCCGACAGGACAGTGGGACAGCAATCTCCGGCAGGACAGTGGGATAGCAATCTCCGGCAGGACAGTGGGACAGCAATCTACAACAGGACTGTGGGATAGCAATCCCCGATAGGATAGTGGGATACCAATCTCCGGCAGGGAAGTGGGATAGCAATCTCCGATAGTACAGTGGGATATCAATATCCGACAGGAAAGTGGGATAGCAATCTCCAACAGGACAGTGGGATATCACTCTCCGACAGGACAGTGGGATATCAATCTCCGACTGGACAGTGGGATATCAATCTCCGACAGGACAGTGGGATAGCAATCTCCGACAGGATAGTGAGATATCAATCTCCGACAGGAGAGTGGGATTGCAATCTCCGACTGGACTGTGGGATAGCAATCTCCGACAGGACAGTGGGATATCAATCTCCGACAGGACAGTGGGATAGCAATCTCCGACAGGACAGTGGGATAGCAATCTCCGACAGGATAGTGAGATATCAATCTCCGACAGGAGAGTGGGATAGCAATCTCCGACAGGACAGTGGGATAGCAATCTCCGTTAGGACAGTGAGATATCAATCTCCGACAGGACAGTGGGATATCAATCTCCAACAGGATAGTGAGATATCAATCTCCGACAGGACAGTGGGATAGCAATCTCCGACAGGAGAGTGGGATAGCAATCTCCGACAGGAGAGTGTGATAGCAATCTCCGACAGGACAGTGGGATAGCAATCTCCGGCAGGACAGTGGGATATCAATATTCGACAGGAAAGTGTGATAAAAATCTCCGACAGGAGAGTGGGATAGCAATCTCCGACAGGACTGTGGGATATCAATATTCGACAGGAAAGTGGGATAGCAATCTCCGACAGGACAGTGGGATAGCAATCTCCGGTCGGACTGTGAGATATCAATCTCCGACAGAAATGTGGGATAGCAATCTCCCGTAGGACAGTGGGATAGCAATCTCCGACAGGACAGTGGGATAGCAATCTCCCGTAGGTCAGTGGGATATCAATCTCTGACAGGACAGTGGGATAGCAATCTCCGACAGGACAGTGGGATATCTATCTCCGACAGGACAGTGGGATGTCAATATCCGACAGGACAGTGGGACAGCAATATCCGACAGGACAGTGGGATAGCAATCTCCGACAGGACAGTGGGATAGCAATTTCCCGTAGGTCAGTGGGATATCAATCTCTGACAGGACAGTGGGATAGCAATCTCCGGCAGGACAGTGGGACAGCAATCTACAACAGGACTGTGGGATAGCAATCCCCGATAGGATAGTGGGATATCAATCTCCGGCAGGGAAGTGGGATAGCAATCTCCGATAGTACAGTGGGATATCAATATCCGACAGGAAAGTGGGATAGCAATCTCCAACAGGACCGTGGGATATCACTCTCCGACAGGACAGTGGGATATCAATCTCCGGCAGGACAGTGGGACAGCAATCTACAACAGGACTGTGGGATAGCAATCCCCGATAGGATAGTGGGATATCAATCTCCGGCAGGGAAGTGGGATAGCAATCTCCGATAGTACAGTGGGATATCAATATCCGACAGGAAAGTGGGATAGCAATCTCCAACAGGACAGTGGGATATCACTCTCCGACAGGACAGTGGGATATCAATCTCCGACTGGACAGTGGGATATCACTCTCCGACAGGACAGTGGGATATCAATCTCCGATTGGACAGTGGGATCTCAATCTCCGACAGGACAGTGGGATAGCAATCTCCGACAGGACAGTGGGATATCACTCTCCGACAGGACAGTGGGATAGCAATCTCCGACAGGACAGTGGGACAGCAATCTCCGGCAGGACAGTGGGATAGCAATCTTCCACAGGAAAGTGGGATAGCAATCTCCGACAGGACAGTAGGATAGCAATCTCTGACAGGACAGTAGGATAGCAATCTCCGGCAGGACATTGGGATAGCAATCTTCCACAGGACAGTGGGATAGCAATCTCCGACAGGACAGTGGGATGTTAATATCGGACAGGAGAATGGGACAGCAATCTCCGACAGGACAGTGGGATATCAATATCCGACAGGACAGGGGGATATCACTCTCCGACAGGACAGTGGGATATCAATCTCTGACTGGACAGTGGGATATCAATCTCCGACAGGACAGTGGGATATCACTCTCCCGTAGGACAGTGTGATTGCAATCTCCGACAGTACAGTGTGATATCACTCTCCGACAGGACAGTGGGATATGACTCTCCGACAGGACCGTGGGATAGCAATCTCCGACAGGACAGTGGGATATCACTCTCCAACAGGACAGTGGGATAGCAATCTCCGACAGGACAGTGGGATGTTAATATCCGACAGGATAGTGGGATAGCAATCTCTGACAGGACAGTGGGATATCAATCTCCGACTGGACAGTGGGATATCAATCTCCAACAGGACAGTGGGATAGCAATCTCCGACAGGACATTGGGATTGCCATCTCCGACAGGACAGTGGGATATCACTCTCCGGCAGGACAGTGGGACAGCAATTTCCGACAGGACAGTGGGACAGCAATTTCCGACAGGATAGTGGGACAGCAATCTCCGGCAGGACAGTGGGATAGCAATCTCCGGCAGGACAGTGGGACAGCAATCTACAACAGGACTGTGGGATAGCAATCCCCGATAGGATAGTGGGATATCAATCTCCGGCAGGAAAGTGGGATAGCAATCTCCAACAGGACAGTGGGATATCACTCTCCGACAGGTCAGTGGTATATCAATCTCCGACTGGACAGTGGGATAGCAATCTCCGACAGGACAGTGGGATAGCAATCTCCGACAGGATAGTGAGATATCAATCTCCAACAGGACTGTGGGATAGCAATCTCCGATAGGACAGTGGGATAGCCATCTCCGACAGGACAGTGGAATATCAATCTCCAACAGGATAGTGAGATATCAATCTCCGACAGGAGAGTGGGATAGCAGTCTCCGACAGGACAGTGGGATAGCAATCTCCGATAGGACAGTGAGATATCAATCTCCGACAGGACAGTGGGATATCAATCTCCAACAGGATAGTGAGATATCAATCTCCGACAGGAGAGTGGGATAGCAATCTCCGACAGGACAGTGGGATAGCAATCTCCGACAGGAGAGTGTGATAGCAATCTCCGACAGGACAGTGGGATATCAATATTCGACAGGAAAGTGTGATAAAAATCTCCGACAGGAGAGTGGGATAGCAATCTCCGACAGGACTGTGGGATATCAATATTCGACAGGAAAGTGGGATAGCAATCTCCGACAGGACAGTGGGATAGCAATCTCCGACAGGACAGTGGGATAGCAATCTCCGGTCGGACTGTGAGATATCAATCTCCGACAGAAAAGTGGGATAGCAATCTCCCGTAGGACAGTGGGATATCAATCTCTGACAGGACAGTGGGATAGCAATCTCCGACAGGAGAGTGGGATATCTATCTCCGACAGGACAGTGGGATGTCAATATCCGACAGGACAGTGGGACAGCAATATCCGACAGGACAGTGGGATAGCAATCTCCGGCAGGACAGTGGGATGTCAATATCCGACAGGAAATTGGGTTAGCAATCTCCGGCAGGACATTGGGATCGCAATCTCCAGTAGGATAGTGGAATTTCTGTCTCGAGCAGGACAGTGGGATATCACTCTCCGACACGACAGTGGGATAGCAATCTCCGACAGGACAGTGGGATATCACTCTCCGACAGGACAGTGGGATAGAAATCTCTGACAGGACAGTGGGATATCACTATCCAACAGGACAGTGGGATAGCAATCTCCGACAGGACAGTGGGATATCAATCTCCAACAGGACAGTGGGATAGCAATCACCGACAGGACAGTGGGATATCAATATCCGACAGGACACTGGGATATCAATCTCCGACTGGACAGTGGGATATCAATCTCCAACAGGACAGTGGGATAGCAATCTCCGACAGTACAGTGGGATATCACTCTCCGACAGGACAGTGGGATAGCAATCTCCGACAGGACAGTGGGATATCACTCTCCGACAGGACAGTGCGATAGCAATCTCCGACAGGACAGTGGGATATCACTATCCGACAGGAGAGTGGGATAGCAATCTCCGACAGGACAGTGGGATATCAATATCCGACAGGATAGTGGGATAGCAATCACTGACAGGACAGTGGGATATCAATATCCGACAGGACAGTGGGACAGCAATTTCCGACAGGACAGTGGGACATCAATCTCCGGCAGGACAGTGGGATAGTAATCACTGACAGGATAGTGGGATATCACTCTTCGACAGGACAGTGGGATATCAATCTCCGGCAGGACAGTGGGACAGCAATCTACAACAGGACTGTGGGATAGCAATCCCCGATAGGATTGTGGGATATCAATCTCCGACTGGACAGTGGGATATCAATATCCGACAGGAAAGTGGGATAGCAATCTCCGACAGGACAGTGGGATATCAATCTCCGACTGGACAGTGGGATATCAATCTCCGACAGGACAGTGGGATATCACTCTCCCGTAGGACAGTGGAATAGCAATCTCCGACAGGACAGTGGGATATCAATCTCCGACTGGACAGTGGGATAGCAATCTCCGACAGGACATTGGGAGAGCAATCTCCGACAGGACAGTGGGATAGCAATCTCCGACAGGACAGTGGGATATCAATCTCCGACTGGACAGTGGGATAGCAATCTCCGACAGGACATTGGGAGAGCAATCTCCGACAGGACAGTGGGATAGCAATCTCCGACAGGACAGTGGGATATCAATATCCGACAGGTTAGTGAAATAGCAATCTCCGACAGTACAGTGGGATATCAATCTCCAACAGGACAGTGGGATAGCAATCTCCGACAGGACAGTGGGATATCACTCTCCGACAGGACAGTGGGATATCAATCTTCCGACAGGACAGTGGGATAGCAATCTCCGGCAGGACAGTGGGATATTAATCTCCGACAGGACAGTGAGATATCAATCTCCAACAGGACAGTGGGATAGCAATCTCCGACAGGACAGTGGGATGTTAATATCCGACAGGATAGTGGGATAGCAATCTCTGACAGGACAGTGGGATATCAATCTCCGACTGGACAGTGGGATATCAATCTCCAACAGGACAGTGGGATGGCAATCTCCGACAGGACATTGGGATTGCCATCTCCGACAGGACAGTGGGATATCACTCTCCGGCATGACAGTGGGACAGCAATTTCCGATAGGACAGTGGGACAGCAATTTCCGACAGGACAGTGGGACAGCAATCTCCGGCAGGACAGTGGGATAGCAATCTCCGGCAGGACAGTGGGACAGCAATCTACAACAGGACTGTGGGATAGCAATCCCCGATAGGATAGTGGGATACCAATCTCCGGCAGGGAAGTGGGATAGCAATCTCCGACAGGACAGTGGGATATCAATATCCGACAGGAAAGTGGGATAGCAATCTCCAACAGGACAGTGGGATATCACTCTCCGACAGGACAGTGGGATATCAATCTCCGACTGGACAGTGGGATATCAATCTCCGACAGGACAGTGGGATAGCAATCTCTGACAGGATAGTGAGATATCAATCTCCGACAGGACATTGGGATATCAATCTCCAACAGGATAGTGAGATATCAATCTCCGACAGGAGAGTGGGATTGCAATCTCCGACAGGACTGTGGGATAGCAATCTCCGACAGGACATTGGGATATCAATCTCCGACAGGACAGTGGGATAGCAATCTCCGACAGGACAGTGGGATAGCAATCTCCGATAGGAGAGTGAGATATCAATCTCCGACAGGACAGTGGGATATCAATCTCCAACAGGATAGTGAGATATCAATCTCCGACAGGAGAGTGGGACAGCAATCTCCGACAGGACAGTGGGATAGCAATCTCCGATAGGACAGTGAGATATCAATCTCCGACAGGACAGTGGGATATCAATCTCCAACAGGATAGTGAGATATCAATCTCCGACAGGACAGTGGGATAGCAATCTCCGACAGGAGAGTGGGATAGCAATCTCCGACAGGAGAGTGTGATAGCAATCTCCGACAGGACCGTGGGATAGCAATCTCCGGCAGGACAGTGGGATATCAATATTCAACAGGAAAGTGTGATGAAAATCTCCGACAGGAGAGTGGGATAGCAATCTCCGACAGGACTGTGGGATATCAATATTCGACAGGAAAGTGGGATAGCAATCACTGACAGGACAGTGGGATATCAATATCCGACAGGACAGTGGGACATCAATTTCCGGCAGGACAGTGGGATAGTAATCACTGACAGGATAGTGGGATATCACTCTTCGACAGGACAGTGGGATATCAATCTCCGGCAGGACAGTGGGACAGCAATCTACAACAGGACTGTGGGATAGCAATCCCCGATAGGATTGTGGGATATCAATCTCCGACTGGACAGTGGGATATCAATATCCGACAGGAAAGTGGCATAGCAATCTCCGACAGGACAGTGGGATATCAATCTCCGACTGGACAGTGGGATATCAATCTCCAACAGGACAGTGGGATATCACTCTCCCGTAGGACAGTGGAATAGCAATCTCCGACAGGACAGTGGGATATCAATCACCGACAAGACAGTGGGATATCACTCTCCAACAGGACAGTGGGTTAGCAATCTCTGACAGGACATTGGGAGAGCAATCTCCGACAGGACAGTGGGATAGCAATCTCCCGTAGGACAGTGGGATAGCAATCTCCGACAGGACAGTGGGATATCAATATCCGACAGGACAGTGGGATATCAATCTTCCGACAGGACAGTGGGATAGCAATCTCCGGCAGGACAGTGGGATATTAATCTCCGACAGGACTGTGGGATATCAATCTCCAACAGGACAGTGGGATAGCAATCTCCAACAGGACAGTGGGATAGCAATCTCCGACAGGACAGTGGGATGTTAATATCCGACAGGATAGTGGGATAGCAATCTCTGACAGGACAGTGGGATATCAATCTCCGACTGGACAGTGGGATATCAATCTCCAACAGGACAGTGGGATAGCAATCTCCGACAGGACATTGGGATAGTAATCACTGACAGGATAGTGGGATATCACTCTTCGACAGGACAGTGGGATATCAATCTCCGGCAGGACAGTGGGACAGCAATCTACAACAGGACTGTGGGATAGCAATCCCCGATAGGATTGTGGGATATCAATCTCCGACTGGACAGAGGGATATCAATATCCGACAGAAAAGTGGGATAGCAATCTCCGACAGGACAGTGGGATATCAATCTCCGACTGGACAGTGGGATATCAATCTCCAACAGGACAGTGGGATATCACTCTCCCGTAGGACAGTGGAATAGCAATCTCCGACAGGACAGTGGGATATCAATCTCCGACTGGACAGTGGGATATCAATCACCGACAGGACAGTGGGATATCACTCTCCAACAGGACAGTGGGATAGCAATCTCCGACAGGACATTGGGAGAGCAATCTCCGACAGGACAGTGGGATAGCAATCTCCCGTAGGACAGTGGGATAGCAATCTCCGACAAGACAGTGGGATATCACTCTCCAACAGGACAGTGGGATAGCAATCTCCGACAGGACATTGGGAGAGCAATCTCCGACAGGACAGTGGGATATCAATATCCGACAGGACAGTGGGACAGCAATCTCCGACAAGACAGTGGGATATCACTCTCCAACAGGACAGTGGGATAGCAATCTCCGACAGGACATTGGGAGAGCAATCTCCGACAGGACAGTGGGATATCAATCTCCGACTGGACAGTGGGATATCAATCACCGACAGGACAGTGGGATATCACTCTCCAACAGGACAGTGGGATAGCAATCTCCGACAGGACATTGGGAGAGCAATCTCCGACAGGACAGTGGGATAGCAATCTCCCGTAGGACAGTGGGATAGCAATCTCCGACAGGACAGTGGGATATCAATATCCGACAGGTTAGTGAAATAGCAATCTCCGACAGTACAGTGGGATATCAATCTCCAACAGGACAGTGGGATAGCAATCTCCGACAGGACAGTGGGATATCACTCTCCGACAGGACAGTGGGATATCAATCTTCCGACAGGACAGTGGGATAGCAATCTCCGGCAGGACAGTGGGTTATTAATCTCCGACAGGACAGTGGGATATCAATCTCCAACAGGACAGTGGGATAGCAATCTCCGACAGGACAGTGGGATGTTAATATCCGACAGGATAGTGGGATAGCAATCTCTGACAGGACAGTGGGATATCAATCTCCGACTGGACAGTGGGATATCAATCTCCAACAGGACAGTGGGATAGCAATCTCCGACAGGACATTGGGATTGCCATCTCCGACAGGACAGTGGGATATCACTCTCCGGCATGACAGTGGGACAGCAATTTCCGACAGGACAGTGGGACAGCAATCTCCGGCAGGACAGTGGGATAGCAATCTCCGGCAGGACAGTGGGACAGCAATCTACAACAGGACTGTGGGATAGCAATCCCCGATAGGATAGTGGGATACCAATCTCCGGCAGGGAAGTGGGATAGCAATCTCCGATAGTACAGTGGGATATCAATATCCGACAGGAAAGTGGGATAGCAATCTCCAACAGGACAGTGGGATATCACTCTCCGACAGGACAGTGGGATATCAATCTCCGACTGGACAGTGGGATATCAATCTCCGACAGGACAGTGGGATAGCAATCTCCGACAGGATAGTGAGATATCAATCTCCGACAGGAGAGTGGGATTGCAATCTCCGACTGGACTGTGGGATAGCAATCTCCGACAGGACAGTGGGATATCAATCTCCGACAGGACAGTGGGATAGCAATCTCCGACAGGACAGTGGGATAGCAATCTCCGACAGGATAGTGAGATATCAATCTCCGACAGGAGAGTGGGATAGCAATCTCCGACAGGACAGTGGGATAGCAATCTCCGTTAGGACAGTGAGATATCAATCTCCGACAGGACAGTGGGATATCAATCTCCAACAGGATAGTGAGATATCAATCTCCGACAGGACAGTGGGATAGCAATCTCCGACAGGAGAGTGGGATAGCAATCTCCGACAGGAGAGTGTGATAGCAATCTCCGACAGGACAGTGGGATAGCAATCTCCGGCAGGACAGTGGGATATCAATATTCGACAGGAAAGTGTGATAAAAATCTCCGACAGGAGAGTGGGATAGCAATCTCCGACAGGACTGTGGGATATCAATATTCGACAGGAAAGTGGGATAGCAATCTCCGACAGGACAGTGGGATAGCAATCTCCGGTCGGACTGTGAGATATCAATCTCCGACAGAAATGTGGGATAGCAATCTCCCGTAGGACAGTGGGATAGCAATCTCCGACAGGACAGTGGGATAGCAATCTCCCGTAGGTCAGTGGGATATCAATCTCTGACAGGACAGTGGGATAGCAATCTCCGACAGGACAGTGGGATATCTATCTCCGACAGGACAGTGGGATGTCAATATCCGACAGGACAGTGGGACAGCAATATCCGACAGGACAGTGGGATAGCAATCTCCGGCAGGACAGTGGGATAGCAATCTCCAGTCGGACAGTGGGATATCTATCTCTGGCAGTACAGTGGGATTGCTATCTCCGACAGGACAGTGGGATGTCAATATCCGACAGGAAATTGTGATCGCCATCTCCGGCAGGACATTGGGATAGCAATCTCCAGTAGGATAGTGGGATTTCTGTCCCGAGCAGGACAGTGGGATATCACTCTCCGGCAGGACAGTGGGATATCAATCTCCGACAGGACAGTGGGATGTCAATATCCGACAGGACAGTGGGACAGCAATATCCGAAAGGACAGTGGGATAGCAATCTCCGGCAGGACAGTGGGATGTCAATATCCGACAGGAAATTGGGTTAGCAATCTCCGGCAGGACATTGGGATCGCAATCTCCAGTAGGATAGTGGAATTTCTGTCTCGAGCAGGACAGTGGGATATCACTCTCCGACACGACAGTGGGATATCAATCTCCGACAGGACAGTGGGATATCAATCTCCGGCTGGACAGTGGGATAGTAATCTCCGACAGAAAAGTGGAAAAGCAATCTCCGACAGGACAGTGGGACAGCAATCTCCAGTCGGACAGTGGGATATCTATCTCTGGCAGTACAGTGGGATTGCTATCTCCGACAGGACAGTGGGATGTCAATATCCGACAGGAAATTGTGATAGCCATCTCCGGCAGGACATTGGGATAGCAATCTCCAGTAGGATAGTGGGATTTCTGTCTCGAGCAGGACAGTGGGATATCACTCTCCGGCAGGACAGTGGGATATCAATCTCCGACAGGACAGTGGGACAGCAATCTCCGGCAGGACAGTGGGATTGCAATTTCCGACAGGACAGTGGGACAGCAATCTCCGACAGGACAGTGGGATAACAATCTCCGACAGGACAGTGGGATAGCAATCTCCGACAGGACAGTGGGATAGCAATCTCCGACAGGACGGTTGGATATCACTCTCTGGCAGGACAGTGGGATATCAATCTCCGACAGGACAGTGGGATAGCAATCTTCCACAGGACAGTGGGATAGCAATCTCCGACAGGACAGTGGGACAGCAATCTTCCACAGGACAGTGGGATAGCAATCTCCGGCAGAACATTGGGATAGCAATCTCCGACAGGACAGTGGGATAGCAATCTCCGACAGGAGAGTGGGACAGCAATCTCCGACAGGACAGTGGGATATCAATCTCTGACTGGACAGTGGGATATCAATCTGCGACAGGACAGTGGGATATCACTCTCCGACAGGACAGTGGGATAGCAATCTCCGACAGGACAGTGGGATATCACTCTCCGACAGGACAGTGGGATAGAAATCTCTGACAGGACAGTAGGATATCACTATCCAACAGGACAGTGGGATAGCAATCTCCGACAGGACAGTGGGATATCAATCTCCAACAGGACAGTGGGATAGCAATCTCCGACAGGACAGTGGGATATCAATATCCGACAGGACAGTGGGATATCAATCTCCGACTGGACAGTGGGATATCAATCTCCAACAGGACAGTGGGATAGCAATCTCCGACAGTACAGTGAGATATCACTCTCCGACAGGACAGTGGGATAGCAATCTCCGACAGGACAGTGGGATATCACTCTCCGACAGGACAGTGGGATAGCAATCTCCGACAGGACAGTGGGATATCACTATCCGACAGGACAGTGGGATAGCAATCTCCGACAGGACAGTGGGATATCAATATCCGACAGGATAGTGGGATAGCAATCACTGACAGGACAGTGGGATATCAATATCCGACAGGACAGTGGGACAGCAATTTCCGACAGGACAGTGGGACATCAATCTCCGGCAGGACAGTGGGATAGTAATCACTGACAGGATAGTGGGATATCACTCTTCGACAGGACAGTGGGATATCAATCTCCGGCAGGACAGTGGGACAGCAATCTACAACAGGACTGTGGGATAGCAATCCCCGATAGGATTGTGGGATATCAATCTCCGACAGGACAGTGGGATATCAATCTCCGACTGGACAGTGGGATATCAATCTCCAACAGGACAGTGGGATATCACTCTCCCGTAGGACAGTGGAATAGCAATCTCCGACAGGACAGTGGGATATCAATCTCCGACTGGACAGTGGGATATCAATCACCGACAGGACAGTGGGATATCACTCTCCAACAGGACAGTGGGATAGCAATCTCCGACAGGACATTGGGAGAGCAATCTCCGACAGGACAGTGGGATAGCAATCTCCCGTAGGACAGTGGGATAGCAATCTCCGACAGGACAGTGGGATATCAATCTTCCGACAGGTCAGTGGGATATCAATCTCCGGCAGGATAGTGGGATAGCAATCTCCGACAGGACAGTGGGATATCAATATTCGACAGGACAGTGGGACAGCAATCTCCGACTGGACAGTGGGATATCAATCTCCGACAGGAAAGTGGGATAGCAATCTCCGGCAGGACAGTGGGATAGCAATCTCCAACAGGAAAGTGGGATAGCAATCTCCGGCAGGACATTGGGATATCACTCTCCGACAGGACAGTGGGATATCACTCTCCGACAGGACAGTGGGATAGCAATCTCCGACAGGACAGTGGGATATCAATATCCGACAGGATAGTGGGACAGCAATCTCCGACAGGACAGCGGGATAGTAATCTCCAACAGGACAGTGGGATATCAATATCCGATAAGACAGTGAGACAGCAGTCTCCGGCAGGACAGTGGGATATCAATCTCCGACAGGACAGTGGGATAGCAATGTCCGACAGGACAGTGTAATAACAATCTCCGACAGGACAGTGGGATAGCAATCTCCGACAGGACAGTGGGATATCAATATCCGACAGGACAGTGGGATATCAATCTCCGACAGGACAGTGGGATATCAATATCCGACAGGACAGTGGGATATCACTCTCCGGTAGGACAGTGGGAAAGCAATCTCCGACAGGACAGTGGGATAGCAATGTCCGACAGGACAGTGGGATATCAATCTCTGACAGGACAGTGGGATAGCAATCTCCAGCTGGACAGTTGGATAGCAATCTCCGACAGGTCAGTGGGATATCAATCTCCGGCAGGATAGTGGCATAGCAATCTCCGACAGGTCAGTGGGATATCAATATTCGACAGGACAGTGGGACAGCAATCTCCGACTGGACAGTGGGATATCAATCTCCGACAGGAAAGTGGGATATCAATCTCCGGCAGGATAGTGGGATAGCAATCTCCGACAGGTCAGTGGGATATCAATATTCGACAGGACAGTGGGACAGCAATCTCCGACTGGACAGTGGGATATCAATCTCCGACAGGAAAGTGGGATAGCAATCTCCGGCAGGACATTGGGATATCACTCTCCGACAGGACAGTGGGATATCACTCTCTGACAGTACATTGGGATAGCAATCTCCGACAGGTCAGTGGGATATCAATCTCCGGCAGGATAGTGGGATCGCAATCTCCGACAGGACAGTGAGACAGCAATCTCCGACTGGACAGTGGGATATCAATCTCCGACAGGACAGTGGGATAGCAATGTCCGACAGGACAGTGTAATAACAATCTCCGACAGGACAGTGGGATAGCAATCTCCGACAGGACAGTGGGATATCAATATCCGACAGGACAGTGGGATATCAATCTCCGACAGGACAGTGGGATATCAATATCCGACAGGACAGTGGGATATCACTCTCCGGTAGGACAGTGGGAAAGCAATCTCCGACAGGACAGTGGGATAGCAATGTCCGACAGGACAGTGGGATATCAATCTCTGACAGGACAGTGGGATAGCAATCTCCAGCTGGACAGTTGGATATCAATCTCCGGCAGGACAGTGGGATATCAATCTCCGGCAGGATAGTGGGATAGCAATCTCCGACAGGACAGTGGGATATCAATATTCGACAGGAGAGTGGGACAGCAATCTCCGACTGGACAGTGGGATATCAATCTCCGACAGGAAAGTGGGATAGCAATCTCCGTCAGGACAGTGGGATAGCAATCTCCAACAGGAAAGTGGGATAGCAATCTCCGGCAGGGCATTGGGATATCACTCTCCGACAGGACAATGGGATATCACTCTCCGACAGTACATTGGGATAGCAATCTCCGACAGGTCAGTGGGATATCAATCTCCGGCAGGATAGTGGGATCGCAATCTCCGACAGGACAGTGAGACAGCAATCTCCGACAGGACAGTGGGATAACAATCTCCGACAGGACAGTGGTATAACAATCTCCGGCAGGACAGTGGGATAACAATCTCCGGCAGGACAGTGGGATAAAAATCTCAGACAGGGCAGTGGGATAAAAATCTCCGACAGGACAGTGGGAAAACCATCTCCGACAGGTCAGTGGGATAACAATTCCCGGCAGGACAGTGGGATATCAATCTCCGACAGGACAGTGGGATATCAATCTCCGGCAATACAGTGGGATATCAATCTCCGACAGGACAGTGGGATAGCAATCTCCGACAGGACATTGGGACATCAATCTCCGGCTGGACAGTGGGACAGCAATCTCCGACAGGACAGTGGGATAGCAATCTCCGGCTGGACAGTGGGATAGCAATCCCCGGCAGGACATTGGGATATCAATCTCCGGCGGGACAGTGGGATATCAATCTCCGGCCGAACAGTGGGATATCAATCTCCGACAGGACAGTGGGATATCAATCTCCGACAGGACAGTGGGATAGCAATGTCCGACAGGACAGTGGGATAAAAATCTCCGGCAGGACAGTGGGGTATCAATCTCCGGCAGGACAGTGGGATATCAATATCCGACAGGACAGTGGGATAGCAATCTCCGGCAGGACAGTGGGATGTCAATGTCCGACAGGACAGTGGGATAGCAATCTCCGGCAGGACAGTGCGATATCAATATCGGACAGGACAGTGGGATAGCAATCTCCGGCTGGACAGTGGGATATCAATATCCGACAGGACAGTGGGACAGCAATCTCCGACTGGACAGTGGGTTATCAATCTCCGACAGGACAGTGGGATATAAATCTCCCGTAGGACAGTGGGATAGCAATCTCCGACAGGACAGTGGGACAGCAATCTCCGACAGGACAAATGGGACAGCAATCTCCGACAGGACAGTGGGATGTCAATCTCCGACAGGACAGTGGGATAGCAATCTCCGACAGGACAGTGGGATAAAAATCTCCAGCAGGACAGTGGGATATCAATTTCCGACAGGACATTGGGATATCAATCTCCGGCCGAACAGTGGGACAGCAATCTCCGACAGGACAGTGGGATATCAATCTCCGACAGGACAGTGGGATAGCAATGTCCGACCGGACAGTGGGATAAAAATCTCTGGCCGGACAGTGGGATATCAATCTCTGACAGGACATTGGGATAGCAATCTCCGGCAGTACAGTGGGATATCAATATCCGACAGGACAGTGGGATAGCAATCTCCGGCAGGACAGTGGTATATCAATATCCGACAGGACTGTGGGATAGCAATCTCCGACAGTACAGTGGGACATCAATATCCGACAGGACATTGGGACAGCAATCTCCGACTGGACAGTGGGATATCAATCTCCGACTGGACAGTGGGATATCAATCTCCGACAGGAAAGTGGGATAGCAATCTCCGGCAGGAGAGTGGGATAGCAATCTCCAACAGGAAAGTGGGATAGCAATCTCCGGCAGGACATTGGGATATCACTCTCCGACAGGACAGTGCGATAGCAATCTCCGACAGGACAGTGGGATATCAATATCCGACAGGATAGTGGGACAGCAATCTCCGACAGGACAGCGGGATAGTAATCTCCAACAGGACAGTGGGATATCAATATCCGATAAGACAGTGAGACAGCAGTCTCCGGCAGGACAGTGGGATATCAATCTCCGACAGGACAGTGGGATAGCAATGTCCGACAGGACAGTGTAATAACAATCTCCGACAGGACAGTGGGATAGCAATCTCCGACAGGACAGTGGGATATCAATATCCGACAGGACAGTGGGATATCAATCTCCGACAGGACAGTGGGATATCAATATCCGACAGGACAGTGGGATATCACTCTCCGGTAGGACAGTGGGAAAGAAATCTCCGACAGGACAGTGGGATAGCAATGTCCGACAGGACAGTGGGATATCAATCTCCGACAGGACAGTGGGATAGCAATCTCCAGCTGGACAGTTGGATATCAATCTCCGGCAGGACAGTGGGATAGCAATCTCCGACTGGACAGTGGGATATCAATCTCCGACAGGTCAGTGGGATATCAATCTCCGGCAGGATAGTGGGATAGCAATCTCCGACAGGACAGTGGGATATCAATATTCGACAGGACAGTGGGACAGCAATCTCCGACTGGACAGTGGGATATCAATCTCCGACAGGAAAGTGGGATAGCAATCTCCGTCAGGACAGTGGGATAGCAATCTCCAACAGGAAAGTGGGATAGCAATCTCCGGCAGGACATTGGGATATCACTCTCCGACAGGAAAATGGGATATCACTCTCCGACAGTACATTGGGATAGCAATCTCCGACAGGTCAGTGGGATATCAATCTCCGGCAGGATAGTGGGATCGCAATCTCCGACAGGACAGTGAGACAGCAATCTCCGACAGGACAGTGGGATAACAATCTCCGACAGGTCAGTGGTATAACAATCTCCGGCAGGACAGTGGGATAACAATCTCCGGCAGGACAGTGGGATAAAAATCTCCGACAGGACAGTGGGATAACCATCTCCGACATGTCAGTGGGATAACAATCCCCGGCAGGACAGTGGGATATCAATCTCCGACAGGACAGTGGGATATCAATCTCCGGCAATACAGTGGGATATCAATCTCCGACAGGACAGTGGGATAGCAATCTCCGACAGGACATTGGGACATCAATCTCCGGCTGGACAGTGGGACAGCAATCTCCGACAGGACAGTGGGATAGCAATCTCCGGCAGGACAGTGGGATAGCAATCCCCGGCAGGACATTGGGATATCAATCTCCGGCGGGACAGTGGGATATCAATCTCCGGCCGAACAGTGGGACAGCAATCTCCGACAGGACAGTGGGATATCAATCTCCGACAGGACAGTGGGATAGCAATGTCCGACAGGACAGTGGGATAAAAATCTCCGGCAGGACAGTGGGGTATCAATCTCCGGCAGGACAGTGGGATATCAATATCCGACAGGACAGTGGGATAGCAATGTCCGACCGGACAGTGGGATGTCAATGTCCGACAGGACAGTGGGATAGCAATCTCCGGCAGGACAGTGGGATATCAATATCGGACAGGACAGTGGGATAGCAATCTCCGGCTGGACAGTGGGATATCAATATCCGACAGGACAGTGGGACAGCAATCTCCGACTGGACAGTGGGATATCAATCTCCGACAGGACAGTGGGATATAAATCTCCCGTAGGACAGTGGGATAGCAATCTCCGACAGGACAGTGGGACAGCAATCTCCGACAGGACATTGGGATATCAATCTCCGGCCGAACAGTGGGACAGCAATCTCCGACAGGACAGTGGTATATCAATCTCCGACAGGACAGTGGGATAGCAATGTCCGACCGGACAGTGGGATAAAAATCTCTGGCCGGACAGTGGGATATCAATCTCTGACAGGACATTGGGATAGCAATCTCCGGCAGTACAGTGGGATATCAATATCCGACAGGACAGTGGGATAGCAATCTCCGGCAGGACAGTGGTATATCAATATTCGACAGGACTGTGGGATAGCAATCTCCGACAGTACAGTGGGACATCAATATTCGACAGGACATTGGGACAGCAATCTCCGACTGGACAGTGGGATATCAAACTCCCGTAGGTCAGTGGGATAGCAATCTCCGACAGGAAGGTGGGATAGCAATCTCCGACAGGACAGTGGGATAGCAATCTCCGACAGGACAGTGGGATATCAAACTCCGGCAGGACAGTGGGACAGCAATCTTCGACAGGACAGTGGGATATCAATCTCACGTAGGACAGTGGGATAGCAATCTCCGACAGGACAGTGGGACAGCAATCTCCGACAGGACAGTGGGATATCAACCTCCGACAGGAAAGTGGGATAGCAATCTCCGGCAGGACAGTGGGATAGCAATCTCCAACAGGAAAGTGGGATAGCAATCTCCGGCAGGACATTGGGATATCACTCTCCGACAGGACAGTGGGATATCACTCTCCGACAGGACAGTGGGATGTCACTCTCCGACAGGACAGTGGGATAGCAATCTCCGACAGGTCAGTGGGATATCAATCTCCGGCAGGATAGTGGGATAGCAATCTCCGACAGGTCAGTGGGATATCAATATTCGACAGGACAGTGGGACAGCAATCTCCGACTGGACAGTGGGATATCAATCTCCGACAGGAAAGTGGGATAGCAATCTCCGGCAGGACATTGGGATATCACTCTCCGACAGGACAGTGGGATATCACTCTCTGACAGTACATTGGGATAGCAATCTCCGACAGGTCAGTGGGATATCAATCTCCGGCAGGATAGTGGGATCGCAATCTCCGACAGGACAGTGAGACAGCAATCTCCGACTGGACAGTGGGATATCAATCTCCGACAGGACAGTGGGATATCAATATTCGACAGGACAGTGGGACAGCAATCTCCGACTGGACAGCAGGACAGCAATCTCCGACTGGACAGTGGGACAGCAATCTCCGACAGGACAGTGGGATATCAATCTCCGACAGGTCAGTGGGATATCAATCTCCGGCAGGATAGTGGGATAGCAATCTCCGACAGGACAGTGGGATATCAATATCCGACAGGATAGTGGGACAGCAATCTCCGACAGGACAGCGGGATAGTAATCTCCAACAGGACAGTGGGATATCAATATCCGATAAGACAGTGAGACAGCAGTCTCCGGCAGGACAGTGGGATATCAATCTCCGACAGGACAGTGGGATAGCAATGTCCGACAGGACAGTGTAATAACAATCTCCGACAGGACAGTGGGATAGCAATCTCCGACAGGACAGTGGGATATCAATATCCGACAGGACAGTGGGATATCAATCTCCGACAGGACAGTGGGATATCAATATCCGACAGGACAGTGGGATATCACTCTCCGGTAGGACAGTGGGAAAGCAATCTCCGACAGGACAGTGGGATAGCAATGTCCGACAGGACAGTGGGATATCAATCTCTGACAGGACAGTGGGATAGCAATCTCCAGCTGGACAGTTGGATATCAATCTCCGGCAGGACAGTGGGATAGCAATCTCCGACTGGACAGTGGGATATCAATCTCCGACAGGTCAGTGGGATATCAATCTCCGGCAGGATAGTGGGATAGCAATCTCCGACAGGACAGTGGGATATCAATATTCGACAGGAGAGTGGGACAGCAATCTCCGATTGGACAGTAGGATATCAATCTCCGACAGGAAAGTGGGATAGCAATCTCCGTCAGGACAGTGGGATAGCAATCTCCAACAGGAAAGTGGGATAGCAATCTCCGGCAGGACATTGGGATATCACTCTCCAACAGGACAATGGGATATCACTCTCCGACAGTACATTGGGATAGCAATCTCCGACAGGTCAGTGGGATATCAATCTCCGGCAGGATAGTGGGATCGCAATCTCCGACAGGACAGTGAGACAGCAATCTCCGACAGGACAGTGGGATAACAATCTCCGACAGGACAGTGGTATAACAATCTCCGGCAGGACAGTGGGATAACAATCTCCGGCAGGACAGTGGGATAAAAATCTCAGACAGGACAGTGGGATAAAAATCTCCGACAGGACAGTGGGATAACCATCTCCGACAGGTCAGTGGGATAACAATCCCCGGCAGGACAGTGTGATATCAATCTCCGACAGGACAGTGGGATATCAATCTCCGGCAATACAGTGGGATATCAATCTCCGACAGGACAGTGGGATAGCAATCTCCGACAGGACATTGGGACATCAATCTCCGGCTGGACAGTGGGACAGCAATCTCCGACAGGACAGTGGGATAGCAATCTCCGGCAGGACAGTGGGATAGCAATCCCCGGCAGGACATTGGGATATCAATCTCCGGCGGGACAGTGGGATATCAATCTCCGGCCGAACAGTGGGACAGCAATCTCCGACAGGACAGTGGGATATCAATCTCCGACAGGACAGTGGGATAGCAATGTCCGACAGGACAGTGGGATAAAAATCTCCGGCAGGACAATGGGGTATCAATCTCCGGCAGGACAGTGGGATATCAATATCCGACAGGACAGTGGGATAGCAATCTCCGGCTGGACAGTGGGATATCAATATCCGACAGGACAGTGGGACAGCAATCTCCGACTGGACAGTGGGATATCAATCTCCGACAGGACAGTGGGATATAAATCTCCCGTAGGACAGTGGGATAGCAATCTCCGACAGGACAGTGGGACAGCAATCTCCGACAGGACAAATGGGACAGCAATCTCCGACAGGCCAGTGGGATGTCAATCTCCGACAGGACAGTGGGATAGCAATCTCCGACAGGACAGTGGGATAAAAATCTCCAGCAGGACAGTGGGATATCAATCTCTGACAGGACATTGGGATATCAATCTCCGGCCGAACAGTGGGACAGCAATCTCCGACAGGACAGTGGGATATCAATCTCCGACCGGACAGTGGGATAAAAATCTCTGGCCGGACAGTGGGATATCAATCTCTGACAGGACATTGGGATAGCAATCTCCGGCAGTACAGTGGGATATCAATATCCGACAGGACAGTGGGATAGCAATCTCCGGCAGGACAGTGGTATATCAATATCCGACAGGACTGTGGGATAGCAATCTCCGACAGTACAGTGGGACATCAATATCCGACAGGACATTGGGACAGCAATCTCCGACTGGACAGTGGGATATCAATCTCCCGTAGGTCAGTGGGATAGCAATCTCCGACAGGAAGGTGGGATAGCAATCTCCGACAGGACAGTGGGATAGCAATCTCCGACAGGACAGTGGGATATCAAACTCCGGCAGGACAGTGGGACAGCAATCTTCGACAGGACAGTGGGATATCAATCTCACGTAGGACAGTGGGATAGCAATCTCCGACAGGACAGTGGGATAGCAATCTCCGACAGGACAGTGGGACAGCAATCTCCGACAGGACAGTGGGATATCAATCTCCGACAGGAAAGTGGGATAGCAATCTCCGGCAGGACAGTGGGATAGCAATCTCCAACAGGAAAGTGGGATAGCAATCTCCGGCAGGACATTGGGATATCACTCTCCGACAGGACAGTGGGATGTCACTCTCCGACAGGACAGTGGGATGTCACTCTCCGACAGGACAGTGGGATAGCAATCTCCGACAGGTCAGTGGGATATCAATCTCCGGCAGGATAGTGGGATAGCAATCTCCGACAGGTCAGTGGGATATCAATATTCGACAGGACAGTGGGACAGCAATCTCCGACTGGACAGTGGGATATCAATCTCCGACAGGAAAGTGGGATAGCAATCTCCGGCAGGACAGTGGTACATCAATATCCGACAGGACTGTGGGATAGCAATCTCCGACAGTACAGTAGGACATCAATATCCGACAGGACATTGGGACAGCAATCTCCGACTGGACAGTGGGATATCAATCTCCCGTAGGTCAGTGGGATAGCAATCTCCGACAGGAAGGTGGGATAGCAATCTCCGACAGGACAGTGGGATAGCAATCTCCGACAGGACAGTGGGATATCAAACTCCGGCAGGACAGTGGGACAGCAATCTTCGACAGGACAGTGGGATATCAATCTCACGTAGGACAGTGGGATAGCAATCTCCGACAGGACAGTGGGATAGCAATCTCCGACAGGACAGTGGGACAGCAATCTCCGACAGGACAGTGGGATATCAATCTCCGGCAGGACAGTGGGATAGCAATCTCCAACAGGAAAGTGGGATAGCAATCTCCGGCAGGACATTGGGATATCACTCTCCGACAGGACAGTGGGATATCACTCTCCGACAGGACAGTGGGATGTCACTCTCCGACAGGACAGTGAGATAGCAATCTCCGACAGGTCAGTGGGATATCAATCTCCGGCAGGATCGTGGGATAGCAATCTCCGACAGGTCAGTGGGATATCAATATTCGACAGGACAGTGGGACAGCAATCTCCGACTGGACAGTGGGATATCAATCTCCGACAGGAAAGTGGGATAGCAATCTCCGGCAGGACATTGGGATATCACTCTCCGACAGGACAGTGGGATATCACTCTCTGACAGTACATTGGGATCGCAATCTCCGACAGGACAGTGAGACAGCAATCTCCGACTGGACAGTGGGATATCAATCTCCGACAGGACAGTGGGATATCAATATTCGACAGGACAGTGAGACAGCAATCTCCGACTGGACAGTGGGATAGCAATCTCCGACAGGACAGTGGGATATCAATCTCCGGCAATACAGTGGGATATCAATCTCCGACAGGACAGTGGGATAGCAATCTCCGACAGGACATTGGGACATCAATCTCCGGCTGGACAGTGGGACAGCAATCTCCGACAGGACAGTGGGATAGCAATCTCCGGCAGGACAGTGGGATAGCAATCCCCGGCAGGACATTGGGATATCAATCTCCGGCGGGACAGTGGGATATCAATCTCCGGCCGAACAGTGGGACAGCAATCTCCGACAGGACAGTGGGATATCAATCTCCGACAGGACAGTGGGATAGCAATGTCCGACAGGACAGTGGGATAAAAATCTCCGGCAGGACAATGGGGTATCAATCTCCGGCAGGACAGTGGGATATCAATATCCGACAGGACAGTGGGATAGCAATCTCCGGCTGGACAGTGGGATATCAATATCCGACAGGACAGTGGGACAGCAATCTCCGACTGGACAGTGGGATATCAATCTCCGACAGGACAGTGGGATATAAATCTCCCGTAGGACAGTGGGATAGCAATCTCCGACAGGACAGTGGGACAGCAATCTCCGACAGGACAAATGGGACAGCAATCTCCGACAGGCCAGTGGGATGTCAATCTCCGACAGGACAGTGGGATAGCAATCTCCGACAGGACAGTGGGATAAAAATCTCCAGCAGGACAGTGGGATATCAATCTCTGACAGGACATTGGGATATCAATCTCCGGCCGAACAGTGGGACAGCAATCTCCGACAGGACAGTGGGATATCAATCTCCGACCGGACAGTGGGATAAAAATCTCTGGCCGGACAGTGGGATATCAATCTCTGACAGGACATTGGGATAGCAATCTCCGGCAGTACAGTGGGATATCAATATCCGACAGGACAGTGGGATAGCAATCTCCGGCAGGACAGTGGTATATCAATATCCGACAGGACTGTGGGATAGCAATCTCCGACAGTACAGTGGGACATCAATATCCGACAGGACATTGGGACAGCAATCTCCGACTGGACAGTGGGATATCAATCTCCCGTAGGTCAGTGGGATAGCAATCTCCGACAGGAAGGTGGGATAGCAATCTCCGACAGGACAGTGGGATAGCAATCTCCGACAGGACAGTGGGATATCAAACTCCGGCAGGACAGTGGGACAGCAATCTTCGACAGGACAGTGGGATATCAATCTCACGTAGGACAGTGGGATAGCAATCTCCGACAGGACAGTGGGATAGCAATCTCCGACAGGACAGTGGGACAGCAATCTCCGACAGGACAGTGGGATATCAATCTCCGACAGGAAAGTGGGATAGCAATCTCCGGCAGGACAGTGGGATAGCAATCTCCAACAGGAAAGTGGGATAGCAATCTCCGGCAGGACATTGGGATATCACTCTCCGACAGGACAGTGGGATGTCACTCTCCGACAGGACAGTGGGATGTCACTCTCCGACAGGACAGTGGGATAGCAATCTCCGACAGGTCAGTGGGATATCAATCTCCGGCAGGATAGTGGGATAGCAATCTCCGACAGGTCAGTGGGATATCAATATTCGACAGGACAGTGGGACAGCAATCTCCGACTGGACAGTGGGATATCAATCTCCGACAGGAAAGTGGGATAGCAATCTCCGGCAGGACAGTGGTACATCAATATCCGACAGGACTGTGGGATAGCAATCTCCGACAGTACAGTAGGACATCAATATCCGACAGGACATTGGGACAGCAATCTCCGACTGGACAGTGGGATATCAATCTCCCGTAGGTCAGTGGGATAGCAATCTCCGACAGGAAGGTGGGATAGCAATCTCCGACAGGACAGTGGGATAGCAATCTCCGACAGGACAGTGGGATATCAAACTCCGGCAGGACAGTGGGACAGCAATCTTCGACAGGACAGTGGGATATCAATCTCACGTAGGACAGTGGGATAGCAATCTCCGACAGGACAGTGGGATAGCAATCTCCGACAGGACAGTGGGACAGCAATCTCCGACAGGACAGTGGGATATCAATCTCCGGCAGGACAGTGGGATAGCAATCTCCAACAGGAAAGTGGGATAGCAATCTCCGGCAGGACATTGGGATATCACTCTCCGACAGGACAGTGGGATATCACTCTCCGACAGGACAGTGGGATGTCACTCTCCGACAGGACAGTGAGATAGCAATCTCCGACAGGTCAGTGGGATATCAATCTCCGGCAGGATAGTGGGATAGCAATCTCCGACAGGTCAGTGGGATATCAATATTCGACAGGACAGTGGGACAGCAATCTCCGACTGGACAGTGGGATATCAATCTCCGACAGGAAAGTGGGATAGCAATCTCCGGCAGGACATTGGGATATCACTCTCCGACAGGACAGTGGGATATCACTCTCTGACAGTACATTGGGATCGCAATCTCCGACAGGACAGTGAGACAGCAATCTCCGACTGGACAGTGGGATATCAATCTCCGACAGGACAGTGGGATATCAATATTCGACAGGACAGTGAGACAGCAATCTCCGACTGGACAGTGGGATAGCAATCTCCGACTGGACAGTGGGATAACAATATCCGACAGGACAGTGGGACAGCAATCTCCGACTGGACAGTGGGATATCAATCTCCCGTAGGAGAGTGGGATAGCAATCTCCGACAGGACAGCGGGACAGCAATCTCCGACTGGACAGTGGGACAGCAATCTCCGACAGGACAGTGGGATAGCAATCTCCCTTAGGACAGTGGGATAGCAATCTCCGACTGGACAGTGGGATATCAATCTCCGACAGGTCAGTGGGATATCAATCTCCGGCAGGATAGTGGGATAGCAATCTCCGACAGGACAATGGGATATCAATATTCGACAGGACAGTGGGACAGCAATCTCCGACTGGACAGTGGGATATCAATCTCCGACAGGAAAGTGGGATAGCAATCTCCGGCAGGACAGTGGGATAGCAATCTCCAACAGGAAAGTGGGATAGCAATCTCCGGCAGGACATTGGGATATCACTCTCCGACAGGACAGTGGGATATCACTCTCCGACAGGACAGTGGGATAGCCATCTCCGACAGGACAGTGGGATATCAATATCCGACAGGATAGTGGGACAGCAATCTCCGACAGGACAGCGGGATAGTAATCTCCAACAGGACAGTGGGATATCAATATCCGATAAGACAGTGAGACAGCAGTCTCCGGCAGGACAGTGGGATATCAATCTCCGACAGGACAGTGGGATAGCAATGTCCGACAGGACAGTGTAATAACAATCTCCGACAGGACAGTGGGATAGCAATCTCCGACAGGACAGTGGGATATCAATATCCGACAGGACAGTGGGATATCAATCTCCGACAGGACAGTGGGATATCAATATCCGACAGGACAGTGGGATATCACTCTCCGGTAGGACAGTGGGAAAGCAATCTCCGACAGGACAGTGGGATAGCAATGTCCGACAGGACAGTGGGATATCAATCTCTGACAGGACAGTGGGATAGCAATCTCCAGCTGGACAGTTGGATAGCAATCTCCGACAGGTCAGTGGGATATCAATCTCCGGCAGGATAGTGGGATAGCAATCTCCGACAGGTCAGTGGGATATCAATCTCCGACTGGACAGTGGGATATCAATCACCGACAGGACAGTGGGATATCACTCTCCCGTAGGACAGTGGAATAGCAATCTCCGACAGGACAGTGGGATATCAATCTCCGACTGGACAGTGGGATATCAATCACCGACAGGACAGTGGGATATCACTCTCCAACAGGACAGTGGGATAGCAATCTCCGACAGGACATTGGGAGAGCAATCTCCGACAGGACAGTGGGATAGCAATCTCCCGTAGGACAATGGGATAGCAATCTCCGACAGGACAGTGGGATATCAATATCCGACAGGTTAGTGAAATAGCAATCTCCGACAGTACAGTGGGATATCAATCTCCAACAGGACAGTGGGATAGCAATCTCCGACAGGACAGTGGGATATCACTCTCCGACAGGACAGTGGGATATCAATCTTCCGACAGGACAGTGGGATATCAATCTTCCGACAGGTCAGTGGGATATCAATCTCCGGCAGGATAGTGGGATAGCAATCTCCGACAGGACAGTGGGATATCAATATTCGACAGGACAGTGGGACAGCAATCTCCGACTGGACAGTGGGATATCAATCTCCGACAGGAAAGTGGGATAGCAATCTCCGGCAGGACAGTGGGATAGCAATCTCCAACAGGAAAGTGGGATAGCAATCTCCGGCAGGACATTGGGATATCACTCTCCGACAGGACAGTGGGATATCACTCTCCGACAGGACAGTGGGATAGCAATCTCCGACAGGACAGTGGGATATCAATATCCGACAGGACAGTGGGATAGCAATGTCCGACAGGACAGTGTAATAACAATCTCCGACAGGACAGTGGGATAGCAATCTCCGACAGGACAGTGGGATATCAATATCCGACAGGACAGTGGGATATCAATCTCCGACAGGACAGTGGGATATCAATATCCGACAGGACAGTGGGATATCACTCTCCGGTAGGACAGTGGGATATCAATCTCCGACAGGACAGTGGGATATCAATATCCGACAGGACAGTGGGATATCACTCTCCGGTAGGATAGTGGGACAGCAATCTCCGACAGGACAGCGGGATAGTAATCTCCAACAGGACAGTGGGATATCAATATCCGATAAGACAGTGAGACAGCAGTCTCCGGCAGGACAGTGGGATATCAATCTCCGACAGGACAGTGGGATAGCAATGTCCGACAGGACAGTGTAATAACAATCTCCGACAGGACAGTGGGATAGCAATCTCCGACAGGACAGTGGGATATCAATATCCGACAGGACAGTGGGATATCAATCTCCGACAGGACAGTGGGATATCAATATCCGACAGGACAGTGGGATATCACTCTCCGGTAGGACAGTGGGAAAGCAATCTCCGACAGGACAGTGGGATAGCAATGTCCGACAGGACAGTGGGATATCAATCTCCGACAGGACAGTGGGATATCAATATCCGACAGGACAGTGGGATATCACTCTCCGGTAGGACAGTGGGAAAGCAATCTCTGACAGGACAGTGGGATAGCAATCTCCAGCTGGACAGTTGGATATCAATCTCCGGCAGGACAGTGGGATAGCAATCTCCGACTGGACAGTGGGATATCAATCTCCGACAGGTCAGTGGGATATCAATCTCCGGCAGGATAGTGGGATAGCAATCTCCGACAGGACAGTGGGATATCAATATTAGACAGGAGAGTGGGACAGCAATCTCCGACTGGACAGTGGGATATCAATCTCCGACAGGAAAGTGGGATAGCAATCTCCGTCAGGACAGTGGGATAGCAATCTCCAACAGGAAAGTGGGATAGCAATCTCCGGCAGGACATTGGGATATCACTCTCCGACAGGACAATGGGATATCACTCTCCGACAGTACATTGGGATAGCAATCTCCGACGGGTCAGTGGGATATCAATCTCCGGCAGGATAGTGGGATCGCAATCTCCGACAGGACAGTGAGACAGCAATCTCCGACAGGACAGTGGGATAACAATCTCTGACAGGACAGTGGTATAACAATCGCCAGCAGGACAGTGGGATAACAATCTCCGGCAGGACAGTGGGATAAAAATCTCAGACAGGACAGTGGGATAAAAATCTCCGACAGGACAGTGGGATAACCATCTCCGACAGGTCAGTGGGATAACAATCCCCGGCAGGACAGTGGGATATCAATCTCCGACAGGACAGTGGGATATCAATCTCCGGCAATACAGTGGGATATCAATCTCCGACAGGACATTGGGACATCAATCTCCGGCTGGACAGTGGGACCGCAATCTCCGACAGGACAGTGGGATAGCAATCTCCGGCAGGACAGTGGGATAGCAATCCCCGGCAGGACATTGGGATATCAATCTCCGGCGGGACAGTGGGATATCAATCTCTGGCCGAACAGTGGGACAGCAATCTCCGACAGGACAGTGGGATATCAATCTCCGACAGGACAGTGGGATAGCAATGTCCGACAGGACAGTGGGATAAAAATCTCCGGCAGGACAGTGGGGTATCAATCTCCGGCAGGACAGTGGGATATCAATATCCGACAGGACAGTGGGATAGCAATGTCCGACCGGACAGTGGGATGTCAATGTCCGACAGGACAGTGCGATAGCAATCTCCGGCAGGACAGTGGGATATCAATATCGGACAGGACAGTGGGATAGCAATCTCCGGCTGGACAGTGGGATATCAATCTCCGACAGGACAGTGGGATATAAATCTCCCGTAGGACAGTGGGATAGCAATCTCCGACAGGACAGTGGGACAGCAATCTCCGACAGGACAAATGGGACAGCAATCTCCGACAGGACAGTGGGATGTCAATCTCCGACAGGACAGTGGGATAGCAATCTCCGACAGGACAGTGGGATAAATATCTCCAGCAGGACAGTGGGATATCAATCTCCGACAGGACATTGGGATATCAATCTCCGGCCGAACAGTGGGACAGCAATCTCCGACAGGACAGTGGGATATCAATCTCCGACAGGACAGTGGGATAGCAATGTCCGACCGGACAGTGGGATAAAAATCTCTGGCCGGACAGTGGGATATCAATCTCTGACAGGACATTGGGATAGCAATCTCCGGCAGTACAGTGGGATATCAATATCCGACAGGACAGTGGGATAGCAATCTCTGGCAGGACAGTGGTATATCAATATCCGACAGGACTGTGGGATAGCAATCTCCGACAGTACAGTGGGACTTCAATATCCGACAGGACATTGGGACAGCAATCTCCGACTGGACAGTGGGATATCAATCTCCCGTAGGTCAGTGGGATAGCAATCTCCGACAGGAAGGTGGGATAGCAATCTCCGACAGGACAGTGGGATAGCAATCTCCGACAGGACAGTGGGATATCAAACTCCGGCAGGACAGTGGGACAGCAATCTTCGACAGGAGAGGGGGATATCAATCTCACGTAGGACAGTGGGATAGCAATCTCCGACAGGACAGTGGGATATCAATCTCCGACAGGACAGTGGGATATCAATCTCTGACAGGAAAGTGGGATAGCAATCTCCGGCAGGACATTGGGATATCACTCTCCAACAGGACAGTGGGATATCACTCTCCGACAGGACAGTGGGATGTCACTCTCCGACAGGACAGTGGGATAGCAATCTCCGACAGGTCAGTGGGATATCAATCGCCGGCAGGATAGTGGGATAGCAATCTCCGACAGGACAGTGGGATATCAATATTCGACAGGTCAGTGGGACAGCAATCTCCGACAGGACAGTGGGATATCAATCTCCGGCAGGACAGTGGGATAGCAATCTCCAACAGGAAAGTGGGATAGCAATCTCCGGCAGGACATTGGGATATCACTGTCCGACAGGACAGTGGGATGTCACTCTCCGACAGGACAGTGGGATAGCAATCTCCGACAGGTCAGTGGGATATCAATCTCCGGCAGGATAGTGGGATACCAGCTCCGACAGGACAGTGGGATATCAATATTTGACAGGACAGTGAGACAGCAATCTCCGACTGGACAGTGGGATATCAATCTCCGACTGGACAGTGGGATATCAATCTCCGACAGGACAGTGGGATATCAATCTCCGACAGGAAAGTGGGATAGCAATCTCTGGCAGGACAGTGTGATAGCAATCTCCAACAGGAAAGTGGGATAGCAATCTCCGGCAGGACAGTGGGATATCAATATTCGACAGGGTAGTGGGAAAGCAATCTCCGACAGGACAGCGGGATAGTAATCTCCGATAGGACAGTGGGATATCACTCTCCGACAGGACAGTGGGATAGCAATCTCCGACAGGACAGTAGGATATCAATATCCGACAGGATAGTGGGACAGCAATCTCCGACAGGACAGCGGGATAGTAATCTCCGACAGGACTGTGGGATATCAATATCCGACAGGAAAGTTGGATAGCAATCTCCGACAGGACAGTGGGATATCAATATCCGACAGGATAGTGGGATATCAATCTCCGGCAGGACAGTGGGATAGCAATCTCCGGCAGGACAGTGGGATAGCAATCTCTGACAGGACAGTGGGATAGCAATCTCCAGCTGGACAGTGGGATATCAATCTCCGACAGGACAGTGGGATAAAAATCTCCGACAGGACAGTGGGACAGCAATCTCCGGCAGGACAGTGGGATATCAATCTCCGACAGGTCAGTGGGATAACAATCCCCGGCAGGACAGTGGGATATCAATCTCCGGCAGGACATTTGGATATCACTCTCCGACTGGACAGTGGGATATCAATCTCCGGCAGGACATTGGGATATCACTCTCCGACAGGACAGTGGGATATCACTCTCCGACAGGACAGTGGGATATCAATATCCGACAGGACAGTGGGATAGCAATCTCCGGCAGGACAGTGGGATGTCAATATCCGACAGGACAGTGGGATAGCAATCTCTGGCAGGACAGTGGGATATCAATATAGGACAGGACAGTGGGATAGCACTCTCCGACTGGACAGTGGGATATCAATATCCGACAGGACAGTGGGACAGCAATCTCCGACTGGACAGTGGGATATCAATCTCCGACAGGACAGTGGGATAGCAATCTCCATCAGGATAGTGGGATAGCAATCTCCAACAGGACATTGGGACATCAATCTCCGGCTGGACAGTGGGACAGCAATCTCCGACTGGACAGTGGGATAGCTATCTCCGGCAGGACAGTGGGATAGCAATCTCCGACATGACATTGGGATATCAATCTCCGGCCGAACAGTGGGACAGCAATCTCCGACAGGACTGTGGGATATCAATCTCCGACAGGACAGTGGGATCGCAATGTCCGACAGGACAGTGGGATAAAAATCTCCGGCAGCACAGTGGGATATCAATCTCCGGCAGGACAGTGGGATAAAAATCTCCGGCAGCACAGTGGGATAGCAATCTCCGACAGGACAGTGGGATATCAATCTCCGGCAGGACAGTGGGATATCAATATCCGACAGGACAGTGGGATAGCAATCTCCGGCAGGACAGTGGGATGTCAATATCCAACAGGACAGTGGGATAGCAATCTCCGGCAGGACAGTGGGATATCAATATCGGACAGGACAGTGTAATAACAATCTCCGACTGGACAGTGGGATACCAATCTCCGACAGGACAGTGGGACAGCAATCTCCGACAGGACAGTGGGATATCAATCTCCCGTAGGACAGTGGGATAGCAATCTCCGACAGGACAGCGGGACAGCAATTTCCGACAGGACAGTGGGACAGCAATCTCCGACAGGACAGTGGGATGTCAATCTCCGACAGGACAGCGGGATATCAATCTCCGACAGGACATTGGGATATCAATCTCTGGCCGAACAGTGGGACAGCAATCTCCGACAGGACAGTGGGATATCAATCTCTGACAGGACTGAGGGATAGCAATGTCCGACAGGACAGTGGGATAAAAAACTCCGGCAGGACAGTGGGATATCAATCTCCGGCAGGACAGTGGGATATCAATATCCGACAGGACAGTGGGATAGCAATCTCCGGCAGGACAGTGGGATATCAATATCCGACAGGACTGTGGGATAGCAATCTCCGACAAGACTGTGGGATATCAATATCCGACAGGACAGTCGGACAGCAATCTCCGGCAGGACAGTGGGATATCAATATCCGACAGGACTGTGGGATAGCAATCTCCGACAAGACTGTGGGATATCAATATCCGACAGGACAGTCGGACAGCAATCTCCGACAGGACAGTGGGATATCAATATCCGACAGGACAGTGGGATATCAATATTCGACAGGACAGTGGGACAGCAATCTCCGACTGGACAGTGGGATATCAATCTCCGACAGGAAAGTGGGATAGCAATCTCCGGCAGGACAGTGGGATAGCAATCTCCAACAGGAAAGTGGGATAGCAATCTCCGGCAGGACATTGGGACATCACTCTCCGACAGGACAGTGGGATATCACTCTCCGACAGGACAGTGGGATAGCAATCTCCGACAGGACAGTGGGACAGCAATCTCCGACAGGACAGTGGGATATCACTCTCCGACAGGACAGTGGGATAGTAATCTCCAACAGGACAGTGGGATATCAATATCCGATAAGACAGTGAGACAGCAGTCTCCGGCAGGACAGTGGGATATCAATCTCCGACAGGACAGTGGGATAGCAATGTCCGACAGGACAGTGTAATAACAATCTCCGACAGGACAGTGGGATAGCAATCTCCGACAGGACAGTGGGATATCAATCTCCGACAGGACAGTGGGATATCAATATCCGACAGGACAGTGGGATATCACTCTCCGGTAGGACAGTGGGAAAGAAATCTCGGACAGGACAGTGGGATAGCAATGTCCGACAGGACAGTGGGATATCAATCTCTGACAGGACAGTGGGATAGCAATCTCCAGCTGGACAGTTGGATATCAATCTCCGGCAGGACAGTGGGATAGCAATCTCCGACTGGACAGTGGGATATCAATCTCCGACAGGTCAGTGGGATATCAATCTCCGGCAGGATAGTGGGATAGCAATCTCCGACAGGACAGTGGGATATCAATATTCGACAGGAGAGTGGGACAGCAATCTCCGTCAGGACAGTGGGATAGCAATCTCCAACAGGAAAGTGGGATAGCAAACTCCGGCAGGACATTGGGATATCACTCTCCGACAGGACAATGGGATATCACTCTCCGACAGTACATTGGGATAGTAATCTCCGACAGGTCAGCGGGATATCAATCTCCGGCAGGATAGTGGGATCGCAATCTCCGACAGGACATTGAGACAGCAATCTCCGACAGGACAGTGGGATAACAATCTCCGACAGGACAGTGGTATAACAATCTCCGGCAGGACAGTGGGATAACAATCTCCGGCAGGACAGTGGGATAAAAATCTCAGACAGGACAGTGGGATAAAAATCTCCGACAGAACAGTGGGATAACCATCTCCGACAGGTCAGTGGGATAACAATCCCCGGCAGGACAGTGGGATATCAATCTCCGACAGGACAGTGGGATATCAATCTCCGGCAATACAGTGGGATATCAATCTCCGACAGGACAGTGGGATAGCAATCTCCGACAGGACATTGGGACATCAATCTCCGGCTGGACAGTGGGACAGCAATCTCCGACAGGACAGTGGGACAGCAATCTCCGGCAGGACAGTGGGATAGCAATCCCCGGCAGGACATTGGGATATCAATCTCCGGCGGGACAGTGGGATATCAATCTCCGGCCGAACAGTGGGACAGCAATCTCCGACAGGACAGTGGGGTATCAATCTCCGACAGGACAGTGGGATAGCAATGTCCGACAGGACAGTGGGATAAAAATCTCCGGCAGGACAGTGGGGTATCAATCTCCGGCAGGACAGTGGGATATCAATATCCGACAGGACAGTGGGATAGCAATCTCCGGCAGGACAGTGGGATGTCAATGTCCGACAGGACAGTGGGATAGCAATCTCCGGCAGGACAGTGGGATATCAATATCGGACAGGACAGTGGGATAGCAATCTCCGGCTGGACAGTGGGATATCAATATCCGACAGGACAGTGGGACAGCAATCTCCGACTGGACAGTGGGATATCAATCTCCGACAGGACAGTGGGATATAAATCTCCCGTAGGACAGTGGGATAGCAATCTCCGACAGGACAGTGGGACAGCAATCTCCGACAGGACAAATGGGACAGCAATCTCCGACAGGACAGTGGGATGTCAATCTCCGACAGGACAGTGGGATAGCAATCTCCGACAGGACAGTGGGATAAAAATCTCCAGCAGGACAGTGGGATATCAATCTCCGACAGGACATTGGGATATCAATCTCCGGACGAACAGTGGGACAGCAATCTCCGACAGGACAGTGGGATATCAATCTCCGACAGGACAGTGGGATAGCAATGTCCGACCGGACAGTGGGATAAAAATCTCTGGCCGGACAGTGGGATATCCATCTCTGACAGGACATTGGGATAGCAATCTCCGGCAGTACAGTGGGATATCAATATCCGACAGGACAGTGGGATAGCAATCTCCGGCAGGACATTGGGATATCACTCTCCAACAGGACAGTGGGATATCACTCTCCGACAGGACAGTGGGATGTCACTCTCCGACAGGACAGTGGGATAGCAATCTCCGACAGGTCAGTGGGATATCAATCTCCGGCAGGATAGTGGGATAGCAATCTCCGACAGGACAGTGGGATATCAATATTCGACAGGTCAGTGGGACAGCAATCTCCGACAGGACAGTGGGATATCAATCTCCGACAGGAAAGTGGGATAGCAATCTCCGGCAGGACAGTGGGATAGCAATCTCCAACAGGAAAGTGGGATAGCAATCTCCGGCAGGACATTGGGATATCACTGTCCGACAGGACAGTGGGATGTCACTCTCCGACAGGACAGTGGGATGGCAATCTCCGACAGGTCAGTGGGATATCAATCTCCGGCAGGATAGTGGGATACCAGCTCCGACAGGACAGTGGGATATCAATATTCGACAGGACAGTGAGACAGCAATCTCCGACTGGACAGTGGGATATCAATCTCCGACTGGACAGTGGGATATCAATCTCCGACAGGACAGTGGGATATCAATCTCCGACAGGAAAGTGGGATAGCAATCTCTGGCAGGACAGTGTGATAGCAATCTCCAACAGGAAAGTGGGATAGCAATCTCCGGCAGGACAGTGGGATATCAATATTCGACAGGATAGTGGGACAGCAATCTCCGACAGGACAGCGGGATAGTAATCTCCGACAGGACAGTGGGATATCACTCTCCGACAGGACAGTGGGATAGCAATCTCCGACAGGACAGTGGGATATCAATATCCGACAGGATAGTGGGACAGCAATCTCCGACAGGACAGCGGGATAGTAATCTCCGACAGGACTGTGGGATATCAATATCCGACAGGAAGGTTGGATAGCAATCTCCGACAGGACAGTGGGATATCAATATCCGACAGGATAGTGGGATATCAATCTCCGGCAGGACAGTGGGATAGCAATCTCCGGCAGGACAGTGGGATAGCAATCTCTGACAGGACAGTGGGATAGCAATCTCCAGCTGGACAGTGGGATATCATTCTCCGACAGGACAGTAGGATAAAAATCTCCGACAGGACAGTGGGACAGCAATCTCCGGCAGGACAGTGGGATATCAATCTCCGACAGGTCAGTGGGATAACAATCCCCGGCAGGACAGTGGGATATCAATCTCCGGCAGGACAGTGGGATATCAATCTCCGACAGGACAGTGGGATATCAATCTCCGGCAGGACTGCGGGATATCAATATCCGACAGGACAGTGGGATAGCAATATCCGACAGGACAGTGGGATAAAAATCTCCGACAGTACAGTGGGATAGCAATCTCCGACAGGAAAGTGGGATAAACATCTCCGACAGGACAGTGGGATAACAATCTCCGACAGGTCAGTGGGATAACAATCCCCGGCAGGACAGTGGGATAGCAATCTCCGACAGGACAGTGGGATAAAAATCTCCGACAGGACAGTGGGATAACAATCCCCGGCAGGACAGTGGGATAAACATCTCCGACAGGACAGTGGGACAGCAATCTCCGACAGGACAGTGGGATAGCAATCTCCGATAGGACATTGGGACATCAATCTCCGGCTGGACAGTGGGACAGAAAACTCCGACAGGACAGTGGGATAGCAATCTCCGGCAGGACAGTGGGATAGCAATCCCCGGCTGGACATTGGGATATCAATCTCCGGCAGGACAGTGGGATATCAATCTCCGGCCGAACAGTGGGACAGCAATCTCCGACATGACATTGGGATATCAATCTCCGGCCGAACAGTGGGACAGCAATCTCCGACAGGACAGTGGGATGTCAATATCCGACAGGACAGTGGGATAGCAATCTCCGGCAGGACAGTGGGATATCAATCTCCGGCAGGACAGTGGGATATCAATATCCGACAGGACAGTGGGATAGCAATCTCCGGCAGGACAGTGGGATGTCAATATCCGACAGGACAGTGGGATAGCAATCTCCGGCAGGACAGTGGGATATCAATATCGGACAGGACAGTGGGATAGCACTCTCCGACTGGACAGTGGGATATCAATATCCGACAGGACAGTGGGACAGCAATCTCCGACTGGACAGTGGGATATCAATCTCCGACAGGACAGTGGGAGAGCAATCTCCATCAGGACAGTGGGATATCAATCTCCCGTAGGTCAGTGGGATAGCAATCTCCGACAGGAAGGTGGGATAGCAATCTCCGACAGGACAGTGGGATAGCAATCTCCGACAGGACAGTGGGATATCAAACTCCGGCAGGACAGTGGGACAGCAATCTTCGACAGGACAGTGGGATATCAATCTCACGTAGGACAGTGGGATAGCAATCTCCGACAGGACAGTGGGATAGCAATCTCCGACAGGACAGTGGGACAGCAATCTCCGACAGGACAGTGGGATATCAATCTCCGACAGGAAAGTGGGATAGCAATCTCCGGCAGGACATTGGGATATCACTCTCCAACAGGACAGTGGGATATCACTCTCCGACAGGACAGTGGGATGTCACTCTCCGACAGGACAGTGAGATAGCAATCTCCGACAGGTCAGTGGGATATCAATCTCCGGCAGGATAGTGGGATAGCAATCTCCGACAGGACAGTGGGATATCAATATTCGACAGGTCAGTGGGACAGCAATCTCCGACAGGACAGTGGGATATCAATCTCCGACAGGAAAGTGGGATAGCAATCTCCGGCAGTACAGTGGGATAGCAATCTCCAACAGGAAAGTGGGATAGCAATCTCCGGCAGGACATTGGGATATCACTGTCCGACAGGACAGTGGGATGTCACTCTCCGACAGGACAGTGGGATGGCAATCTCCGACAGGTCAGTGGGATATCAATCTCCGGCAGGATAGTGGGATACCAGCTCCGACAGGACAGTGGGATATCAATATTCGACAGGACAGTGAGACAGCAATCTCCGACTGGACAGTGGGATATCAATCTCCGACTGGACAGTGGGATATCAATCTCCGACAGGACAGTGGGATATCAATCTCCGACAGGAAAGTGGGATAGCAATCTCTGGCAGGACAGTGTGATAGCAATCTCCAACAGGAAAGTGGGATAGCAATCTCCGGCAGGACAGTGGGATATCAATATTCGACAGGATAGTGGGACAGCAATCTCCGACAGGACAGCGGGATAGTAATCTCCGACAGGACAGTGGGATATCACTCTCCGACAGGACAGTGGGATAGCAATCTCCGACAGGACAGTGGGATATCAATATCCGACAGGATAGTGGGACAGCAATCTCCGACAGGACAGCGGGATAGTAATCTCCGACAGGACTGTGGGATATCAATATCCGACAGGAAAGTTGGATAGCAATCTCCGACAGGACAGTGGGATATCAATATCCGACAGGATAGTGGGATATCAATCTCCGGCAGGACAGTGGGATAGCAATCTCCGGCAGGACAGTGGGATAGCAATCTCTGACAGGACAGTGGGATAGCAATCTCCAGCTGGACAGTGGGATATCAATCTCCGACAGGACAGTGGGATAAAAATCTCCGACAGGAAGTGGGACAGCAATCTCCGGCAGGACAGTGGGATATCAATCTCCGACAGGTCAGTGGGATAACAATCCCCGGCAGGACAGTGGGATATCAATCTCCGGCAGGACAGTGGGATATCAATCTCCGGCAGGACTGCGGGATATCAATATCCGACAGGACAGTGGGATATCAATATCCGACAGGACAGTGGGATAAAAATCTCCGACAGTACAGTGGGATAGCAATCTCCGACAGGACAGTGGGATAAACATCTCCGACAGGACAGTGGGATAACAATCTCCGACAGGTCAGTGGGATAACAATCCCCGGCAGGACAGTGGGATAGCAATCTCCGACAGGACAGTGGGATAAAAATCTCCGACAGGACAGTGGGTTAGCAATCTCCGACAGGACAGTGGGATAAAAATCTCCGACAGGACAGTGGGATAACAATCCCCGGCAGGACACTGGGATAAACATCTCCGACAGGACAGTGGGACATCAATCTCCGGCTGGACAGTGGGACAGAAAACTCCGACAGGACAGTGGGATAGCAATCTCCGGCAGGACAGTGGGATAGCAATCCCCGGCTGGACATTGGGATATCAATCTCCGGCAGGACAGTGGGATATCAATCTCCGGCCGAACAGTGGGACAGCAATCTCCGACATGACATTGGGATATCAATCTCCGGCCGAACAGTGGGACAGCAATCTCCGACAGGACAGTGGGATGTCAATATCCGACAGGACAGTGGGATAGCAATCTCCGGCAGGACAGTGGGATATCAATCTCCGGCAGGACAGTGGGATATCAATATCCGACAGGACAGTGGGATAGCAATCTCCGGCAGGACAGTGGGATATCAATATCGGACAGGACAGTGGGATAGCACTCTCCGACTGGACAGTGGGATATCAATATCCGACAGGACAGTGGGACAGCAATCTCCGACTGGACAGTGGGATATCAATCTCCGACAGGACAGTGGGATAGCAATCTCCATCAGGACAGTGGGATAGCAATCTCCAACAGGACATTGGGACATCAATCTCCGGCTGGACAGTGGGACAGCAATCTCCGACTGGACAGTGGGATAGCTATCTCCGGCAGGACAGTGGGATAGCAATCTCCGACACGACATTGGGATATCAATCTCCGGCCGAACAGTGGGACAGCAATCTCCGACAGGACTGTGGGATATCAATCTCCGACAGGACAGTGGGATCGCAATGTCCGACAGGACAGTGAGATAAAAATCTCCGGCAGCACAGTGGGATATCAATCTCCGGCAGGACAGTGGGATAAAAATCTCCGGCAGCACAGTGGGATAGCAATCTCCGACAGGACAGTGGGATATCAATCTCCGGCAGGACAGTGGGATATCAATATCCGACAGGACAGTGGGATAGCAATCTCCGGCAGGACAGTGGGATGTCAATATCCAACAGGACAGTGGGATAGCAATCTCCGGCAGGACAGTGGGATATCAATATCGGACAGGACAGTGTAATAACAATCTCCGACTGGACAGTGGGATACCAATCTCCGACAGGACAGTGGGACAGCAATCTCCGACAGGACAGTGGGATATCAATCTCCCGTAGGACAGTGGGATAGCAATCTCCGACAGGACAGTGGGACAGCAATTTCCGACAGGACAGTGGGACAGCAATCTCCGACAGGACAGTGGGATGTCAATCTCCGACAGGACAGTGGGATATCAATCTCCGACAGGACATTGGGATATCAATCTACGGCCGATCAATGGGACAGCAATCTCCGACAGGACAGTGGGATATCAATCTCTGACAGGACTGAGGGATAGCAATGTCCGACAGGACAGTGGGATAAAAAACTCCGGCAGGACAGTGGGATATCAATCTCCGGCAGGACAGTGGGATATCAATATCCGACAGGACAGTGGGATAGCAATCTCCGGCAGGACAGTGGGATATCAATATCCGACAGGACTGTGGGATAGCAATCTCCGACAAGACTGTGGGATATCAATATCCGACAGGACAGTCGGACAGCAATCTCCGACTGGACAGTGGGATATCAATCTCCCGTAGGACAGTGGGATAGCAATCTCCGACAGGACAGTGGGATATCAATATCCGACAGGACAGTGGGATAGCAATATCCGACAGGACAGTGGGATAAAAATCTCCGACAGTACAGTGGGATAGCAATCTCCGACAGGACAGTGGGATAAACATCTCCGACAGGACAGTGGGATAACAATCTCCGACAGGTCAGTGGGATAACAATCCCCGGCAGGACAGTGGGATAGCAATCTCCGACAGGACAGTGGGATAACAATCTCCGACAGGTCAGTGGGATAACAATCCCCGGCAGGACAGTGGGATAAAAATCTCCGACAGGACAGTGGGATAGCAATCTCCGACAGGACAGTGGGATAAAAATCTCCGACAGGACAGTGGGATAACAATCCCCAGCAGGACAGTGGGATAAACATCTCCGACAGGACAGTGGGACAGCAATCTCCGACAGGACAGTGGGATAGCAATCTCCGATAGGACATTGGGACATCAATCTCCGGCTGGACAGTGGGACAGAAATCTCCGACAGGACAGTGGGATAGCAATCTCCGGCAGGACAGTGGGATAGCAATCCCCGGCAGGACATTGGGATATCAATCTCCGGCAGGACAGTGGGATATCAATCTCCGGCCGAACAGTGGGACAGCAATCTCCGACATGACATTGGGATATTAATCTCCGGCCGAACAGTGGGACAGCAATCTCCGACAGGACAGTGGGATAGCAATCTGCGACAGGATAGTGGGATAGCAATGTCCGACAGGACAGTGGGATAAAAATCTCCGGCAGGACAGTGGGATATCAATCTCCGGCAGGACAGTGGGATATCAATATCCGACAGGACAGTGGGATAGCAATCTCCGGCAGGACAGTGGGATATCAATATCGGACAGGACAGTGGGATAGCACTCTCCGACTGGACAGTGGGATATCAATATCCGACAGGACAGTGGGACAGCAATCTCCGTCAGGACAGTGGGATAGCAATCTCCAACAGGACATTGGGACATCAATCTCCGGCTGGACAGTGGGACAGCAATCTCCGACTGGACAGTGGGATAGCTATCTCCGGCAGGACAGTGGGATAGCAATCTCCGACATGACATTGGGATATCAACCTCCGGCCGAACAGTGGGACAGCAATCTCCGACAGGACTGTGGGATATCAATCTCCGACAGGACAGTGGGATCGCAATGTCCGACAGGACAGTGGGATAGCAATCACCGGCAGGAGAGTGGGATGTCCGACAGGACAGTGGGATAAAAATCTCCGGCAGCACAGTGGGATATCAATCTCCGGCAGGACAGTGGGATATCAATATCCGACAGGACAGTGGGATAGCAATCTCCGGCAGGACAGTGGGATGTCAATATCCAACAGGACAGTGGGATAGCAATCTCCGGCAGGACAGTGGGATATCAATATCGGACAGGACAGTGGGGTAGCAATCTCCGACTGGACAGAGGGATATCAATATCCGACAGGACAGTGTAATATCAATCTCCGACAGGACAGTGGGATACCAATCTCCGACAGGACAGTGGGACAGCAATCTCCGACAGGACAGTGGGATATCAATCTTCCGTAGGACAGTGGGATAGTAATCTCCGACAGGACAGTGGGACAGCAATTTCCGACAGGACAGTGGGACAGCAATCTCCGACAGGACAGTGGGATGTCAATCTCCGACAGGACAGTGGGATATCAATCTTCGACAGGACATTGGGATATCAATCTCCGGCCGAACAGTGGGACAGCAATCTCCGACAGGACAGTGGGATATCAATCTCTGACAGGACTGTGGGATAGCAATGTCCGACAGGACAGTGGGATAAAAAACTCCGGCAGGACAGTGGGATATCAATCTCCGGCAGGACAGTGGGATATCAATATCCGACAGGACAGTGGGATAGCAATCTCCGGCAGGACCGTGGGATATCAATATCCGACAGGACTGTGGGATAGCAATCTCCGACAGGACTGTGGGATATCAATATCCGACAGGACAGTCGGACAGCAATCTCCGACTGGACAGTGGGATATCAATCTCCCGTAGGACAGTGGGATAGGAATCTCCGACAGGACAGTGGGATATCAATATCCGACAGGACAGTGGGATAGCAATCTCCGGCAGGACAGTGGAATATCAATATCCGACAGGACTGTGGGATAGCAATCACCGACAGGAGAGTGGAATATCAATATCCGACAGGACAGTGGGACAGCAATCTCCGACAGGACAGTGGGATATCAATCTCCGGCAGGACAGTGGGACAGCAATCTCCGACAGGACAGCGGGATATCAATCTCCGGCAGGACAGTGGGACAGCAATCTCCGACAGGACAATGGGATAGCAATCTCCTGTAGGACAGTGGGATAGCAATCTACGACAGGACAGTGGGATATCAATCTCCGACAGGAAAGTGGGATAGCAATCTCCGGCAGGACAGTGGGATAGCAATCTCCAACAGGAAAGTGGGATAGCAATCTCCGGCAGGACATTGGGATATCACTCTCCGACAGGACAGTGGGATATCACTCTCCGACAGGACAGTGCGATGTCACTCTCCGACAGGACAGTGGGATAGCAATCTCCGACAGGTCAGTGGGATATCAATCTCCGGCAGGATAGTGGGATAGCAATCTCCGACAGGACAGTGGGATATCAATATTCGACAGGTCAGTGGGATAGCAATCTCCGACAGGACAGTGGGATATCAATCTCCGACAGGAAAGTGGGATAGCAATCTCCGGCAGGACAGTGGGATAGCAATCTCCAACAGGAAAGTGGGATATCAATCTCCGGCAGGACAGTGGGATAGCAATCTCCGGCAGGACAGTGGGATAGCCATCTCTGACAGGACAGTGGGATAGCAATCTCCAGCTGGACAGTGGGATATCAATCTCCGACAGGACAGTGGGATAAAAATCTCCGACAGGACAGTGGGACAGCAATCTCCGGCAGGACAGTGGGATATCAATCTCCGACAGGTCAGTGGGATAACAATCCCCGGCAGGACAGTGGGATATCAATCTCCGGCAGGACAGTGGGATATCAATCTCCGACAGGACAGTGGGATATCAATCTCCGGCAGGACAGTGGGATATCAATATCCGACAGGACTGTGGGATAGCAATCTCCGACAGGACTGTGGGATACCAATATCCGACAGGACAGTCGGACAGCAATCTCCGACTGGACAGTGGGATATCAGTCTCCCGTAGGACAGTGGGATAGGAATCTCCGACAGGACAGTGGGATATCAATATCCGACAGGACAGTGGGATAGCAATCTCCGGAAGGACAGTGGAATATCAATATCCGACAGGACTGTGGGATAGCAATCTCCGACAGGACTGTGGGATATCAATCTCCGACAGGACAGTGGGACAGCAATCTCCGTCAGGACAGTGGGATAGCAATCTCCAACAGGACATTGGGACATCAATCTCCGGCTGGACAGTGGGACAGCAATCTCCGACTGGACAGTGGGATAGCTATCTCCGGCAGGACAGTGGGATAGCAATCTCCGACATGACATTGGGATATCAATCTCCGGCCGAACAGTGGGACAGCAATCTCTGACAGGACTGTGGGATATCAATCTCCGACAGGACAGTGGGATCCCAATGTCCGACAGGACAGTGGGATAAAAATCTCCGGCAGCACAGTGGGATATCAATCTCCGGCAGGACAGTGGGATATCAATATCCGACAGGACAGTGGGATAGCAATCTCCGGCAGGACAGTGGGATGTCAATATCCGACAGGACAGTGGGATAGCAATCTCCGGCAGGACAGTGGGATATCAATATCGGACAGGACAGTGTGATAGCAATCTCCGACTGGACAGAGGGATATCAATATCCGACAGGACAGTGTAATAACAATCTCCGACTGGACAGTGGGATATCAATCTCCGACAGGACAGTGGGACAGCAATCACCGACAGGACAGTGGGATAGCAATCTCCTGTAGGACAGTGGGATAGCAATCTACGACAGGACAGTGGGATATCAATCTCACGTAGGACAGTGGGATAGCAATCTCCGACAGGACAGTGGGACAGCAATCTCTGACAGGACAGTGGGATATCACTCTCCGACAGGACAGTGGGATAGCAATCTCCGACAGGAAAGTGGGATAGCAATCTCCGGCAGGACAGTGGCATAGCAATCTCCAACAGGAAAGTGGGATATCACTCTCCGACAGGACAGTGGGATAGCAATCTCCGACAGGATAGTGGGATATCACTCTCCGACAGGACAGTGGGATGTCACTCTCCGACAGGACAGTGGGATAGCAATCTCCGACAGGTCAGTGGGATATCAATCTCCGGCAGGATAGTGGGATAGCAATCTCCGACAGGACAGTGGGATATCAATATTCGACAGGTCAGTGGGACAGCAATCTCCGACAGGACAGTGGGATATCAATCTCCGACAGGAAAGTGGGATAGCAATCTCCGGCAGGACATTGGGATAGCAATCTCCGGCAGGACATTGGGATATCACTCTCCGACAGGACAGTGGGATATCAATATCCGACAGGAAAGTGGGATAGCAATCTCCGACAGGACAGTGGGATATCAATATTCGACAGGATAGTGGGATATCAATCTCCGGCAGGACAGTGGGATAGCAATCTCCGGCAGGACAGTGGGATAGCAATCTCTGACAGGACAGTGGGATAGCAATCTCCAGCTGGACAGTGGGATATCAATCTCCGACAGGACAGTGGGATAAAAATCTCCGACAGGACAGTGGGACATCAATCTCCGGCAGGACAGTGGGATATCAATCTCCGACAGGTCAGTGGGATAACAATCCCCGGCAGGACAGTGGGATATCAATCTCCGGCAGGACAGTAGGATATCAATCTCCGACAGGACAGTGGGATATCAATCTCCGGCAGGACTGTGGGATATCAATATCCGACAGGACAGTGGGATAGCAATATCCGACAGGACAGTGGGATAAAAATCTCCGACAGTACAGTGGGATAGCAATCTCCGACAGGACAGTGGGATAAACATCTCCGACAGGACAGTGGGATAACAATCTCCGACAGGTCAGTGGGATAACAATCCCCGGCAGGACAGTGGGATAGCAATCTCCGACAGGACAGTGGGATAAAAATCTCCGACAGGACAGTGGGATAGCAATCTCCGACAGGACAGTGGGATACAAATCTCCGACAGGACAGTGGGATAACAATCCCCGGCAGGACAGTGGGATAAACATCTCCGACAGGACAGTGGGACAGCAATCTCTGACAGGACAGTGGGACAGCAATCTCTGACAGGACAGTGGGATATCACTCTCCGACAGGACAGTGGGATAGCAATCTCCGACAGGAAAGTGGGATAGCAATCTCCGGCAGGACAGTGGCATAGCAATCTCCAACAGGAAAGTGGGATATCACTCTCCGACAGGACAGTGGGATAGCAATCTCCGACAGGATAGTGGGATATCACTCTCCGACAGGACAGTGGGATGTCACTCTCCGACAGGACAGTGGGATAGCAATCTCCGACAGGTCAGTGGGATATCAATCTCCGGCAGGATAGTGGGATAGCAATCTCCGACAGGACAGTGGGATATCAATATTCGACAGGTCAGTGGGACATCAATCTCCGACAGGACAGTGGGATATCAATCTCCGACAGGAAAGTGGGATAGCAATCTCCGGCAGGACAGTGGGATAGCAATCTCCGGCAGGACATTGGGATATCACTCTCCGACAGGACAGTGGGATATCAATATCCGACAGGAAAGTGGGATAGCAATCTCCGACAGGACAGTGGGATATCAATATCCGACAGGATAGTGGGATATCAATCTCCGGCAGGACAGTGGGATAGCAATCTCCGGCAGGACAGTGGGATAGCAATCTCTGACAGGACAGTGGGATAGCAATCTCCAGCTGGACAGTGGGATATCAATCTCCGACAGGACAGTGGGATAAAAATCTCCGACAGGACAGTGGGACAGCAATCTCCGGCAGGACAGTGGGATATCAATCTCCGACAGGTCAGTGGGATAACAATCCCCGGCAGGACAGTGGGATATCAATCTCCGGCAGGACAGTGGGATATCAATCTCCGGCAGGACTGTGGGATATCAATATCCGACAGGACAGTGGGATAGCAATATACGACAGGACAGTGGGATAAAAATCTCCGACAGTACAGTGGGATAGCAATCTCCGACAGGACAGTGGGATAAACATCTCCGACAGGACAGTGGGATAACAATCTCCGACAGGTCAGTGGGATAACAATCCCCGGCAGGACAGTGGGATAGCAATCTCCGACAGGACAGTGGGATAAAAATCTCCGACAGGACAGTGGGATAGCAATCTCCGACAGGACAGTGGGATAAAAATCTCCGACAGGACAGTGGGATAACAATCCCCGGCAGGACAGTGGGATAAACATCTACGACAGGACAGTGGGACAGCAATCTCCGACAGGACAGTGGGATAGCAATCTCCGATAGGACATTGGGACATCAATCTCCGGCTGGACAGTGGGACAGAAATCTCCGACAGGACAGTGGGATAGCAATCTCCGGCAGGACAGTGGGATAGCAATCCCCGGCAGGACATTGGGATATCAATCTCCGGCAGGACAGTGGGATATCAATCTCCGGCCGAACAGTGGGACAGCAATCTCCGACAGGACAGTGGGATAGCAATCTGCGGCAGGATAGTGGGATAGCAATGTCCGACAGGACAGTGGGATAAAAATCTCCGGCAGGACAGTGGGATATCAATCTCCGGCAGGACAGTGGGATATCAATATCCGACAGGACAGTGGGATAGCAATCTCCGGCAGGACAGTGGGATGTCAATATCCGACAGGACAGTGGGATAGCAATCTCCGGCAGGACAGTGGGATATCTATCACCGGCAGGACAGTGGGATAACAATCTCCGGCAGGACAGTGGGATATCATTTTCCGGCAGGACAGTGGGATATCAATCTCCGACAGGACAGTGGGATATTTATCACCGGCAGGACAGTGGGATTGCTATCTCCGACAGGACAGTGGGATATCTATCACCGGCAGGACGGTGGGATTGCTATCTCCGACAGGACAGTGGGATATCAATCTCCAACAGGACATTGGGATAGCAATCTCCGGCAGGACATTGGGATATCAATCACGGACAGGACAGTGGGATAGCAATCTCCGGCAGGAGAGTGGGATAGCAATCTCCGACAGGACAGTGGGATAGCAATCTCCAGCAGGATAGTGGGATAGGAATCTCCGGCAGGACAGTGTGATTGCTATCTCCGAAGGACAGTGGGATAGCAATCTCCGACAGGATAGTGGGATATCATTTTCCGGCAGGACAGTGGAATATCAATCTCCGACAGGACAGTGGGATAACAATCTCCGGCAGGACAGTGGGATATCATTTTCCGGCAGGACAGTGGGATAAAAAAGTCCGACAGGACATTGAGATAACAATCCCCGGCAGAACTGTGGGATAAAAATCACCGACAGGACAGTGGGATATCAATCTCCGACAGGACAGTGGAATAGCAATCTCCGACGGGACAGTGGGATAAAAATCTCCGACAGGACAGTGGGATAAAAATCTCCGACAGGATTGTGTGATAACAATCCCCGGCAGGACAGTGGGATTGCTATCTCCGACAGGACAGTGGGATAGCAATCTCCGACAGGACAGTGGGATTGCTATATCCGGCAGGACAGTGGGATGGCTATCTTCGGCAGGACAGTGGGATATCACTCTCCGACAGGTCAGTGGGATAGCAATCTCCGACAGGATAGTGGGACAGCAATATCCGACGTGACAGTGGGATATCAATCTCGAACAGGACAGTGGGATAGCAATCTCCGACAGGATAGTGGGATATCAATCTCCGACAGGACAGTGGGATAGCAATCTCCGACAGGACAGTGGGATATCAATCTCCGACAGGACAGTGGGATAGCAATCTCCGGCAGGACAGTGGGATAGCAATCTCCGGCAGGATAGTGGGATATCATTTTCCGACAGGACAGTGGAATATCAATCTCCGACAGGACAGTGGGATAACAATCTCCGGCTGGACAGTGGGATAAAAAAGTCCGACAGGACATTGAGATAACAATCCCCGGCAGGACAGTGGGATAGCAATCTCCGACAGGACAGTGGAATAGCAATCTCCGACAGGACAGTGGGATATCAATATTCGACAGGTCAGTGGGACAGCAATCTCCGACAGGACAGTGGGATATCAATCTCCGACAGGAAAGTGGGATAGCAATCTCCGGCAGGACAGTGGGATAGCAATCTCCGGCAGGACATTGGGATATCACTCTCCGACAGGACAGTGGGATATCAATATCCGACAGGAAAGTGGGATAGCAATCTCCGACAGGACAGTGGGATATCAATATCCGACAGGATAGTGGGATATCAATCTCCGGCAGGACAGTGGGATAGCAATCTCCGGCAGGACAGTGGGATAGCAATCTCTGACAGGACAGTGGGATAGCAATCTCCAGCTGGACAGTGGGATATCAATCTCCGACAGGACAGTGGGATAAAAATCTCCGACAGGACAGTGGGACAGCAATCTCCGGCAGGACAGTGGGATATCAATCTCCGACAGGTCAGTGGGATAACAATCCCCGGCAGGACAGTGGGATATCAATCTCCGGCAGGACAGTGGGATATCAATCTCCGACAGGACAGTGGGATATCAATCTCCGGCAGGACTGTGGGATATCAATATCCGACAGGACAGTGGGATAGCAATATCCGACAGGACAGTGGGATAAAAATCTCCGACAGTACAGTGGGATAGCAATCTCCGACAGGACAGTGGGATAAACATCTCCGACAGGACAGTGGGATAACAATCTCCGACAGGTCAGTGGGATAACAATCCCCGGCAGGACAGTGGGATAGCAATCTCCGACAGGACAGTGGGATAAAAATCTCCGACAGGACAGTGGGATAGCAATCTCCGACAGGACAGTGGGATAAAAATCTCCGACAGGACAGTGGGATAACAATCCCCGGCAGGACAGTGGGATAAACATCTACGACAGGACAGTGGGACAGCAATCTCCGACAGGACAGTGGGATAGCAATCTCCGATAGGACATTGGGACATCAATCTCCGGCTGGACAGTGGGACAGAAATCTCCGACAGGACAGTGGGATAGCAATCTCTGGCAGGACAGTGGGATAGCAATCCCCGGCAGGACATTGGGATATCAATCTCCGGCAGGACAGTGGGATATCAATCTCCGGCCGAACAGTGGGACAGCAATCTCCGACAGGACAGTGGGATAGCAATCTGCGGCAGGATAGTGGGATAGCAATGTCCGACAGGACAGTGGGATAAAAATCTCCGGCAGGACAATGGGATATCAATCTCCGGCAGGACAGTGGGATATCAATATCCGACAGGACAGTGGGATAGCAATCTCCGGCAGGACAGTGGGATGTCAATATCCGACAGGACAGTGGGATAGCAATCTCCGGCAGGACAGTGGGATATCTATCACCGGCAGGACAGTGGGATAACAATCTCCGGCAGGACAGTGGGATATCATTTTCCGGCAGGACAGTGGGATATCAATCTCCGACAGGACAGTGGGATATCTATCACCGGCAGGACAGTGGGATTGCTATCTCCGACAGGTCAGTGGGATATCTATCACCGGCAGGACGGTGGGATTGCTATCTCCGACAGGACAGTGGGATATCAATCTCCAACAGGACATTGGGATAGCAATCTCCGGCAGGACATTGGGATATCAATCTCCGACAGGACAGTGGGATAGCAATCTCCGGCAGGAGAGTGGGATAGCAATCTCCGACAGGACAGTGGGATAGCAATCTCCGGCAGGATAGTGGGATAGGAATCTCCGGCAGGACAGTGTGATTGCTATCTCCGAAGGACAGTGGGATAGCAATCTCCGACAGGATAGTGGGATATCATTTTCCGGCAGGACAGTGGAATATCAATCTCCGACAGGACAGTGGGATAACAATCTCCGGCAGGACAGTGGGATATCATTTTCCGGCAGGACAGTTGGATAAAAAAGTCCGACAGGACATTGAGATAACAATCCCCGGCAGAACTGTGGGATAAAAATCACCGACAGGACAGTGGGATATCAATCTCCGACAGGACAGTGGAATAGCAATCTCCGACGGGACAGTGGGATAAAAATCTCCGACAGGACAGTGGGATAAAAATCTCCGACAGGATGTGTGATAACAATCCCCGGCAGGACAGTGGGATTGCTATCTCCGACAGGACAGTGGGATAGCAATCTCCGACAGGACAGTGGGATTGCTATATCCGGCAGGACAGTGGGATAGAAATCTCCGGCAGGACAGTGGGATATCACTCTCCGACAGGACAGTGGGATAGCAATCTCCGACAGGATAGTGGGACAGCAATGTCCGACGTGACAGTGGGATATCAATCTCGAACAGGACAGTGGGATAGCAATCTCCGACAGGATAGTGGGATATCAATCTCCGACAGGACAGTGGGATAGCAATCTCCGACAGGACAGTGGGATATCAATCTCCGACAGGACAGTGGGATAGCAATCTCCGGCAGGACAGTGGGATAGCAATCTCCGGCAGGATAGTGGGATATCATTTTCCGACAGGACAGTGGAATATCAATCTCCGACAGGACAGTGGGATAACAATCTCCGGCTGGACAGTGGGATAAAAAAGTCCGACAGGACATTGAGATAACAATCCCCGGCAGGACAGTGGGATAGCAATCTCCGACAGGACAGTGGAATAGTAATCTCCGACAGGACAGTGGGATATCATTTTCCGGCAGGACAGTGGATTATCAATCTCCGACAGGACAGTGGGATATCATTTTCCGGCAGGACAGTGGATTATCAATCTCCGACAGGACAGTGGTATAACAATCTCCGACAGGACAGTGGAATTGCAATCTCCGACGGGACAGTGGGATAAAAATCTCCGACAGGACATTGGGATAACAATCCCCGGCAGGACAGTGGGATAAAAATCTCCGACAGGATTGTGTGATAACAATCCCCGGCAGGACAGTGGGATTGCTATCTCCGACAGGACAGTGGGATAGCAATCTCCGACAGGACAGTGGGATTGCTATATCCGACAGGACAGTGGGATAGAAATCTCCGGCAGGACAGTGGGATGGCTATCTTCGGCAGGACAGTGGGATTGCAATCTCCGACAGGTCAGTGGGATAGCAATCTCCGACAGGATAGTGGGACAGCAATATCCGACGTGACAGTGGGATATCAATCTCGGACAGGACAGTGGGATAGCAATCTCCGACAGGACAGTGGGATATCAATCTCCGACAGGACAGTGGGATAGCAATCTCCGACAGGACAGTGGGATAGCAATCTCCGGCAGGACAGTGGGATATCAATCTCCGACAGGACAGTGGGATAGCAATCTCCGGCAGGACACTGGGATATCAATCTCCCGGGTAGTGGGATAGCAATCCCCGGCAGGACAGTGGGATATCAATCTCCAACAGGACAGTGGGATATCAATCTCCGACAGGACAGTGGGATAAAAATCTCCGATAGGACAGTGGGATAACAATCTCTGACAGACAGAGGGATAGCAATCCCCGGCAGGACAGTGGGATATCAATCTCCGACAGGACAGTGGGATAGCAATCTCCGACAGGACAGTGGGATAAAAATCTCCGACAGGACAGTGGGATAACAATCCCCGACAGGACAGTGGGATAGCAAGCTCCGACAGGACAGTGGGATAAAAATCTCCGACTGGACAGTGTAATAACAATCCCCGGCAGGACAGTGGGATAAAAATCTCCGACTGGACAGTGTAATAACAATCTCCGACTGGACAGTGGGATAAAAATCTCCGACAGGACAGTGGGACAGCTATCTCCGACTGGACAGTGGGATATCAATCTCCGACAGGACAGTGGGATAGCAATCTCCGTCAGGACAGTGGGATAGCAATCTCCAACAGGACATTGGGACATCAATCTCCGGCTGGACAGTGGGACAGCATTCTCCGACTGGACAGTGGGATAGCTATCTCCGGCAGGACAGTGGGATAGCAATCTCCGACATGACATTGGGATATCAATCTCCGGCCGAACAGTGGGACAGCAATCTCCGACAGGACTGTGGGATATCAATCTCCGACAGGACAGTGGGATAGCAATGTCCGACAGGACAGTGGGATAAAAATCTCCGGCAGCACAGTGGGATATCAATCTCCGGCAGGACAGTGGGATATCAATATCCGACAGGACAGTGGGATAGCAATCTCCGACAGGACAGTGGGATATCAATGTCGGACAGGACAGTGGGATAGCAATCTCCGACTGGACAGAGGGATATCAATATCCGACAGGACAGTGTAATAACAATCTCCGACTGGACAGTGGGATATCAATCTCCGACAGGACAATGGGACAGCAATCTCCGACAGGACAGTGGGATATCAATCTCCGACTGGACAGTGGGATATCAATATTCGACAGGACAGTGGGACAGCAATCTCCGACTGGACAGTGGGATACCAATCTCCGACAGGACAGTGGGACAGCAATCTCCGACAGGACAGTGGGATATCAATCTCCGACAGGAAAGTGGGATAGCAATCTCCGGCAGGACAGTGGGATGGCAATCTCCAACAGGAAAGTGGGATAGCAATCTCCGGCAGGACATTGGGATATCACTGTCCGACAGGACAGTGGGATAGCTATCTCCGACAGGACGTGGGATATCAATCTCTGACAGGACAGTGGGATAGCAATCTCCAGCTGGACAGTGGGATATCAATCTCCGGCAGGACAGTGGGATAGCAATCTCCGGCAGGACAGTGGGATAGCAATCTCTGACAGGACAGTGGGATAGCAATCTCCGGCAGGACATTCGGACAGCAATGTCCGACAGGACAGTGGGATAGCAATCTCCGACAGGACAGTGGGATAACAATCTCCGACAGGACAGTGGGATAGCAATCTCCGACAGAAAAGTGGGATAGCAACCTCCGGCAGGACATTGGGATATCAATCTCCGACAGGACAGTGGGATATCAATATCGGACAGGACAGTGGGATATCACTCTCCGGTCGGACAGTGGGATAGCAATCTCCGGCAGGACAGTGGGATAGCAATGTCTGACAGGACAGTGGGATAAAAATCTCCGACAGGACAGTGGGATAGCAATCTCCGAAGGACATTGGGATAGCAATCTCCGACAGGATAGTGGGATATCATTTTCCGGCAGGACAGTGGAATATCAATCTCCGACAGGACAGTGGGATAACAATCTCCGACAGGAAAATGGGATAGCAACCTCCGGCAGGACATTGGGATATCAATCTCCAACAGGACAGTGGGATATCAATATCGGACAGGACAGTGGGATATCACTCTCCGGTAGGACAGTGGGATAGCAATCTCCGGCAGGACAGTGGGATAGCAATCTCTGACAGGACAGTGGGATAAAAATCTCCGACAGGACAGTGGGATAGCAATCTCCGAAGGACAGTGGGATAGCAATCTCCGACAGGATAGTGGGATATCATTTTCCGGCAGGACAGGGGAATATCAATCTCCGACAGGACAGTGGGATAACAATCTCCGGCAGGACAGTGGGATATCATTTTCCGGCAGGACAGTGGGATAACAATCTCCGACTGGACAGTGGGATAGCAATGTCCCACTGGACAGTGGGATAAAAATCTCCGACAGGACATTGGGATAACAATCCCCGGCATGACAGTGGGATAAATATCTCCGACAGGATTGTGTAAGAACAATCCCCGGCAGGACAGTGGGATTGCTATCTCCGACAGGACACTGGGATAGCAATCTCCGACAGGACAGTGGGATTGCTATATCCGACAGGACAGTGGGATAGAAATCTCCGACAGGATAGTGGGACAGTAATATCCGACGCAACAGTGGGATATCAATCTCGGACAGGACAGTGGGATATCAATCTCCGACAGGACAGTGGGATATCTATCACCGGCAGGACAGTGGGATTGCTATCTCCGACAGGACAGTGGGATATCAATCTCCGACAGGACAGTGGGATAGCAATCTCCGGCAGGATAGTGGGATAGCAATCTCCGGCAGGACAGTGGGATTGCTATCTCCGACAGGACAGTGGGATATCAATCTCCGACAGGACAGTGGGATATCTATCACCGGCAGGACAGTGGGATTGCTATCTCCGACAGGACAGTGGGATATCTATCACCGGCAGGACGGTGGGATTGCTATCTCCGACAGGACAGTGGGATATCAATCTCCAACAGGACATTGGGATAGCAATCTCCGGCAGGACATTGGGATATCAATCTCCGACAGGACAGTGGGATAGCAATCTCCGACAGGACAGTGGGATATCAATCTCCGACAGGACAGTGGGATAGCAATCTCCGGCAGGATAGTGGGATATCTATCTCCGGCAGGACAGTGAGATTGCTATCTCCGACAGGATAGTGGGATAGCAATCTCCGGCAGGACAGTGTGATTGCTATCTCCGACAGCATAGTGGGATATTAATCTCCGCAAGGACAGTGGGATAGCAATCTCCGACAGGATAGTGGGATATCAATCTCCGACAGGACAGTGGGATAGCAATCTCCGACAGGACAGTGGGATATCAATCTCCGACAGGACAGTGGGATAGCAATCTCCGGCAGGACAGTGGGATATCAATCTCCGACAGGACAGTGGGATAGCAATCTCCGGCAGGATAGTGGGATATCATTTTCCGACAGGACAGTGGAATATCAATCTCCGACAGGACAGTGGGATAACAATCTCCGGCTGGACAGTGGGATAAAAAAGTCCGACAGGACAGTGGGATAACAATCCCCGGCAGGACAGTGGGATAGCAATCTCCGACAGGACAGTGGAATAGCAATCTCCGACAGGACAGTGGGATATCATTTTCCGGCAGGACAGTGGATTATCAATCTCCGACAGGACAGTGGGATATCATTTTCCGGCAGGACAGTGGATTATCAATCTCCGACAGGACAGTGGGATAACAATCTCCGACAGGACATTGGGATAACAATCCCCGGCAGGACAGTGGGATAAAAATCTCCGACAGGATTGTGTGATAACAATCCCCGGCAGGACAGTGGGATTGCTATCTCCGACTGGACAGTGGGATAGCAATCTCCGACAGGACAGTGGGATTGCTATATCCGACAGGACAGTGGGATAGAAATCTCCGGCAGGACAGTGGGATGGCTATCTTCGGCAGGACAGTGGGATTGCAATCTCCGACAGGTCAGTGGGATAGCAATCTCCGACAGGATAGTGGGACAGCAATATCCGACGTGACAGTGGGATATCAATCTCGGACAGGACAGTGGGATAGCAATCTCCGACAGGATAGTGGGATATCAATCTCCGACAGGACAGTGGGATATCAATCTCCGACAGGACAGTGGGATAGCAATCTCCGGCAGGACAGTGGGATATCAATCTCCGACAGGACAGTGGGATAGCAATCTCCGGCAGGACACTGGGATATCAATCTCCCGGGTAGTGGGATAGCAATCCCCGGCAGGACAGTGGGATAGCAATCTCCGACAGGACAGTGGGATATCAATCTCCGACAGGACAGTGGGATAAAAATCTCCGACAGGACAGTGGGATAACAATCTCCGACAGGACAGAGGGATAGCAATCCCCGGCAGGACAGTGGGATATCAATCTCCGACAGGACAGTGGGATAGCAATCTCCGACAGGACAGTGGGATAAAAATCTCCGACAGGACAGTGGGATAACAATCCCCGACAGGACAGTGGGATAGCAATCTCCGACAGGACAGTGGGATAAAAATCTCCGACTGGACAGTGTAATAACAATCCCCGGCAGGACAGTGGGATAAAAATCTCCGACTGGACAGTGTAATAACAATCTCCGACAGGACAGTGGGATAAAAATCTCCGACAGGACAGTGGGACAGCTATCTCCGACTGGACAGTGGGATATCAATCTCCGACAGGACAGTGGGATAGCAATCTCCGTCAGGACAGTGGGATAGCAATCTCCAACAGGACATTGGGACATCAATATCCGGCTGGACAGTGGGACAGCAATCTCCGACTGGACAGTGGTATAGCTATCTCCGGCAGGACAGTGGGATAGCAATCTCCGACATGACATTGGGATATCAATCTCCGGCCGAACAGTGGGACAGCAATCTCCGACAGGACTGTGGGATATCAATCTCCGACAGGACAGTGGGATAAAAATCTCCGGCAGCACAGTGGGATATCAATCTCCGGCAGGACAGTGGGATATCAATATCCGACAGGACAGTGGGATAGCAATCTCCGGGAGGACAGTGGGATGTCAATATCCGACAGGGACAGTGGGATAGCAATCTCCGGCAGGACAGTGGGATATCAATATCGGACAGGACAGTGGGATAGCAATCTCCGACAGGACAGTGGGATATCAATATCCGACAGGACAGTGTAATAACAATCTCCGACTGGACAGTGGGATATCAATCTCCGACAGGACAATGGGACAGCAATCTCCGACAGGACAGTGGGATATCAATATCCCGTAGGACAGTGGGATAGCAATCTCCGACAGGACAGTGGGACAGCAATTTCCGACAGGACAGTGGGACAGCAATCTCTGACAGGACAGTGGGATATCAATCTCCGACAGGACATTGGGATATCAATCTCCGGCCGAACAGTGGGACAGCAATCTCCGACAGGACAGTGGGATATCAATCTCTGACAGGACTGTGGGATAGCAATGTCCGACAGGACAGTGGGATAAAAAACTCCGGCAGGACAGTGGGATATCAATATCCGACAGGACAGTGGGATAGCAATCTCCGGCAGGACAGTGGGATATCAATATCTGACAGGACTGTGGGATAGCAATCTCCGACAGGACTGTGGGATATCAATATCCGACAGGACAGTCGGACAGCAATCTCCGACTGGACAGTGGGATATCAATCTCCCGTAGGACAGTGGGATAGCAATCTCCGACAGGAAGGTGGGATATCAATATCCGACAGGACAGTGGGATAGCAATCTCAGGCAGGACAGTGGGATATCAATATCCGACAGGACTGTGGGATAGCAATCTCCGACAGGACTGTGGGATATCAATCTCCGACAGGACAGTGGGATAACAATCTCCGACAGGAGAGTGGGATATCAATATCCGGCAGGACAGTGGGACAGCAATCTCCGACAGGACAGTGGGATAGCAATCTCCTGTAGGACAGTGGGATAGCAATCTCACGTAGGACAGTGGGATAGCAATCTCCGACAGGACAGTGGGACAGAAATCTCTGACAGGACAGTGGGATATCACTCTCCGACAGGACAGTGGGATAGCAATCTCCGACAGGAAAGTGGGATAGCAATCTCCGGCAGGACAGTGGCATAGCAATCTCCAACAGGAAAGTGGGATATCACTCTCCGACAGGACAGTGGGATAGCAATCTCCGACAGGTCAGTGGGATATCAATCTCCGGCAGGATAGTGGGATAGCAATCTCCGACTGGACAGTGGGATATCAATATTCGACAGGACAGTGGGACAGCAATCTCCGACTGGACAGTGGGATATCAATCTCCGACTGGACAGTGGGATATCAATATTCGACAGGACAGTGGGACAGCAATCTCCAACTGGACAGTGGGATACCAATCTCTGACAGGACAGTGGGACAGCAATCTCCGACAGGACAGTGGGATAGCAATCTCCGACAGGAAAGTGGGATAGCAATCTCCGGCAGGACAGTGGGATAGCAATCTCCAACAGGAAAGTGGGATAGCAATCTCCAGCAGGACATTGGGATATCACTCTCCGACAGGACAGTGGGATAGCAATCTCTGAAAGGACAGTGGGATAGCAATCTCCAGCTGGACAGTGGGATATCAATCTCCGGCAGGACAGTGGGATAGCAATCTCCAGCTGGACAGTGGGATAGCAATATCCGACAGGACAGTGGGATAGCAATCTCCGACAGGACAGTGGGATAGCAATCTCCAGGACAGTGGGATAACAATCTCCGACAGGACAGTGGGATAGCAATATCCGACAGGACAGTCGGATATCAATCTCCGACAGGACAGTGGGATAGCAATGTCCGACAGGACAGTGGGATAGCAATCTCCAGGACAGTGGGATAACAATCTCCGACAGGACAGTGGGATAGCAATCTCCAGGACAGTGGGATAACAATCTCCGACACGACAGTGGGATCGCAATCTTTGGCAGGACAGTGGGATAGCAATCTCCAGGACAGTGGGATATCACTCTCTGGCAGGACAGTGGGATATCACTCTCCGACAGGACAGTGGGATAGCAATCTCCGACAGAACAGTGGGATTGCTCTCTCCGACAGGACAGTGGGACAGCAATCTCCGACAGGACATTGGGATAGCAAACTCCGGCAGGACAGTGGGATGGCAATCTCCGACAGGACAGTGGGACAGCAATCTCCGACAGGACAGTGGGATATCAATCTCCGGCAGGACAGTGGGATAGCAATCTCCGACAGGACAGTGGGATAGCAATCTCCGACAGGACAGTCGGATATCAATCTCTGGCAGGACAGTGGGATATCAATCTTCGACAGGATAGTGGGATATCAATCTCCGGCAGGATAGTGGGATATCACTCTCCGACAGGACAGTGGGATCACACACTCCGACAGGATAGTGGGATATCAATCTCCGACAGGACAGTGGGATAGCAATCTCTGGCAGGACAGTGGGATATCAATCTCCGACAGGACAGGATATCAATCTCCGGCAGGACATTGGGATATGAATATCCGACAGGACAGTGGGTTATCAATCTCCGACAGGACAGTGGGATATCAATCTCCGACAGGGCAGTGGGATATCACTCTCCGACAGGACAGTGGGATATCAATCTCCGACAGGACATTGGGATATCAATATCCGACAGGACAGTGGGTTATTAATCTCCGACAGGACAGTGGGATATCAATCTCCGACAGGACAGTGGGGATATCAATCTCCGACAGGACAGTGGGATAGCAATCTCCGACAGGACAGTGGGTTATTAATCTCCGACAGGACTGTGGGTTATCAATCTCCGACAGGACAGTGGGTTATTAATCTCCGACAGGACAGTGGGATATCAATCTCCGACAGGACAGTGGGATATCAATCTCCGACAGGACAGTGGGATATCAATCTCTGACAGGACAGTGGGATATCACTCTCCGACAGGACAGTGGGATGTCACTCTCCGACAGGACAGTGGGATAGCAATCTCCAGCAGGACAGTGGGATAGCAATCTCCGACAGTACAGTGGGATAGCAATCTCCGACAGGACAGTGGGATATCAATCTCCGACAGGATAGTGGGATAGCAATCTCCAGCAGGACAGTGGGATAGCAATCTCCGGCAGAACATTGGGATAGCAATGGAAGGTATTGTCAACATTGCCAGCAAACAACACCTGCTCAGCACTAACCTGCTCAGTGATGCTCAGTTTGCATTCGACCAGGGTCACTCAGCTCCTGACCTCATTATAGCTTTGGCTCAAACATGGACAAAAGAGCTGAATTCCAGAGGGGAATTGGCAATGACTGTCTTTGACATCAAAATCACTTTTAACTGAGTGTAGTATCAAGAAGTCCCTACAAAACTGGAGTCAGTGGGAACCACGGGACAAACTCTCTGCTGGTTGAAATCAGATCTGACACATAGGAAGGTGTTTGTGGTTGCTGGAGGTCAGTCAAGGACATCTCTGAGTAGTGTCCTCGGCCCAAACATCTTCAGCTGCTTTATCAATGACCTTCTCGCCATCATAAGTTCAGAAATGGGGATACTCACTGATGATTCCACAATTTCAGCTACATTTGCGACACCTCAGGTACTGAAGCAGACCATGTTCTAATGCAATAAGATGTGGACAATATCCAGGTCTGAGCTGACAATTGGCAAGTAACATTTGTGTCACACAAGTGATAGGAAATGACCATCACCAGCAAGAGACAATCTAACCACCACCTCATGACATTTCAGGATCAGTTCCATCTCTGAGTCCCCTGCACTATCAACATCCTCAGGGTTACCATTGACCAGCAATTGAACTCGCCTTGGCTGAACTAGAGTTGCTGAACTCGCCTTGGCTGAACTCGCCTTGGCTGAACTAGAGTTGTTGTAGTAGACTTGGTGAACGAGACTTGCTGTATAAATACAGTGGCTAAAAGAGCAGATCAGAGACTATGAATCCAAAAATGACAACTCACCTCCTGACTCCCAAAGCCTGTCACCATCTACAAGACACATGTTAGGAGTGTGATGGAATACTCCCCTCTTGCCTGGATGAGTGACTCAAGGGTAGTTCCAGATGGGTGATGCATGCTGGCCATGTTAGTGAAGCCCACATCTCATTCATAAATGTCAGCAGGAATGGAACGAGGTTGGGGAAGGTTTGGGGAGAGATGTTGTGACTGGGTTATGCAGCTGTCGCTGGCTGGATCAGGGTCAGGAGCTGACTCAGCTTTGATCTGATGGTTATTGAACAGCCAAGAGGTGGGCTTCACTTCACACTGTGTCCGATTCTCCCAGACTTCACCTGGATGAGTTTGTTTGAAGAACTGTTAATTGAGGCCAGTCTGTGGTTAATGATTGATTCCACCGAAGCTTGGGAGTGATTGCCTCTGTGATCAAAGTCTGTCGTTTGCTGCTTGGGGCTGATTGTGTTCCTTATTGATTTCTGTTTGTACCGGCTGTACTGTCACTGACTCTGCAGAACATTATGAGGCGCAGGACAGGGACACTCTTGCAAGGATCCCAATTAGATTATTAGAATGAAATTGTGTTTGTTTAACCTACCAGAATGAACCGATAGACTGAGTCTTGATCAGGATGGCTTTGCTGCAGTAAAGAGCATTATCTTTGGTCTGAGCTTGCTTTGAGAGCAAGAACATACAGTCAACTCAGCTAGTGCACACTGATATTCAGTCATATTGCCCAAGGGCCCTGCATCATTAATGGAACTTGAGTTAGGGAGCACATTAATTTTCCACCTAACAGTGACAGGGTTTAGAACTGGGATCGGAAGGCAGGGACTGGCTGCCTTTGAACAATCTCTTACAGGCAGGGCAGACAGATCCACCAGCTGTCTACTGAATTTACCACAAGTCCTGGAGATGGCACGGTGGCTCAGTGGTTAGTACTGCTGCCTCACAGCGCCAGGGACTCAGGTTCAATTCTACCCTTGGGCAATTCGCTATGTGGAGTTTGCACACTCTCCACATGTGTGTGTGGGATTCCTCTGGGTGGTTCAGTTTCCTCTCATAGTCCAAAGATGTGCAGGATTAGTGGATTGGCCAGGCTAAATTGCCCATAATGTCCAGGAATGTGTAGATTAGATTAGATTAAATTCCCTACAGTGTGGAAACAGGCCCTTCGGCCCAACAGATTCACACTGACCCTCCGAACAGCAACACACCCAGACCCATTCCCCTACATTTGCCCCTGACTAATGCACCTAACACTACGGGCAATTTAGGTGGTTTAGCCACAAGAAGTGCAGGGTTACAGGGATGTGGTGGGTCTGGATGGGATGCTGTTTGGAGACTCGATGGTCTGAATGACCTGCTTCCATGCTGTAGGGATTCTGTGATTCATGAGCTGGACATGTAGAGAGAGAAACTGAGCAGATAGTATCAAGCTGGCTCAGAATGGGAAGCTCCACAATGGAATGGGTTTACAGCAGGTAACAGACAGAGGGCTAGTCAGTAATAGGGTGGAGAGGAACAGCAGGACAATGACAAATAGCACAACAATGCAAGGCAACCAGAGATGACAATCGGACAAGTAAAGAAATAAAAGAGTAAGCTGTAAAAAGCAAAATCATCAACAGCTGCTTACTGCAAAATCATTGAGCAACAGTGATGATCTGAAATTGATTTCTAGAGGTTGATATTTAAACAAAAGGTTAAAGCATTGTTTCTCAAACTTGCATTGAACTTAACGAGGTCGGTATAGGAAGCTGAAGAGAGAGTGCAGGGGGTGGAGAACTCAAAACACCGGATACCAGAAGCTTAAAACACTCTTGTCATCATTAACATGAGCAGAAAATATAAAATTGAAAGTATGAGCAAATTTCAATTTCAATTTGAAGGGGACTTTAGGGCCTTTGGTAGTGAGCAAACCGAAGGCAAAAGAACAGGTATTCATCTCCTTACTTGCATGGAAAAGTGTTGTGGGCACATTATATCCCCAGTATATCCCATTTATCACATTTTTGCCCACTCACTTAACCTGTCGGTAACCCTCTGCTGATTCATTGTGTAATCCTCACCACTTTCCTTCCCTTGTATTATTGTACCATCTGCAATGGCTATAGTATATTCATTTTCCTCATCCAAGACTGTTAATAATGGTGGCCTCAGCACTGATCCTGTCATATACAGCCAGTGTTTATGGACAAAGAGACCTTGGGGTGCATTTTCACTGTTCCTTGTAAGTGGAGTCACAGGTCGACAGGATAATGATGAAGAGACAAATAAAAACGCAGATGCTGGGAATCAAGGTAGATGAGCAGGAGGCTGAAAGTACACAGACAGCCAGGCAGCATCAGGAAGTGGGGAAGTCAATGTTTTGGGTCAACTTTGGGTCAACCAAGAAAAATGGTAAGAGAAGCGAAATGATTAGGTTGTCTGTTTTTACATCGAGGAAGATATAAAAATCTCCCAGAACTAGAGATCCAAGTCATTAGGGAGAATGAGGGGTTGAAGGAAATTAACATCACTGAGAAAATTGTACTGGGGAAATTAATGGGCGGAAAGTGATTTCACTGGGGTTCCCAGAGGAATGAGGGGGGGGTCTCATAGAGACTTATAAAATTCTAACAGGACCAGACAGGATAGATGCAGGGAAGATGTTTGCAACAGTAGGTGCATCCAGAACCAGGGGTCACAGCCCGAGGATTCAGGGTGGCTCATTTAGGATGGAGGGGAGGAGACGTTTCTTCACCCTGTGAGCCTGTGGAATTCAGCACTACAGGAAGTGGCTGATGCCAAAACATTGAATGTATTCAAGAGACAGTTAGATATAGCACTTGAGGCAAATGGGAACAAAGATTATGGGGAGAAAGCAGGGTTAGGCTATTGAGTTGGACGATCAGCCACGATCATATTGAATGGTGGAGCAGGCTCAAAGGGCCAAATGGCCTCCACCTGTTCCTATCTTCTATGTTTGTAACCCTATCAGCTGATGGTCTACATCTCTGAATGTTCAAGGAATTAGCTATAGAAATAGTCAATGCATTGGTGTTTATCTTCCAAATTCTATACATAGGACATAGAACAGTACAACACAGTACCGGCCCTTCAGCCCACAATGTTTTGCTGAGCATTTACCTTAATCTAAGATCAACCTAACCTACACACCCCTCATCCATGTGCTTGTACAGCAGTTGCTTAAATGTCTCTAATGTATCTGACTCTACTACCACCACTGGCTGTGTATTTCACGCACCCGCCACTCTCTGAGTAAAGAACCTTCCTCTGATATATCCCATAAACCTTCGTCCAATCATCTTGTAATTATGACCCCTCGTGACAGTCATTTCTGCCCTGGGGAAAGGTCTCTGGCTATCTACTCTATCTATGTCTTTCACTACCTTGTACATCTCTATCAAGTCACCTCTCTTCTTCCTTCACCTCCAGAGCTCACTGAACCTCTCTTCTTAAGACAGACCCTCCGATCCAGGCAGCATCCTGGTAAATCTCCTCTGCTCTCTCTCGAAAGCATCTACATCCTTCCTATAATGAGGCAACCAGAACTGGACACAATATTCCAAGTGTGGTCTAACCAGGGTTTTATAGAGCTGCAGCAAAACCTCGCAGCTCTGAAGCTCACTCCCCCTGTTAATGAAAGCCAAAACACTTCTGAACAACCCTATCAACTTGGGTGGCAACTTTGAGGGATCTATGTACGTGGACCCCAAGATCCCACTATTCCTCCACACTGCCAAGAATCCTGTTAACTCTGCATTCAGTATTCAAGTTCAACCTTCCAAAATGAATCCCTTCACATTTACCCAGGTTGAACTCCATCTGCCACTTTTCAGCCCAGCTCTGCATCCTGTCAATGTCTTGTTGTAGCCTGTAACAGCCCTCAACACCAGCTACAACACCACCGACCTTTGTGTCATTGGCAAACTTACTAACCCACCCTTCCACTTCTCTATCCAAGTCATTTATAAAAACTGCAAAGAGCAGCGGCCCAAAAACAGATCCCTGCGGGACATCACTGATCACTGACCATAAGGCAGAATGCTTTCCATCCACTCCCACTCACTGTCTTCTTGCAGCCAGCCAACTCTGTATCCAGACAGACACATAGAACATAGAAGAATACAGCGCAGTACAGGCCCTTTGGCCCTCGATGTTGTGCCGATCCAAGCCCACCTAACCTACACTAGCCCACTATCCTCCATATGCCTATCCAATGCCCGCTTAAATGCCCATAAAGAGGGAGAGTCCACCACTGCTACTGGCAGGGCATTCCATGAACTCACGACTCGCTGAGTAAAGAACCTACCCCTAACATTTGTCCTATACCTACCCCCCCCTTAATTTAAAGCTATGCCCCCTTGTAATACCCGACTCCATACGTGGAAAAAGGTTCTCATGGTCAACCCTATCTAAACCCCTAATCATCTTGTACACCTCTATCAAGTCACCCCTAAACCTTCTTTTCTCCAATTAAAACAGCCCCAAGTGCCTCAGCCTTTCCTCATACGATCTTCCTACCATACCAGGCAACATCCTGGTAAACCTCCTCTGCACCCGTTCCAGTGCCTCCACATCCTTTCTATAGTATGGCGACCAAAACTGCACACAATACTCCAGATGTGGCCGCACCAGAGTCTTATACAACTGCAACATGACCTCAGGGCTCCGGAAGTCAATTCCTCTACCAATAAAAGCCAGTACGCCATATGCCTTCCTCACCGCACTATTTACCGGGGTGGCAACTTTCCCTATTTCTTTCCTTGAACAGAGAAACAACATTCACCTCCCTCCAATCATCCAGTACTATTCCCATGGAGAGTGAGGATGCAAAGATCATCACCAGAGGCGCAGCAATCTCAGTCCTCCAAACCTTCCAAAATGAATCCCTTCGCATTTACCCAGGTTGAACTCCATCTGCCACTTTTCAGCCCAGCTCTGCATCCTGTCAATGTCTTGTTGTAGCCTGTAACAGCCCTCAACACTATCTACAACACCAGTCCTCACTTCCCATAATAACCTTGGATGTATCTGGTCCAGACTTGAGACTTATCTATTTTGATGATGCTTCCCAGAATTTTCAACGCATCCGGTTTCTAAATATCAATCTGTTCAAACCTATTAACCTGGTCCATGGTATTCTCACTATCAACAAGATCCCTGTCTCTAGTGAATACCGAAGCAGAAAACTCATTTAGGGCCTCTCCTATCTCTTCAGATTCCAGGCACAGGTTCCCTCCACTATGCCTGAT